>NW_028263387.1:11768035-12075035 GCF_051168715.1 Poecilia mexicana
TCCTCAGGAGCTTGCCGTGTGAAGACCCACGCAAAAACTTTTTTATACGTGTGTGCACTTTCCCACTTTCAGAGTGTGCGGCTGTGGATCAGAAGGTAAACATTTTTTTTTTCCCCCTTAATACTCCCTCAGATGCTTTCCTGTTACATATATAAGAGTTCTTAAAGAGACTTAACCTATGATTATTTTGAAGTTTGAAGCCTAAAAGGAGAAATGTCAACTATAAACAACTACTTTTGTGCATATGCACATTAATTATAGTTGATATATCTAAAAAGGTCACCTTTTTTACCATTTGTCCATCTATACAAGTGCTTGGACAATGGAACAAGTGGAACTACTTCCTTCCTTTCTTTCAAAAAGACGGGCTGCGAACGTACATTTTTTGACAGTGTGACAATTACATAAAAACACATATATTCTTGGTTTAGTTTTTAAACTAGCAGAGTAAAAATAAAAAAGTGAGACGACCACTCAAGTTTAGTCCCACCCCCCTTCCGCCTCCAAGTTAGTAAAGTCAAACTCAGGCGATCTGAATATGAAAGTCACATTCTGAAAGACGAAGTGCATTCTTGGTGCAATATGCACCCTCTGGTGCGCACATTGAAAAAATGCAGGTGAAGGGCTTTCTTTACAGAGCACAGTGCATGTTAAGTGTGTCATTCTGTACAATATTTTGCATATCTCATATCACAGAGTCCTAGAATCTCTACCTAGATTCTCTACAATCTAGAGAATCTAGATTCTCCAGAATCTAGGTTGATGCCAATCTGAGCACATCCACAGTGGTTGGGCAGGACTCAAAGTTATTTACTGTAAATCGGCGCACTAGCCAGATCCGTTCTGGCTGCAACTACAACAATCGAAACGAGAAAGCACCACAAGCAATCCACGCAAACCCGATAATGTAACCCTAACAAACGGAAAACTTGGTCATAAAATTAAGTATGCGCTGAATATGGCTTTCACACACACACACACACACACACACACACACCCACACACACACACACACACACACCTCCAAGTTGCACATAACAACTGGTCGCTAAAGCAAAACCCAACAAAAAAATAAACGAGTCATTAAAACTGATGGCAGTGATACAAAACCCGCACGAAGAGTTGTATAAAATCTATGCAAGACAAGTGTATGCTCTTGTCAAAATGAACAAAAGATGCTTGAGAAGCTTATGTAGCTAGTTCTATTACTAAATAAACTATTTTCTAACACCAAGCTTGGCCCTTTACAAAACAGCCAACCAGATGGCAAAAGAGCTGTACAAAATCCTTCAAAAGCAGACGATTAACAAAACGGGCATACAGAATAAATCAAAGTTAGGGATCTGAAGTAAAATGTCACAGTGCGACTGCGTATTAAAAGCCTTCGTGAGTGAAAAGTTCTTAGGCTTGGATTTTAAAATGCCCTGAGGTCTTTTACTGAGTGTAAATCCAGAGGAAGCCGGTTCCACAGTCTGTAGGCCGTGACCACGAAAAGAATATTATTCAAATTTGCATTTAAAATGGGTCAAACTGGTTTAATGGTCACGGCAGTAAATTAAATTGGTAAATTAATACTCATAATATTATGCGATAGTTAATACAGTTTGATGCAGAAAGTAAAAACATCTGCTTCCCCCACAATGGTAAGTTAAAGAACTAAACAACTTCAGCTTTTATGGGCTGCTCAGACTTCCTTGATTTGTTTCTTATCCTTATTAGCTTATTTATTTACATAACGTTAAACAAGTAAACGTCAAATCTTAAAGAAAAAACAAACATTAGCTCATTATATTTACTTTATATAAAAGAGCTATATTAAAAAAATGCATGTGGTGAATTACAGTGAAACGATTGAAGACTGAAAGTCTCTCTCACAAGAAAATATAAATTGTTCAATCTACCAGGCAACATCCAATAGAGTCAATTAAAAACGACAAAAAAAAAAACAAAAAAAAATCAAGCTCTCTTTAAAGCCTTTAGGATGAAAAGAAGAAACCACTGAATAACTTCTTGGTTTGTTCTCCCTTCTCTTGGCGAGAAAACACTTTCCAAAACTGAGGACGCCGATATACGAGTCGACATTTTAAGGGGAACGCCATCACTGTGTGAATGGCGGCTGTCGAATCTAAAATCAAACCCATCTCCGTTCGGCTCACTGAAAGGTTAGAAAACAGTTGGGTATTAGCCTCAGGTGCATAGTTTGATATCCTGTCAGAACCAAGCGGCCTCTCGCCTCAAAAGAAGAATTACTTCCATTGTAAGAAAGTCTAAATCTGACAGTAAATGTAGCTATTATTTATAAGAGAAATGTGAAGGGATGTCTTTCATCTGACATGGCTCGTCTTTCATAATAACAATGTTTATTTTTGGAATTTCCATTTTATGACTGTGGAAATGTCAAAGCAGGAACTTTTTTTTTTTTTTTAACAATACAGCCAGAGGACGAGAAAGACACTTGAATTTCAAGGCCCGTGCAATTACTTCCTTAGCGCTAAACACAGCCATTAACGTTCCACTTCAGCGAGGCCATTTTCTCACGTGGAGAGGCTGCCGTCAGTCACCAACAACCAGCAGATTTGTAAATGAAATGGGGGGTGGGGGGAAACTGCAAAAAAAGCATGCATTTGTATGTTAGTGGTACCAATTTATTTAAAAATTTAAAAAGTTTGTATAAATATCTGCTGCTTAATTACTATATATGCACACTTTTTTTTTCCCCCCTGGCTTAAATTCAGATATGCTCAAAAGTCGGGAAATTGCAGTTTTTCTTTCCCGAAGGTCATTGTCTGTCTTGCTTTATTGTTACTTTACATTTTAATATCTCTCAAGGGTCGCCAATAGTGAGCTTTCTCTGATTTGCTCGGTAAAATAAATCTCAACCCCCCATCATTCAAAAATGAGCATTGGCAGCAGTGCTCGCAAAAATAATCGTGGCACCTTTTTATTGACGGAATGCAGCGGCTCTTTCTCCTCCTTAAAATATAATGTCTAGAAAGTAAAACCTGTGTGAGTCACTCCTACTGGCAGCTAAAATATTGACTGATTTGACTGCCCAGAGTTGCGCTGTACTCTTAACTTGATGGCTCATCGTGCCTCGGGCTCTTTTCAGACAAACACACACGCACGCACCCCAGATATCCCCCGCTCCCCTACTGACAAACACGCTTTAGTGCGTTCCAACACACACCGCACCGCTGACAACAGAACAAAAGTTGAGATTGTAGCAAAAAAAGTGAGGGACGTATCAGAATCCGTCCATTATTAGAGGAACCGGCAGACAAATGCTGCATACTGTTCCAGCGCTATCTCGAGGTTTTATATAAATATATAAAAATATGCTGAAATCTTGGCTTCTGCTATGTGTGGTGTTTGGCGAGGGGAGGCCAATTTGAGGCAGGCTCGCTTTGCTCCACATGATAGCTGTCAGTGCCTGCGGTGACACAGAAGGGCCGAGGGGCTCCTCCCTCCGACAGGATGGCCAGATACACACAGTTCTGGTGAAAGTAAAACTACGTGTACACATATCATGGACATAAATGATAGATTATTTCTGAAGACTGCACTCATGGGGCCCCACCATGGAAGCGGAGGACAAAGATAACCGAGTCCCAGGTGGGTCTCATGCCCTGGGCGGTTGCCCGAGTTGCCCATGTCAGAAACCGCCACTGCGTCTGGGGGGCCTGGTTTGCATGTTTACATTCGTCTCTGCTTGTGAATAGTTTCCAATGGGAACAAATAAATTCTCCCTTTTCTATCAAATATATGTTCGTCCTGGATGTCTCGATTCGTAGCTGCAAGTTTATTTTAACGTGGAGTCGTGTCCGACGAACCAAAACGAAGCCAGAGACATTGCGCTGGTAAAAGTTTAAGAAGATGTGCCACGCATGTCCACATATTCATCATATGTTGTGAAACACGAGCACATCTGAAACCTGATCATTGTTCACATGTGAAAAATGGGATTTTCGTGTTTTCACAGTGGTTTTACAAAACCACTTCTGAGGGAGAGTTTGGTTCATTGACCTATTGGAGCACATAATTGTGTCCAAACTTAAATGATCTGACTTTAACTCGTTTTGCTATGGACATAAAAGGCACCAACCAAGAAAAATAAGCACATGTCTCAATCTTTTTTTTTTTGTCTGACTGCCTGCCTTGCCTCTCATTGTACAATGGAGCAATTCTTACTGTTCTCTTGAAGGCCATGGGTTCTGCTTTAAACTCCTGGCCTGGGATCTTACTGAGTAAAGCTTGCTTCCTTTCCCGTGGGATGCTTTCGTTGGGTGTCAAGGTGCCTGGGGTTCCTTCAATGTCCATAAAAATGACTTTCAGATTTAGTAGTTACTTTAAGTACCTGACTTCTCACCCAGTGATTCCTGATCTGAGGCAACAGCCGTCCAAAACCCTGCAAGTATATGCGGTTCTGAAAAAAATGGAATATTAATAATGTTGGTGTAATTCTGACCCTGTATGAATTGCAGGAAATGTATTGTAAATTCAATTTGTGCAACTAATTCTCACTTTTAAAATCGAATACCTGTCTTTTTTTATAATTTCACCTTCAAAGGAAAATGGCTCAAATGCTTTTTACTCAAAGCCCCAAATTAGTGTGATATGCACACCCATTGAAGGGTGTATGGAAACTTTTCACTGGCGCTGTAAATGTAGAGCAGGTAGCCTTAAAAACTCTGGCACCTGGCACCGCTGCATCATTTAAGGCCTTGCCTTGGCCCGTTTCCAAGAAAGAGAGAGGTAGTGCTTTCACTCCTCGCCATCCTTTCCTCCTTCATACATGCTCTGTCTTTAGAGTACTGTGCAAAGTCAGCAGTCTCCAACCATCCACCTTTAGCACATCAAACGGATGCCCTCCAGCGTCTTCTTGAAACTGAGCTTTATAAACGAAGGGAACAACAGGGGATTTAAGGAAGAAGAGACAGAGTAACCATTAGTGTGGCCACCTGGTGGCTGCTGCTCTCATTTGTCCCCATCCTCTTCTGTTCCCACAACTGCTCTGGGACCATCTAAAACCCCAAGTTTAAAGCCTCATCTCGATTTTTAGATCAAGTGGCTTTTCCCTAATACAATCCAATTCTCTGCAAAATACCAATTACTGCAGGAAGAAGAAGAAGAAAAAAAAAGAAAAGAGGCTCCGATCCCCCTGAAAGTGAAAGCAGCATTATTAGACCAGTAAGTGGTGTCTTTATGAGAATGCAAGCGTAGCAGAACATAAGTAGGGAGGCAGCCGAAGCAAAGGACATCAAAGAGGCTTACCTCGAGGAAATGCATGAGTGGGCTCAAATCACTTATCGTGATTAGCATCGCTCCCTCCACACCTCGGGGGCCTCGGATCCACGTGGGAGAAAGGAGGGAAGCAGCCGTGATTTAAAACCACGCTGAAAAATGCCACATTCATGGGATTGTAGTCGA
Source organism: Poecilia mexicana (assembly GCF_051168715.1). Lineage (NCBI taxonomy): Eukaryota > Metazoa > Chordata > Actinopteri > Cyprinodontiformes > Poeciliidae > Poecilia > Poecilia mexicana. The sequence continues at coordinate 11,773,463 of NW_028263387.1, forward strand.
ATTAATGAGGTTTCATGGCCCAAGCACGATGAGGAATGAATAGTTTGTGTGGGGAGGGGAAAAAAAAAAAAATACAAAACAAAACAAACCTTAAAGGTTAGGCGTGTGACGTCGCACATAATCATCGAGAAGAAGCTCTAATGAGATGCAGCAAGCAGTCGGAGAGAGAAGACGATAAAGAATCGTGGTGGGGAGTGTTTATAGTGGAGCAGGGGGATAGGTGGGTGGGCTATGTGATGAACCATGGCCTTTACCGCTCAGATTTATGGCGTTTTCACACGAGCAGCGAGTGGAAAGGTGCGCTGCGCGGATTTGATGTGTTTTACGAGCCGTGCACGCGGCGCACTCGGTAACCATTACACCTGTGTCAGAAAGCCTTCCATGAAGTCGACACCTTCCATTAATGAATCTCTGACAGCAGCGAGGCGCTCTTCAACTAAGCCCGAGACGTGCTAGGATAGCTCATTAATTTCTGTATTTGTTTTTGCCTGTGGATATGTGTGTATAATCTCCTTTAAGTAGTCTGTAGCTACTTCTCGGTCTCATTTTACGTTTTTTCATCATTGTGTTTATTTAATACTCCTAACATGTTCTCCATATCGCAGTTATGTCAGTAGCATTGATTATATTAGTCATTCTATCTGTTCCACGCAGCGCTCTATGTTTGTGTAAACTACTACTGTTCATTGTTTATGTTGTTTTCAAAGAATTTGCTCATGGAAAAGACCTTAGCATGCTATGCCTAAATGAATGTCTGGACTTCCTTAAGTAAATAAGCTTGGACCAATCCGCACTATGAATTGAATTAAACTGTACTTTTAGGAATTTGCGTCAGAGATCCCAAATCTGCCTCGGATTTAACCAGGTGACTCTGATTTATTTTGTATTTCTATAAAATTTAAAGTTACTTTTCTTATTTTAAAATGTCTTGTGAATTTGTGGTGTGATGTAAATAAACAAAACATAATTCCAAATGCTATAAAGTCTGAAATGATGATCAAATCAGATCTTGGTTAAGCTTGATATTCGAATTGAGATCCCACCCAAACATAACCATCCACGAAATTTAACTAATTTTTCTAAATTCAACATGACACTCATTTTTTTAATTTTTTTTATAACGTGGCGAGTCGGAACAATTTCAGTACCATTTTGTTACGGCAAAATAAAGTAACGATGCTACCTTCAGTTGCTATAAAAATGCAATGAAATCCCAAAATTTCGATGTTACATCTGAGTCTAATTGATCATTGTAAATAGAAACAGTTGCATCACAATTGCTTAGTGACAAAGTGATCCTTATCCCCTCGGATACTGTGAGAGATCTAGCTGGGTGGGGTGTTGTGCAACTGAAATTGTAGCATCCGTCGTCTCCCGTGCCAAATACTTCACATCCCCGTGATGGGTAAAATACCCAAAAAGTACGCCCATCCCACCCCTAAACTTGGCACTCGCTCCTTCTCTTCCTCTGTCTCGCTCCAGCCGCCATGCTTGGCTTCCTCCTCAGCTTTCCGTGCACATTGATCAGAGCAGAGCAGTCTTGCTAACAGAGCTTCGTCCACATGTTGAGGCTAACAAGGTGAAGAAATGATGAGGAAACCCACAAAAGGTACTCTCTGGCTTCTTCCTGACCTGAGCACACTGTTAGTATTCCCCTTATTCTCAGAATCATCCGATGCATTACTCCCGCAGGAAAATGGAGACACCAAGTGTGTGAACCTGCATCGGCTGGACCTGCACTGTAAATTATAGGAATTATAAAGAGCTCTTGTGAAAAGCTGTTGTTGCTTTGCAACGTGAATCATCCTAGACCGAGTGCAAAGGCAGAACATCTAAACATGACGAGTTAACGTGAAGTATCACACTCAGCTGGGCAGCATATGGTGGCCAGTGGCCACAGACGCTGTCTGTATGTTTTAGTTTAAAGTACCATTTAAAAAAAACAAACAAAAAAAATTAAAATTTGGCATGTCAGCACAAGCTGTTTTCATAAGCTAATGGTTGAGTTCTATAGCGTGGAACCATCTGAAGATGTTTGCTTCACAAGCACCTTCAAAAAGCCATTGATATCTGGATTTTAGTCATATGAATAAATTCATTTCAGCCAAAAAACATGAGACGGGCACTATACATAACTAATGAGAAGACATCTGCTGCAGAGCTAGAATTTGATCAAGCAACAATTAATGATGTATCCTGGCTATTGATGCTTTTGCGGCAGAGAAAAGGTGGCACAACACTACTTAGTACAATAGAAACGTGTTGACTGTAACAGATGCCATCATGTCTTTTTACATGATGGAAATGGAAACAAACATAATAATAATTTCAGTTTTTGTAGTGACAAATGTTAATAGGAAGACGTCTGAAACATCAAACGGCAATGGTGAGAACCAAACAACAAGAGAGAATGATGCTAAAAATAAACTTACTGAGATCATTTTAACTTTAGATTAGCAATAGATATTCACTGTAAAGATACTTCACCAAAGTAAGAGTCTAACCTCTGTGATCGGTGAAAGTGTGCCGTTCACTTTTACACTAGACGGTGTCAAACGAACCAAACCCTTTGATCAACCCGTTTCCCTCCTTGTCTGTGGTGGCACTGCACCAACAACCACTGGAAGAAACTACGAAAACCTCTGAAGAAGACATCGAGCAAAACTTCCTTCATGCCTTAAGATTTTAGCGATTGTAGGATTTCTTGTTTTTCTTAGGCACGAAACAGGCCATTTCTCCCACTATCTCTAGATACTCGCATTTGTTTTGGTTGCATTTACCCAAAATGCAACCAAAACATGCTGTAGTCCACTTCCTGCTTTTGGAGCGGTCTCCGGTCCGGTTGGCATTGTCCATTCAAACTGTATCTGAGATCACTTTAGCCAGAAACCTAGGTTTTTAGTCAAACTAGAGTTTGCTGTTTTGTTCCCCCTCAAAAAAAAAACAAAAAAACAAAAAAAAAACTTTAGTTATCTTACAAATTGTATACATAAAATACATCAAATGAAATTTGTCTAAACTTTCTTCTGACCCTCTTAACCCCCTGAATTTTAGGCCCCCATCAGGATTACTTTGGACATTTTTTAAGCTATTTCTTTCTTCTTCGTTATTGGAGAAAACTAAATTACTCATGTCGTGCCAGCCAGAGGCAAAAAAACTACAATATTAACAACAATAAAATTCCAAAGAACAGTCTGTGCATGACCAAAGCAGGTAACGACTCTCCCAAAACAGTTACAGTTGGTGTTTTCGTCAGGTTACATTTGAATGTTAATGGAAAAAAGAGCCAGGACAAACCGAGACGGATGAGAAAAGAAAACTTTCAAAAAATAAATACTTTCAGTGTAGATCTATTTGTTTTTTTCTCCACACATTCGTGAACGACCTCATGTGGGTTCAGCAGAACGTACAGCCTTTGCAAACAATATGAGAAAGATGACATCGTGATTCAGCTTCAAAGACTCCCCTATCCCAGAAATACTAGCGACATTAGCATTCCAGTCTTTTATATAAAAGCAACATCCTCAACAGTGTTGAAAGCCACTAAAAGCACTCTGCAGTGCAGGCTAATTATATGACTGAAAGGTTGTCAGGGGAAAAACCTTGTAACTGGATCATAAACATTTCCGACTAGCGCTGCATAGAACCCTTTTTTGGGGGCTAATGATCCCTAACTTGTAAATTGCTAATTCATGCCAGCTAATCGGGCCGTCCCGACGTTTTTTTTTTTGTGACGTATAGGGACAGGGTGATGTAACGAGGCTAATGTGGTCTTCAAATGAAAAAACTTTCAGAAGAAAGTCACAAACGTGCCTGCTCTGTTTGTAAAAACTATTTTGTGTCACAGCCACCTTTCTAATATCTACCTTGATGCATAAATAACTATAATATGTGGTCACTTTTAATTTATCTTAGCTGTATGTGAGCAGGGTTGTTCGTTCTGTGTGACTGTGGGAACCTGAATGATTGCCGACTAGTCCAGAGTGTCTTCTGCCTCTTGCTGATTTACCCGTGGAGAGGCGCATCAGCCCCTTGTGCCTGTGCAAGCTCCTGGAGGCTGTGGAAAATGTATAAATGGATAGATATTTGGTCCCAGACAACATATGTGGGCTACATATGGATTTTTGCTTCAAAGCAATGCTAAGCCAGTCTGGACTCACAAAGGGCTTTTCATGTGGAATTCACTCTGGTTGATTAAATGCAACGCGTATCAGTACAACCAATCAGGAACTCTGTATAAATCTTAGCTGGGCCTTAAGTCGTCAAAAATCTGAAGTGAGATTGGCCAAATCATAAATTACCTATATGGCTCCTGACTTTGCACAGTTTTCCTGCATCCTGATTTGAGTTATAAAGGAAAAAGCATTTCAGAACAACATGTGAAAATAAAAACTACCTGCTTCTGAAATGAGCAAATAACTTGACCAGACATTTCGGGAATATTTCCCAGGCAAATAAACTGATTGAAATATCTTAAATGGAGCCTTTCTGATGATGTCAGAAAGCAAGCATCATGCCCTGGACTAAAGGAATTTGAGAAGAAGAGGAAAACGTAACGGGATACAGAGCTATTTGTAAGACTTTTGTACTCCAGTGTACTGAATAAAGAAAACATTGAAGTGATTACGCCTTCCATGGAGTGATCAGCTTACTGAAATTTTTCCAGGGGAGCACCAACGACTCATTCGGGAGGTCACAAAAGAACCGAGAGCATCTATAGAGCTGCAGACTTCACTGGGCTAAGGTAAACAATCACATCAATTGGAGATTTCCAAGGCTAAAACCACTGTCGAACAAAAAAGACAAAGGCTCTTCAAGCAAAAACAAGTCGCTTTGTTTTTTTTTTTAAAGGAATAATTGATCATAATTGGTGGCATGTGGGTTCAATGAAGGGAAGTCATATTCTGTAGCATTTCTTAGACATCTACATCCTAACTTCCTCTCTAGTCCTCTACAACCGAGAGCAAGGAAAGATTCATTGGGCTCCACGTGTCTTCCCATTGGTGTGTGATCTCTTGGTGCTAGCACTGCTGACCTTATTATTTTGGAGATATTGACAGTGTGAAGTATTTCTGGATCCTCCCTGTCTGTAAGTTTCCACGGCTGACTGATTACCCGCTTGTGACCTCAGAATTGTTTAATTAACCCCATCTTTGGGAGTATTTATGCATCTTCCACTCCTGGGTCTCTGCCTCATCACTCATTGTAAGAAGCACAAACATTCAAAAGTCATATCAGGGACAGACATTACTGTGCAACTGACATTATGTAGAGAGTGCTAATATTGGCCTTGGCACTTAAATGTCAAGTGTACTGAAAAGAACATGGGTTGGTTTTATTGCATTTCTATTGTGGAATGTGTTGGCTTCTGAAGTTTTTGTCTCACTTTGAATAACTGAAATGCAGAGAAGTCGATTAATTAGTTTCCAGAAGGAGTACATTTAAGGAAATAAAGCAAATAAAGGGAAGAAACTTGCATTATTAAAATAAAGGGGTGAGATTAGAGAATTGGATTGCTCTTGTAAAGACACCAGTTGAAGTATTCCACTTCACGTTACTGGGATAAAGTTTGAAAATCACATTTGTGGGGTCGATTGAAATGGCGAGTTTATCTGAAAGTGCTGCTGCTGTTAGGGAACCTTCACACTGCAGTTACTAAAGTAGGGCTAAATGGATGAGCCCTGCAAAGAAAAAAATTGAACAATGTTACTGCAGATGTTGGAGGGTAATGCATGTGCTCTGAAAAATAGGAATTTCCAAAATATAGCCAGATTATTGCACTTCAGACAATTTCTCTCAACCCATGCCTGTGCAGCTTTCATAGATCTTAGTTCTATAGATACTGAGTAAGACAGGATGCCTTTTTCTGCTAATCAGGGCTGAACTGACTCTTGTTCCTTCCCACTTCCATTTGTTAGCGCTTCATCGATGGTGCTTTTCCAGGAGTAGCTTGATAGATTGCTATCAGATTGTGACAGATTGAATGCAGCCAAAAAGTGTTTTTGTGGGTTTTTTTTAAAGATTATTTTTTAAAAGGATATCTCTCAGGAGGAATGGGCTAAATTTTGGGCAATCTGTTGTGAGACAACCACTGAAGGATACTTCAATGATCCACATCATGCAGTTTAGAAGGCAAGTCTGAAAAATACTGAGAAAATGAATGTGAACAGAACTACTTGACACTTGGCAAAAACACATATTTGGTAGCCCTACATTTACTGAATGTAAACTCTAATTTATGTCGGAGAATGAAGAGAAAAGAGTTGAGTGCCTCTTTAAACTGTATATGTAAATGTCTGGTTATGACTGCATTTCTATATAATTAGATATGAAGTGGACCCGTTTGTCTTATAAGTCTCTTGATCACAGTGGTTGCGAATTGGTAATATATCGATAAAGTGAATCAATAAATAGATTATGAAATCTTAACTAGAAGGGGGATTAACGTTCTGTTATTGAATTTATCATATTTACAACACATTTAGGCTCTGAGTCAGAGTCGAAAGACCAGGATGACTTTTTATTAGCTCGCACGGAAGAAAATTGGTCAGATTAGTTGGCGTGTTTACTCTCACTCTTAATGACACTCGTATCAAAAGGGAGAATTTGCATTAAAGAAGTGAATAAATAGGTTATAAAGGCATTAAAAAGACACATAATTAAAATGTCATATACCACGAGGGATCAAATTCATTTAATGAGAAAATTATTCTGGTTGAATGGAAGAAGAAGAAGGGAGCGGGTTGTAGCTTTGAAGTAAAGGTCATGCATCAACATACCAAATACTTGAGGGGTTTTATGTTATTTTTCACGATTGGGTGTATTTGTAATGGATCCTAGAAAAATGGGCTCATATCTATTGGATGTCATACATCTCTCTTGGCAGCGCTGCCATGTGACGTTCAGAGGGCTGAGAGTGACAAATATTTACAAGTTTAATTTAAGACGGAGCCGTGCCCTCCATGGCGGGGGTAAATTTTGATAAATAAGTCTGATGCCGGCTCGAACACAGGGGATACGGCAATTCATGATTAGAAATTGATTTCTTTTTTCTTTAACCCCAGGTTCAATTACTGGGTTTTTTTTTGTTTTTTTTTTGCGTTTGGTCAGGACTGTATCTGCAAACACAGTCACTCGCGACTCGGGCTCGTTTGTTTTCTCTTCCATCAGGTTTGATCAAGCCGTAATAGATTGTCTAATTGTCTTTAATTATGGAATAAATGGCTTGTTTCAGCTATCAAAGTTGGATTATCTGTTTAGAGGGGGCTATCGAGAGAAGATCAGATAATACACTGGATGTTGGGGTTAATGATCACATTCAGTGCTGTAATTCTCATTAGATCCCAGTAAGTTTTCAGAAATTGAATTATACCCGCGAAAACATAATTGCGTTGTGTAACGTCCTCTGCAATCTTCTTAGCAATTATCCCAAAGTGTTTGCATGATTAAACCTAAATCCATCATCTGCTACCTTGGATCTTGTCGGGGGACATTGCGTTTTCTAAAACATCGTCCCTTCCTTTGAGTTTACTCTCAGGTGAAGTGCTCGGCACAGCAGGCACCGCTAAGCTGTTAGCGGCTTATTGAGGGAAAACAAATCACATGGCAGTCATCTTCCCAGCACCTCTTTCACCGGGGAGGTAACATTAAAAAAAGAAGAAAAGAAGCAGAGATTTTTGATGCCGTTAAGTTAAACGCGCCTGCGGCGCCCTCGCTAAATAAAACATCGCAACGCTTCGGGAGGAAAAGGGCCCTCCTTCCTGCGTCAAACTTGCGATAACGACATTATGTACACCGCTTCGACATCGCGCGCTCACACAAAAACATGCCCCCTCCCCAGAAAATGTTTGTAACCCCAGTTCTCTCTGAAAATATTCAGATTTATTCTAAAACACCAGCGTGTGATCTCCCCAGAGCACGTGCAGCATTACGTGTCACACAGCATTGGGTATTTTGTTACAATCCGCATTTATTTACACGGTGTCTTTAAAACCAAAGCCGAGATCCAAAGGAGTGATGATTTTGGTGCATACTGGGCTTTAATGTTTGAATAATCTCAAACATTTATAGGTTAGCTTCTGGGGAGCATGATGAATTTTTTTTTTGTTAAGGACAATTCAATACAATTGCAGAAATATCTTGGGTTTACTAAGACGTATAAACCTTCTAATCGGCATCTTGGTAATCTCAAGTGTTTTCATTTGATTCCAACACGAAAAAATCTGGTTGTCGAAGTTTCTTTTTTTTTTTTGTTGCCTCAACACAGTTTGCAAATCAGAAATTGTTTGCTGAGAGCACTTGAGTCTAAACTTTTAATTTTTTTTTAAATTATGTGCCTCTTGACCAAGGAGATTAAGATCAATTGGTACTAATAGGATTTTTGACATGCCTGGTTTAAATGGAACCCCTCAGATGGTAATCGGTGTACACTTACGGTGTACACTGTAAAAACATTCAAATTGTTTTTACAGTACAACTGAATGTACTGTAAAAACGACAACGGTGGCTCAATCAGCTGTCATTGATGTTCCTCAGGGCTTCTGTTTGCTTTTTGTGTTGTACACCTTGGCCAGTTTTTTTACAAAATGTACCATACGTTAAACGTGGACTACTTATGTAAAACGTGCTTGTGGGTTTCCAATGTCGAAAACTAAATCCAGGTTGTCTATTAATTTTCTGAAGTTCAACAGTGACAAACTAGACTCAAATTTGTTGAGATTAATTAGTTATGGACAAGGATAAGTGGTTTAATATAAAAAGCTGTAGTTTTTAACTTTCAAAATCTTTTTTTTTTTCTGCCCATTGCTTTCTGGTCAAGGCATACACAGTCTTTATAGTTAGTATTTTAGCAAATGCAGTGAATCTTGGTGAATTATTTTGAAAGTATGGATGTTGTGCCGGTGCATTTTCCTGTTGGAGTGCTGTGATCTTTGAAAGTCGATTTCGCACTTAACTTATCGGGCGTCTGGCAAAAAAAATAGAATCGGTTCTAGTTTTGATGGATGCAGATGCGGAGCAGTACGGCATCCTGCAGAGGAAGTGTAAAAGCCCTCTTCGACTCTTGAGTGCTTATTTACTGCAGAGTCCATTCAGTGATGAAGCAGAGCGCAGCGGAGACGCAAACAGTGTAATTTGGGGGTAATAAATTCTCTGTGGTGTTAATTCTCTAATCTCTCTTTTTTTTTCTCTTCCCCAAACTACAAGTTTAGGTGTCACTTTCTAAACCATCTACGAAGATCACAGCAGTCCAGGTAATTACCAGCACTGATTTTGTTGTTTATATTACTTCGGTACTTGAGCAACGTCACTGGGAAAATTCTGAATTGATTTCAAGATACCTCTGCTTAATTTGGAAAATTTCCATAACCTCGTTCCTCCACATCTCTCTGATCTTCAGTGCATGGACATGCCTTCACACACTCTAAGATCCACCAACCCTCCTCTTGCCATCTGTGCGCCGGGCTAACATGGGCTTTTGAGCTTTCAGTCAACAGGCCCCTCATCTCTGGAACTTTTTTTCCCACATCACATTCACAAAGTTGATTCTCTTTCTACACCCTTCCAAAACGGTGTATCGCAAAAGCAATTCCATAAATTTGCTTACTATTTAACTCTTCCAAAAATTGCTATCATTTACAATACAGTAACTTTACAAAGCGCAATGCCTCCTTTATCTATTCATCCATTGCTGTCCTTGCAGGGCAGCAGAGGGGCTGAGCCTCTCCAGCAGTCCTTAGCAACAGATGTAACAGTTTTGTCAGCATGTTTGTCTAATGAAAAAAAAAAAAAAAATCTTTCTTTGTTTGGTATACTGTTGAGTTTATATCTTTCAGCCACAGGTGGTGGTCGATACAAAGGTTGCTGGTGCCTCACATCCAAACTAATTGAACATGAATACTCCTGCATAACTTGCTTTGTCCCTCCTCCTCGTTGCATAGTACACTGAAGTGCTTTAGAAGGAAAGGACCTTCGTTCTGTCATAGATCTATTCATGAACACTATGGCCGTGGTGTCACCACTTCACGTTGACCGATAAACATGGCCGTTATATGCTTTTGATCTTCTAACTTTGTACATCTTCAACTGTGAAAATAATCACATTTTAAAAGCACCAGCTCATGATTTCCCCACAGCATCCACATACTAGTACATTTAAGTCCACACCTTCAAGACCTACAAAAGCAAACTTTGGATCTCAAATGCTGAGAGTCCTGCTGCATTAGTTGAACACTTTAATATTCTCCTCCAAACATTTATAGGTTTCCCTTCTGATGGTATGATGAATAAATCTCGGATGCAAACGAAAACAGTTTTTACTTTCCAACTTGTGGACCATATCGTGAACATGCAACAACACACAGTCAGCAGCTGTGTGCTCCTAAACCTCGAACCGTGTCTCCACAAACAGTCGATGAGTGCTTTCTGCACAGTCAAACATTCACTGATAAGAACCACATGCATAATTGAAACTGCCACCGTGAACAGGCAGAAGGACAAAAAAAGCATAGTAACCCGGCTAGGTCTAGGCACTTCCTTTTTCCTGTCTCGAAAATAAACAAGAAAATGAACAAAGTGGGAACCCGGAAAAGCCTGCTATGAAAAATTAATCAGCAGATGCCATTTTGCCTCGCTGAATGACTGCACAAAAAAAAATATATTGTTTCTTTTTTCTTTATATATATATATATATATATATCTTTATATATATATATTTTTTTTTTTTTTTTTTTTTTCTTTTCTGGTTGCACATTCACTTCGTTGGAAGGTGGCTGGACTGCTTCTCAGTTTTTTGAAGTCTCAAAGTCACTGAACATAAAGCAAAAAGTAAACAAATATATCAGCAAGATGCTAATTTAATAGAAAGTGCGAACGTAGTAAGTAGAGCGGAAAAAATTACATAAATATATAACAGGATTTCAATGTAAACAAGGCAGAAAACTTTGTGTAATACTTTGATTAATTCACATTGCATTATAAGCTTACTAATTTGTATTCAACCTCTAACACCCATGAATCAGGTGATTTGTAATTCCACAACCTGCAAGGAGCTGCGAACAAAACTGTGACAAACGCTATGATTATGTTGCGCCCTAATGCCGTGCACTAGTCTGCTTACACCTCAGACGGCTGAGAAGCAATGACATCATTAAACCGAGGCAGTGTGTGTATCTGTATCGTTATCACCACTTGTGTTTTTTTTTGCTGCAAACGCAGGCCTGCTGAGAACAAAGCATGTTAAAATGAACAGCAAAGGATGCACACAAAACCAAAGTAACTATGCAGTCCAAAGAAATCAGCAAAACACAATTATTACGATTTAAGGGGAATTGACATATCTAGTCTTTCAATTGGTTGCAAATATGATGCGTGAAACCGCAGATTTTTGCTTGCCGTTTTTGGCCTCTTTTTTTTAGGACGTTTTCCTGGAACATCTGGGCGAAAGATCCAGATGCAGACAATATTTCTCTCTCGCCTCACACCTGCAATCTGCCCAGGTCCATTGTTTCGGCATTCAACCTCCCAGTTTTTTAGCACCTTTTTCTCGGTCACTCCTTGCTGGTTTCTTCTGTTACTTCCCCGTTATTCCCCCACATTCTCCCAATGTCTTTTGTTCGACTCTGGCTTTTGTAAGTTTCAGAATTTTTTTCATTAAATCACCTGCTGCCTCTACCTCTCTGCATTTGGGTCCATTTAAAAAAAAAAAAAAAAAAAAACCACACACATGACAATTTACTTATTAAATCCCATTAGGTCGGGGAATGTCTTGGAATCCCCCAAAATGAACTATAGAGGATCACCAGGAAAATAATTCTCAGCATTTTGATGGGAAACTTGTTACCCGTGCAGCTCAATCTCTTGTAAGCAAAAGACAGTGGACTGACCAACTAAATTTTATCAGATCACAAACCATGTACAAAAATAGCATTTATAAAAAAATATGTATGTTTGGTTTTACAAACACTATATGTGTGATTTTTACAAATATACTGGTTTCACAAACCCTAATCTCAAGTTGTAGCATAGAATAATGCAGTTCAGGTTTTAAGTGTTTTCTTTAGACTGTAATCTCTCTCTCTCTCTCTCTCTCTCTCTCTCTCTCGTTTTAGTGTTACTTTATTAAAATTCCACCGTCAAACTCTGCCTGTTCTGGATTTAGTTCAATCATTACTACTACATATGACGCCAAGTTATTGTTTGCTATCCTCACCATGCTAACATTGTCTGCGGATCAACATATTTCTTACTGGAGGGTTAGAAAACACTGGAGGGTTATATGATGTCTTCACTCTGCGCACTGTAGACTTTGCAGCTGCAGCTGTTGTCAGTGTTCCTACATCGCACGGATTCCACAGTCCTATATTACCCCTTAGAGCTCATTGTAGCTATGGGTTTATGACTACCTTCCAAGTTTGACGAGGATTATAATATCGGTGCATCAACCTCGCTGGTGATGAAGAGCATGTGTCCATCTGATCACCAACGGAACCTCTGTATGAAACGCATTCCAGCAAACTGATTCCATGGTAATTGCTTTCCTTGCAGATGTGTCTTGATTAGAAATGGACAAACATTGCTGGGGCTGCTTTAATAGGCAGATGAAGTTACCGTCACTGTGCATCTCACAGCATGCATCAGTAATTTGCTACGTGAAGATAGGTGTGTTCAAAAGTGATAAAGATGCCATCTGCTACTTCCCTAAAATGGGTAAATTGACATATTGCATATTTATTATATACTATATAAATTAATGTTTCCGTGGAGTTGGTTACAAACTATATATTGGATAATATTTTAGTCTTCTGAACTTGTTAGGTATTTCCTGAGAAACCGTATGTTTGCTGAATTATTAGCTCAGTTTTAAATGCAGAGATTTAAAACGGGGGGAGCAAGAATCTTTGCCTGGTTTCAGTTTTAAGGCAGCTACTGTGTACAGACTCTGAGATGCAAGTAACTGCTGTAAAGATAACGATTATCCATAGCTGTCAAAATGTTGGTCTTTTATTTTTTGCCATTGTGAATTTAACAACTGCAGCTCCAACAAATGGTGATAAACAAACAAAAGGAATGATGCCACACAGGCTGAATCCACATCTGACTCACTGTTTGTTCCTCTGCAATATTAATGACATGTAGTTGCTGCTTAAATATTGCAGGCAAAATAAACCATGTGCCAGTGATTACATAATCCTATCTAGACTGTCCACCAGTTTATTTATCCCCCCCACCCCCCTGTCTCTGTTTGGTGGATTTGCCTTCTTGAGTAGAAGGTTGTTTGCACCGAGAGACGGATGCCATCTGCTCAGTAACCACCAAGGGCATCCATCTGATCACCAGCATAGCAGGCACGATAATGATGGATTGGCTGATTAAAGTTGTGTAACTGGAGAACACGTAACGCTTTAACCTAGTTCAAAAAATAAAAATCGAAAGATTTTTGGGGATGAAATTGCGTTTGCGCTCTGCGTGTGGCTATAGACGTTGCTCTCTTTGAATAATTTGAATTGATATGATTTACATCATTTAGTTTCCTTTTGGGATCAATAAAGTATTTTTGAATTTGAATTTAGTTAGTCGATGGATCAAAAACAATCGCACGGTTTGTTGGGTCTAAGAGGTGCCTCATCACTCTGCACAGCCCAGCATTTAAAATATACAATAACAATGGCTTAACTGAATTTCTTCCATGAAAAGAGAGACTTTAGGAGGTAAACTTGAACGACATAATAATTTTAATGCCAGTACATTGTTTCAATCAGTTTAGTAGACTAGAGAGCAAGCTTAACTTAAGATTTAAGTAGCTATTTAGCTAAGTAGCTACTTATGTTCAAGAGTCGCACTTTGTTCAAATAAGTGGTCAAACAGGGAACATGGAGAGACAATGTTTTTTTTTTTCTGAGTTTTGATACTCAAACTCATGTTTTTATCAATACAATTCTGAATAATGGTTGCTCCAAGATCAGTGTGGGCGACAGGTGCAAAAGGAAAATACAGATATCCCTCCGTTCTTTTCATTATAGCTGCATTTTCCATTTCCAACCCTGGTTCGGCACCAGCATTGTCTGCAGACATAACTGGGAAGAACTACAAAGGAATTGTTTTGAATTTGGTAGCTCATCTGCTGTGACGATCTAGTTGCATTTCCTTTCTAAACACTCAAACACTTGGGCATTCCTTTAATGCATGATCAATGAATGATCAACCACCAGAGGAAGATTTTCAGTATCTCATTGTTACCAGCAAAGTATTTTATGCAATTTGATCCTTTTTCAAAGCATTTTTTGCAATTCTCCTTTTTTTTAATTCTTTTTTTTTTAAACAAAACACACAGCAAAACATTTCCTGTAGCTTTTGTGCACAAATCACCCCTACCTCTCCGTTTTAGTGCATATCAAAGCACTGCAGCGTGTAGAGGACGGGGGTTTACTTGAGATTTAAGGCCTATTTAAATTGCCTCAGGGAACAAGTAATGTCAGTGTTTTTAGAGTGGCAGGGAAGAAAGAGTAGCTCCAAATGCGAGTGCAGGAGATGATCCTTTTTAATTAATCACAGCATGGCTCACACTTTTTGGCACCCCCGGTGAAGACAAGTCAAAGGTCTTCAAATAAATTAATCTTTTATTGCAACATTATATTCTCACACTAGGCCAGATTGCCATATTCGTATTGTTATAATCTGTAAGACTAAGTTTTGTTGTAACCTCCGCGGTTTTTTTTTTGTTTTTTAGTTTTCATATATTGCCTGTGTTTCCCTTGTGTTGGTTACAGTCTTTACAACCTGCATTGGTCCATTCCAGTTCATTAAGACGTCTAACAAGAAGATCAATTTACCTAAGTTAGGTCAGGTATTTATCACTCCAAATTATCGCAGATGCCTCTTAATTTTTTTTTTTTTTTTGAGACATTGATGCACTTTTCATCATCAAAACAAATGTATGAATGCAGGTTAAAGATGAAACCAATGAATTGTATGCATTCTTAATAAAACTAGTTAAAATGATGGCTCCTTTACTCTTTCAAACTTTTCCGTTAAGCAAAAGATACTAATATACCCAAGCTGCATACCGGAGCATACAGCCCAGAGTTCCCCCAGTCAATCTTTTCCTACTTTTTGTCTCCATCCACCCTGTCAGCTGTCTAATATAACTCCTCATTCAGCAGCTGATTGACTCAGACCCACTGACAGACTGGCTGCTGCACTGCAGGGCTAAATTATTCCCCGAATTGGAGCATTTTGCAACCGTGGTAAAAAGCTTCCAGCCACTGAATGCGATGCATGCTAAACACTATGCAGAGCAGCTTGTACTTGTCGGTGTAATGCCATCGTAAATATCTCTAGTGAAAACGATAAACGGCAAAAGTGAATGTAGATGTGGTTTGCATTAAGCTACATGCATAATAATAAAAAAGGGAAAAGTGGGCAATGACACAATGTGTGAGGGGAAAATACATTTCGAAGGCGAGCCAGCTGCCAGAATGTTGTCTTCTCGGTTGTTTTCCGTTTCCTGACATTGCCATGCTGGGAATGTATTGCAAGGTATAACATTTAATCCACTCAGAGGATGTCTTGGACTACTGTGAAGAGAGGGGAAAAAAAGCTGCTTCAGCAAACGGCAAAGTACAGGGGCCTTGACAAGTCACCCCCTTCCAGCACACTTTACATAGAAATAGCTGTCAAAACATAATTGCCTATTATGAATAGGAATATGCCCAGGACAAAAACACAAACATATGGAAGGACAAAGCAGCCCAGTGGAACAGACAGAGAAAGCATGAAATAAGATATTAATGTGAATGTAAATTGAAAGACACCGCATTGTGATTTTGCAAATCGAGTAAACTCATGTCAGTTTCATCAGCTTTTAATATAAATGCAGTTATTGCTGATTGTTCCTTTCCTGGGTGGCGTCCGTCATAACGTTCTTTATTCATAGAGGTCACAGTGTTCACTCGAAAGAGTTCTGTCAGAAACTGGGCGGGGGGGGAAACACCCAAAAAACACGACTATCACCAATGTTAATGCTTATGAAATAGGGATTTGTTTGAGGAGAATACCTCAGAGTGTTGAAACTTTTTACATTTTGTTATCTCACTTTTTGGCCTTAAAAAGTCTTTGAAAAAGCCACAGATTTGTTTTATTAATGTGTTCGTTTTTCATTAACTTACTTTTTCTACATTGTGGAGAAATACTGTAAATTGTTCAATTTTCTGTTCTAGCTGAGGAATTAAAGTAATATTAGTCTGAAGTTTAATGATGTACAGCTCTGTAGCATAATTCCTAAAATTGGCCTATTACCACATTTAGTATAGTACTGTCTGTTGCAAATATTTAGCTATTGTATATTTTAGCTATTTGAGATATTATTTTATGAACATTTAAAAAAAATGAAAATACTTCAAAATTCAGTGACATGGATATTCAATGGTACTTTATGCCTCTTTATAGAAACAACCAGCTTCTCTTACTGGTGAACTGTTCTAATGTATTTTTGTGTGATATTGGCTTTAAATATTGTGCAGAAAGCCTGAGGAGAGCAGAACGGTGTAACATAAGAGAAAGGTCATGACCTCTATTTTTCTATTCAGTAACCGTCGTTTTGTTTTGTAGATCCAAACGACATAAATCCTTGGTACGATGGACTTTCTTCGTGGTGCACTCACAAAGTTAGCGGTACGACATATAGATCATTTACTGAGTGACTATTGCATAAGCATCAGAGAAATTGCAGAAAATGTATCAATTAACGTAAAATTAAAGTTTCAATTACACTTGAGACTTCACAGTGACGGCCAGAGAGAGCCGATGTTAGCTTAGGACAGACGTGGGTCTGGATTTTGTGACAGACGTTAATTTGACAGTAGCCTGGACACCTGCCATTAGAAAAGATTGACGCAGCTTAATATCTTTTCCTTTATTGCTAATGACAAAGTCTTCAAGCAACCTTTTCTGGCGAACACTTGGCAAAGCTCATAGACTTGCTTCGGCTATGCACGGTCGTATAATCGTTATGCTGAATGGATCCTCAAGAATCAAGAAGGCGCATTCCGGTTGATTGAAGCTTTAAGGACCGAGTAATTTTATTTGTCATTTCATTAAATATATAACAAAACAAGATGATATTGCAGTTGCCCAGACAAGTTGATGAAGCAATTATCTTCCATCACGAGTCGGGAGATTAAAAACACTTGGAAGGGGAGAGACATTCATCGCATCTCTTGAAACCCAAGCAGGGGAACTTGCTTTGTTTAGCAACGCTATCGTTTGTTTGCATCTGACCACCTATCGCCATTTTGTTGTTTAGATGTGCTGCAGATCTGGGACAATTGTGACAATTTTTCTAGAAAAACACAGAATCTCTGATCTGAAACATAAATTTCCAATTTGTTTCCTAGAAAATTTCTGAGATCTCAAAGTCTGAGTGAAAATCATCTCTTGCTAGCTAATTTTGTTATTTGTAGCCTGATTGAGGGTGTGTGTGTGTGACTCATCACTATTGCGTGACTGAGTTTATTATTATTATCATTATTGTTTTTTAATTTAGTCTCATTTAGTTTTATACACTACCTAGCTCGCTGCGTTTTCTGCTTGATTTGTTCAAGAACAACCCAAGGACAAGATGACCGAAAAACAGAATACATTTCTGACAACAAGAGGAATAATGAAACTAACACTTGAGTAATAAACTGACTGTATTTTTTATTTTATTTTTTTTAACTGAAAAGAAACTTTAAGTATTGTAAATCTAAGGTGGCCTCCAGATTTTGTTCATCTAAAGTGGACCTTGTTGCATTGAAAAGTTAGACAACCATTTGGGTAACTGCTTGGTTCTATTGCTACGTATTTCTTCAAGCACCAGTTTTTATTTATTCGGCAAAATCTGTTAAGATCCCTGTTGGTCTAAAGGTTTTCTTTATTTATTCTTCACCATATATTTAGAGACAGATCGTTGCATTGTGTTCCTTGTCTTGTTTTTGGCCTTGATTTCCAGTTTGAATATTAGATATTCAGAGGTGTGTGTCCTTCTCATCTCTCTCCAGTCAATTCAGTTTGCCAAATGGATACAATTCAAGTTCGCGAAACATTCCAGCAGCAGATGTAAAAAAAAAAAAAAAAAAAAAAAAAAAAAAATCAATAGAACAGTCAAAATGTTGCATATAAAAATGGCGGTGTATTATTTAAAGTTGACCTATTTATATTATACGAGTCTTTTTCTAGTACATTAACGCTGTCACTTTCGCTCACTGAAATTCATTTTGAGAGTTCAAATCAAGGACTATGTTTTAAATGAAAACTAAAGGCTTTTTTAGAAAAGGGATAAGAAGTCACGTTTGAAGCCTGCCATTGCCATGGGACCCAACAAACGTGTAGAAGAAGGCGCTCTGTTGAGATGAGACCAAAAACGCAACTTTTTGGCCAGAATGCAAAATCTTACGAGTGAAGAAAAACAAATGAGACGGAGGCAGTCAAAATCCAGTTATGACTCGGAAAACTGACTTCTACAGCGCTCTCAGGTAACTTGCAAAAATCAGATTTCATTTTTTGATTGCAAGATACTGTATAAATGCTGAAGGTACCTTAAGATGCGGGTGTCAAAGTCCAGTTCTTGGGAGCGACTGTCCTGCAAGTTTTGCATTCCTTCTCCGATATGCCTTAACCAAACGAACTCGGAGATGGAACCAGCTTTTACCTTGGGTTCACCTAGCGCACATCCTCTTCGTTTAAGCAACAGATTCCAGTGCCTATGCCGACTGTACTCAAATCTGAGCTCTCGTCACATTTCTGTGAAATCCGCCGCAGTTAAATGCCAAATAGTCCCTCAGCCTCTGTAAGCTGCCACTTAATTTAAAATGCGAAACGCCGTTATCGCTAACCATTATTAACTTTATCACATGAGCTAAGATGTATGAGGCAGGAACGGCCAGGGCATTATGTTTGTGATATTCATTTTGATTTTAGGCAACAGCCATATAGATAGAATAATCAAGAAAAATGAGCCGATTATCCATCAAGGGCATTACAAGAGGCAGGAGCCAATTTATCCCTGACGAGAATCCTCGAAATGGGCTTAATAAATCATCACGAGGGGGATATCATTTGGCCTCACCAAGAAAAGAAAAAAAGAAAAAAAAAGAACTGTAGTGCAAGCATATCTCAAGCCATTAAGGGCTAAAGTTAGCTCTAGCCCCGTCCTGCCAATCTATCAAAAGGGTGTGCAGTGTGAGCCAAAACAGCAGGCTGAGCCACGGGCCTGTAAGGTGCCCCCCAAGAACCAATGTTTCATTTTCATTAGCTACCAGGTCGTGCGAGCCTGCGGGGCCTGCGGAGCTGGCTTCCTCACAGTCTGAGCGCTAAGCTCTCCCGGGAAGTGAACGGATGGAGAAAAAAAAAAAAAAAAAAAGTTTTCAATCACGTTTCTGTTTGAAGCAGGATCAGAACTTTATCAGGGGAAACCTGAGAAGCAGGTTCGTCTTGTTTTAAATAGTTTCAGCGTGTGGCTCCTTTTGAAAACGATCAAGAAACCGCTTTCCTCTTTGACGTGTCCCATCTGCTGTCATTCAGAACAAAAATCTGTCTGACGGCACGTTTTATATAAAGACGTCTTAAGGATTTAGCCGTTCTCTCTGATGAGGTGGTGGATGCTGTAGTTGCTGTTTTAACAGAAAACATTTACGTTAAAAAAAATTCTAATATATTTGCTATGTCCAGCATCAAGTGCAGCATCTTTAAGTGTTGAGGTTTTTTTTTTTCCCATGTTGTCCATTGCTTTTAAAGCATCCAGAAATTCCTCCTTCTCCCCGCTGCGCGTGATGCAAAATCGCATGGCAAACTGATACATTCCTGGTTGCAGAGAAGTTTCCAGACTTCTGTAAAGGCTGCTCGAGCCCGGACCGCGGCGGTTGTGAAATCCAGGAACGTTGTTGCAATGAGCTTTCCATTGAACGACAGCAGAGCTTGGTTTCTAACCCCCAAAATGGCACCTGCAAAACATAAACCACCTATTTTACATTTTAACAACTCTGAGAGCATTGTTCCGTGTTTGGAGCATATCAAGCAATCACACCTTTAATTTAAGATCGAGTCTCTCTATTTTGCTACAAGCTATTACAATTGTTGATATCTACAATTCCTGTTTGTATAAGATAGCTAAACTTTCAGCTTCGGATGTGAGATTTCAGCCATGCTGTAATGGCATGTAAAACCAGACCACTGGTAGATAAGACTGGAAACGAGATCATAAAGTTGAATATGGAGGCCTTACGGAAAACTGCCGTTAGATTCCTAATTGGGAAATGTGGTTCGGTGGTGAAAGATTTCCTAATCCCCCCCCAGCCTATTGCTTATTATCTTGTGAAACAATTTTACCTTGGTCGGCTGTGTGATTGCAAGCACTCCCAAGATCACCCTGGTGGTACTTCTCCCTCTCCCTTCGTCAGCCTTTCAGATAAATCTGTCTGCACAGCTCGCGTCATCATCTCCTCACGGTCAGGGCCACATTTAGACGAAACGAATAAAAGGAATTTAGACAAATCACAGATGAGACAAACAGCCTTTAACTGCCTGAGGGCCCCCGCGTTGGTTTGTTGTTACCGAAAGTAATAACTTTATCTCGGGGAGACTTATGAGAAAGAAAACCTCTGGTGGTGGATTATGACAACTCCGCTGGAATGAGGCTGCATGCGTGTCCCTTTCATTTTCACCGCGCTTGTCCTTGCAGCCGTCTCCAAATTCATAGTGTAAATGTGCCGTCTGGGTGACCCGCCAAGGAGATGTTGTCAGTTTTCCTTTCAAGTTGGGGTAAAGCTTCGCAAGGCTGGTGCAGTTGTATTTTTAAGGGTCATTTATACGTTTTTCTTTTACATACGTCCAGCATTTTCTTTTCTCTCTTTTTTTTGTTTTTGTTTATTTAAACACCATCTTTTTCTCATAACTCTAACAAAACAAAAAGCAGAAGGCAATTGCAAAATGGTCACTCCCTCCCCCGCCGAAAAGCGCACTTTGCAAGTGTTTGTTCTGCAAAATTGCCGGTTTCGGTCAAGCCGAACAATTAGAACGGTTCGTGGTGTCAAACAAAAGTGCCATGTCCTTATTGCTGACAAATGACTGTTTAGTCAAAACAGCTGATTGTTTTTTTTTTTTTTTTTTAACAAGCGACCGAACCTGAAATGACAGGTGCGGGGAGACAATTTACAAATCGAAACCAAGTGACAGCCCTACAATCATTCCACTCTCGACTCGTTTGGAGCCATTCATGGGCGCCGCCCGCCCCGACCGCCGCCGCACGAAAACAAAAATCCCAGACGGCAAAAAACAAACAAAGGACGCTCGCGTAATTTGGGAGCCCGTTGACGGACACCTTTTCACGCAGCAAGCAATTATTAACAAGAGATTATAGATTATGCCTGCTTTGTGCTCAGAGTTGAGAAAGTTCCTTGAAATTTTGTTGAATAGTTATGTTAATAGGCATGCTGGAAAAAGAAAAAAACAAAACAAAAAGAACTTTAGCTAAGAATCATGCTGCCTTTTTCAATGTGCTGTTTTCATTAAGAATCGTCATTTTGAGATGCTTAAATGTTGTGTTTTGGCAAAAAGAGCTTAGTAGAAAATTTGTCATCAAACGTAAACCTAACCTATCAGTGGAAACACTGGAGGTTTTGTCTTTTTTTTTTTTTCTTTTCCCACATTGAATGAATGCAGTGAAATTAAAACTTGGATTTTTCTGAACATTTCCACAGTGAGATTATGCCTCTACCAAAACAGATGGATTTATTTTAGGGGTGTTTTACATATCTCCACCAATAAGTGTGGCTGGCACTGTATGCTTTAACCGGGCTATTTTAATTCCAGTTTGGTATTTGTAGCATGAACAATTTCTCTGCTGAATTTGAGCTAAATGAACAAATAGCATTTCTTCCCTGGACAAACACACAGACGTACAAAAGGAGAGGCTGGTGAGTGACAGATAAAGCAGAATTTGATTCATTTGGCAAAAATCGCCTTTTGGAACATGGAGATGAGCAATATGATTAAATCATTTTATCACATTCATGTATGCGGGGAGCCAGTAGAAATTCAGCCAGCCATGAATACAAATTTTTGAGGTCCAGCACCGACTGTTCTGCTCATTTGGAAAGGCTGTACATTATTAAGTATGCACATGAGGATAAATTACATGCAATGTGTGGATTTGCCAGTCAGTGTGAATGAATTCCAACCTTTTTTTCTTTTTCTTTTTCTTTTTTTTTTCTTGGTTATTCTGTGCGAGTCCATTGTGTGCAGCAGAGCCATCCACTGTAGGGAAGACTCGGCCAACAACAACACAGAACTTCACAGAAATCTCACTGAATAAACTGAACGCGTTTATTAGGTACAGCAGAAAAAGAAACCGACACCATATCGAATCATTCTGCCGAAATTTATACTCCTGTTTAATTTTGAAGATAAATGTTTGTTTTTAAAAACTGGCCGACTTAACTGAGGTCGGGTATCTACAATATGATCTTCAGGGTGATTTCAGTGAGTGAAGGCAGAGCTCATCTGATTGATCTTTTCCACTTTTATATTTCTGCATCTCAATATCTTCACATCTTATTTTTATATGTTTGCTTAAATGTTATAGATATTTGAAAATGGCTATAGAACAGATTAAAAGATATATCTTTTTAAGGGAGGAAAGAATTTTAAACTCGGAGAAGAGAAACTTCGCCACAGCAACTGTAGTAGAATCCAAAATGAGATGTGCTGATAAGAGCCTGAGTGCTTCCGCTGGTCGTAAAGGGTAGAAAGTTTTACGTAGTGAATATCAGACAACACATTTAGTGTTTAGATCCAGATTACTTGGCTATAAGTAATCCAAGAAAGACATTTCTTTCTTGGATTACTTTCTTGTCTTTCGTAAAGACATTTCATCTTTACGAAATGTCGTAAAGATGAGAAATTTCAACAGACCATTAGGCGGAGCATCGGTTGGGCGTCACTTCCAATAGCTCAAGTACCCAGCGAAAATCCATGACAAAACTGACCATCTGAGAAAATATGACCTACAAAACACACTCTTTGTAATCTAATGTGATGGGCCTTAAAGAAAACTGAAGCAAATTCATACTGATGAGTCATTTCTATAGAAAGACCAGGAACACGACAGCCATGGCAAAAAAAAAAAAAAAAAGAACTGTCGAGGCAAGTTCTAACAGAACCAGGAGAGCTAGAAACGAACATCTAAAATGATTAAAGTTATACACTATAATACTTTAGTATGATGGACACCCAGAGGAAAAACAACAAATTTCAAATAATCAATGTTTCAAAATTGATTATTTGAAATAATGTTATTGGCATAACATAATTTCAAGCTTGCCTGTTGAATCAAATTTTCAACATTGCAACTCTAGTCATCAGACGTGTGTTTCGTGGCACAGGCATTAGTGTAAGAAGCGTGACCATTTTCACCAAAATGCTGTTCCTAATAACGACGGACCCTAACGGCGACCCCAGCTCCTCCACTTCTCCGGCGGAATTAATACCCTCAGTCCTCTCGCAAATCCAAATCCGAGGCTGTCGGTGTCATTTTCACTCCAAGCCTGTTGCAGGAAACCACATGAGATGCAAAGCAACTTCTTTCTCAAAAACAAATAAGCTGCACAACACTTCACAACCTCCCTGTGGGGAAGCCTTGAAATGGATTATCTGTCTTTAAACACCCACACTCCTTTCTCTGTTTCTCTCCTCAGTTCTCGACATCTCCTGTTCTCTGATCCAAATTATAAATCTCAACTGGAGGGTGAAAGATAAAAGTTCCCCCAGGAAAACAGCTTTTATGTAAAGAAGAGGGCGGTATGTGCTATTAGAGCTGCATCTAGCCACCAAACTGGATAGCAGACTTAAACGTCTTAACTTTTGCGCCATGGATGCGGCGGAAAGCATTTTGAAAGCCGCCTGAATTTTTGTTGGTTCCCCCTGTGAGCTGCAGCTGCAAATCGGAGGCTGAAAAACTAAAGAATATTCAAATATGAAACATAAGATGGCAAGTTGAAGACTTGGGGAAAAATTGGTCTGTGTGTAACTGGTCTATGTAACGTACTTTATTAAGTGAGTTAGACATAAATTCATCTTTATTTTACATTCTTATTTGAATTTTGAATTATCTGGGATTTGGTCACATTACAACTACATACTTCAATCTATTTTATTCTGATCGAACAAAACATGCCTGCACATTGGAAAAATGAATCATTTTCAAATTTAGAAATAAGCTACACGTCTCAAAAGTGAAAATCATTCATATCCATCCCCCCGCCTCTACTCTAGAACCTCTAAATAAAATCCAGCACAGCCAAGGATGTGGTGAGATTTCAAGCAGAGTTTGGTTTTAAAAGAACATCCCGAGCTCTGAATGACTCGCATTTCACCGCGCGCTCTTTTTATAGCGAAAGGCAATTAGCGAGCTTCCTTTATTCAAAGAAAATACACAAACTCTAAAAATGTGCCAAGTCTACCTATTCATTGCTCCTCCTAATTTCAGCGGGGAGATTGCTCTGCAGCCCTTCCACAGGAATGAGAACCGACTCGCAGCAGCTGAAGCCTGGTCCCATTAACGGCATCGCCATGAAGGGAACCATACTTGCTACTGCAGCCACTAAATGGATGGATTCAGGCGCGTAAATATATATCGCTTTAAAATATGACGCCTGTATGAGAGGCTGACGATGCCTCATCATGTGCAAACAAATCCTTGAGCCTTAACAGAAGTGGAATCCACCCCGAGATGAATCTTATCCTCGACGAGTTTGTATTTGAAAATAATTCTAAATCAACCGAGAAGTTTGTTGCCGACAGGAAACAAGACGGTTGAGACGCAATTTGTTAAAAATGTCAGTATGTCGAGACTGTATACACATTGTGGGGGAAAAAAAGTTGAGCTCCTCTGTCTCGTTCCTGTGGTCCTACTGTCATCTGCCAAAAAAAATACACTTCTCCTGGTCAGAAGCAACCAATCAGAAGCCTTGTTGTTCATGTTCACACTGCTCAAATTGCTAGTTTTCTGCATGTGCTAACGGCGTAGAAACAACTGACGCTGGTAATCTATTTACCCCCCCCCCCCCCAATATCGGTGGCTATACTTGCTAGCTTGCGCACACGCAGCAGGCTCTGCTGTTGTGTGTTTTGCGTCTGCCTTTCGCTTAGCACGGTGGCTTTTGTTTATCTAAGTTTTCTCAAACGCACAGCTAAAATCCACCTTCAGTCTCGACTGAACATAGGAATCCAGAATCTCTTTAGCACTTCTCTTCCTCTGTAAAGAGCTTCATCGTCCAGCCTCGGCCGGCGTTACCCGTTGTTTAATATTCTTCACGTGGCATCTCAACTCTTGCTCAAAAATCTCTTCCTGCTTGTTTGTTTCCTTGCTGACCTCTATTACCACTTGGCAACGGGAACACTTTCATTTTTCACGATGCCTGTCCGTGGCTACAAGCAGCCAGCTGAAATATATGCTCAGGCTTCGGCAGCCAGGTCAAACAATTTGCTGACTTCATATCTGTCCATAAGTGCCAAGAACTAAGGGGGAAGAAAAAAAATAAAAATCCAAATGTCATCGCAGTGGTATCGGAAACCCTTATGGAGCAGAAGTGGATCCAAACTTTCTTTCCTTTAACAGTCCACTCCTGGCAGATATGCAGATATGTAGCAGATGACCTATCTTAATTGGCTTCATTGGAGACCATAGGAGATTTTTTTTTTTTTTTGTATGCATACTTCAACATGACTAATTTAAGGAGACATGTAGAAAACCGGAAACTTTTTAATTACAGACAGGATCAGTCATTCCAGAGTAAAAACAAGCATTTTAATGCCTTGCATAAATATTCACACCTCTTTAACTTTCCCACAATTGTCTGATTCCAGTCGACGCATTAGTTTAGTAATTGGTCATTTCTACCACAGACTAGGAGTGTATGAAATGGGACCCAGAGGCCATTCAGTGTCTCTTTAATTTGTACAGTTAAACCAGTGGTACAAATGTGGCCATACAACGCAAGTGATTGATGCAGATGGACAGTTTTAAATTATGTTATGATGTTAATCCCTCATCAAAAACATTGTTGTGATCATGTGCTGAAATCAGTGTCAGAAAGAGCAGGAGCTTCTTAAAGAGATATAGCCTCTATTTCAAGGTGTTGAATTGCGAAGTCAGATTCCTTTTAATTCGTGTTTGACGTGGCATTTTTAATGAGACCTAAATGTGCCATTGAAATACATAAAACTGGCCCTGAGAAGAAAAGGACAAACATATTGTAAATGTTTGTTGATGTAGACAAATGATCTTAAAATAGGAAATATTCGATACGTACGCCTTAGGGTTTCCGGTTTTCATTCATTACTTTTTACTTTAATTTGAATGTAACATTAAATAGGAGCATAAAACAAATGGATCACGTTTCTTTTGAAGACAGAGTGACCCTCGTTCTGTTCTTGTTGCTTAGAATGGAAATTGGAAAATAATTGAACCCAAAAAAAAACCCAAAACATTTGGACATCATTGAGATAGACCAACACAAAGGACTGAATGAAGTGTAAAGGAAGTGATGCCTGACATTCACAATGTTTTGAAATGCTCCACATTTACATTCAGTTTCTTTTAATCTGAAAAAAAAAATAAAAAACCTTCCACAATTCCAGTGCAACCAGGTGCCTTTTAGAAGTCATCTAATTAGTCCACCTGTGGTATAATTTAACCCCAGTATAAATCCAGCTGTTCAGTGAAGTGCGCGGTTAGAGGGCATCTTGTTAGACGACATTAGTGAAGAAACACCTTCACGAAGCGGACGGGGTGAAGGAGAAACGCGGAGAAGTTTCTAGTAGCATTCCAAACTTTGAGCATCTCAAACTGGTCTGTAGGGAGGAAGGAGAAAGAAACCTATGAGAACTTCAACTTACTGTTTCTCGAAACCTATGTGAGGAGCACAGAAAGATGCGGGAGTATGAGCTATTATCGGATTAGATTGATATTTCTGGGGCACCTTAGCAAGGCACCACATATTCAGAGAATCTATCTCAGAAATCAAAATTTACTAATGAAACGAATGAAGACGTCGCGAGTGATGAGATGCAAGCCAAGTTTCAGGAAGTGTAATCGTGTGCGTGGTATTTCTCGCTGAGCTGTATGCGAACATAAAACATGCACGACACACTTTTAACCTTTTCAGAGGGCTTAAGCTTATCCAGCCCCATCCCATTATTTTGCTCTGTGCCAGCAAAAAAAAAGAAAAAACCCTCTCCTCCTCATGCCTTCATAACTCTGTGGGAGTTGATTAATGAAGCAGATTTCCAGCTATCAAGCTGGGTGCAAACTGTTCAATTATGCATCTTGGAATCTCCTTATATCATGTTTTAGTAGCCTTGGTAGCTCAGTGGGGCCTGTCTGTGTCTGTGCGTGCGTGTGTGTGTGTGTGTGTGTGGGAGATCTAGCCAGAGGCAAGCCTCCGTAGCGCGAGGCGTATTTGTTGAAGCGATGACCTTTGCCACACGACAAATTAAAGTGGAGTGATTGGAACAGTACTGTCAGCGTGGCTTCTTCATGAGGTCTCCGCCAGGGTTGTCACAAACCGTCCTGGCAGGGCTCAGTCCGCATTCAGAGTTAATCAAAATGCATGGCTGGGGAGAAGAGCGAGGAAGGCAGCAGGCTCACGCTGTAAACACTAAAGAAGCCTTTTTTTTTTCTTTTTTTTTTGTTTTAACAACCCAACGCAGACATCTGTCCTCATCAGGCACAGCTGCTCGGAGACTGCCTTATGATTGTTTGGTTGCTTTTTGCAGACACTTTCATATTTATTTATTTATTTATTTTTATACAGGAGTACAGTGTTGATTGGGTAGCAATATCTTTTATCTGATGTAATTCCTGGCAGATATATAAAAAAGAAAAAAAAAAAAGGCTGGTGGGCTTTGAGAAACAAAACATTTACATCTCGGTGGGTGAAAGTTAGGATTATTGTGCGCCTTGTAAACACGGGGCTGTGAAGTTCTTATTCAGCACTTCTGAACGTTAGGCTTCAAACGGAAACAACAAAGAGCCGCGTCACAGTTCTGCTTCTGTTTTATCAGCCCGAGCACCTGCTTCTGTCACATGCAAAAATCATCTGCAAGATCAGGGGTTTAACGTTGAATTTTCTGCTGTTTTAATATGTTTTTTTTTTTTTTTTTCCTGCTGTTTTATTAATCACTGTCCTATTTTGTGTGTGGGTGTGTGTGTGTGTGTTTTGAATATACCCATTTCGTGCCTGTATATTTTTTTCTCTCCACTACACTAATTGTTTCTTCTTTTCATGCTATGTATCTACACAGATCTGTGGCGCATAGAAATGTAATTTTCATGTGCTACATTGCTACGTTCTATACAAATATAGCACGTTATGAACGTCAACTTTGACGGGACGTTACAGTTTTGTCCTTTTAAAGTTTTAGCCAAGAGTAATGAGCAAATCTTTTCTATGTATCGAGGTTTGACCAAGACTCAAACTTCGACTCAGAGTTGGAGTAATTGCCTCGTTGCCACGGTCTCTCATTTCAGAAAAGCTCACGTCCAAATCCCTTTGGTTCTGAAACGAACCCAAACCGTCCTAATAATCGGGTACATGGTGATTAAGCCGATGGGTCATATTTGGTTTTGCCCACATGACGACATGTACCTGAAAGACATGGCTCCAAAAGAAGTGTCGTTCAGACAACCGTGATGATGCAAAAGTCGCTTGTGCTTCCATTATTTACTTGGTAATAGTCCCAAACAAAATACCTACCAAGTGTTTTTCTAGTCGTACTGCCAAAAACCGTTGCATTGCTGGAACGTCCGCTTCTGAGAACTGTCCTAAATGTTTCTCCCTTGCGATTAATCTCTTGGTATCGCGAATGAGATTGTCTGGAAGAGGGCCTTTTTAATCTTCTCAAGTTGAGCGGCGGCCACAATGGCATCTCTAAAGTTCAGACCAGCAAACGGTCAAATTGATCACTAATTAATAAAGTGCACTTCATTAATAGCACCTGGCATCTATTTTTTTTTCTTTTAACTCCCAATCAGTAAAGGTGTATGCAGTTTATCGTATGACTGTACTGGTAGACATAAATGTTCTGATTGTATATTGCGCCAAGGCATAAAAAAAAAAAATGGCTTGAGGAAGAAAAAGAGTACAGAAGAACTTAAGCGAAGCTAAAAAAAAAAGTATAAAACTGTGAACATGCGTTTTTTTCTTTTCTTAATCCACAGAGGTTCTCTTTGAGCCTCTTTGTTTGTGGCTGGTGATGGTTCTCCCATGAGTAAGGTAACAGGTGGGTGGATAGACAAAACAAAAGATCAAATCAATAGTTTCAACTGCTGCTTAATTGCACATTGGGAGCCAAAGGGTTTTTTTTTATTTTTTATTACTGCCCTGGTCAAACTTTTAATATACCTTGGGTCTCTGAAGAACAGTGCTCCCACACACCCTGCATTGTCAAAGAAACAAAAGGCTTTTTCACAAGTTTTTCTTATGCACCCGACCCTCCAGTCAACTCCAGCAGCTTCCAGTTATCACAGAAATAGTTCACAAACAACGCCGAATGTAATGAAGTCACAGCATCTGAATTAAGCAGCTTATGAGATTAAAGTATCCAACCCACCTACTTTGTTCTGGAAATTATTAGAAAACAAAGGGTTTAAGCTAGAAAGGGGGTTTAAACTGAACTGAAGATTTTCCTTCTCGCTTTAATCGAAACGCCGCTGAAATCTGTGATGCGGCGTAATTTCTAATCATTTTTTGCAGAGCAATTTTTAGGAAAAGAAATCAAGCGCGTCCAAAAATATTACCGGTTGAGTCTACCTCCGCATTAGTTTGACAGTTTAGTGCTATGGGTTTATGGGATTTGGAGCCTTGGATAATTTGACAGAAACAATCAACGTTAAGAACATCATTAAAAGGTGTTTAGGATGTTTGCCGAGGCAACCTCACCCCGTCTAATCAAAGGACTGAAAGAGATTGTGCTCTAGATGTGACGGAAATGATCCGGGATCTGTGACCGAGGATTGCATCTAGTGAGCTTACAACCGTAACTCTCGTGTAACTTAAAGATGTAGCTAAAAGAACTGAAGCAAAGTACAAGTGTTGTTGTTGTTGAGGCCTCTAACGCTGAATTAATGTCATCAGCTGAAATTTGTCTAAAAATAGTTTTATGTATAAATATCTGCTTACCGTTTCGAAGATTTGCACCATTTTTAAATGTAATTTATACATTGCTAAAAGTGAAATTCATCATTTGCCTTTTTTTTTTCCCCCCCGTTACATTGACTAACTTCTTTTGCACATACTATGTGAGCATTCCCTGCATAGCAGCACTGTCTCTACCTTAATTTGATCGATGCGATTTTTCTAAGCGCATGCAAAAACATCTGAAGTGTTTGGGGAGTAACCGTTATTAATTTGACAATATCATTGCAGCGCAGAGGATGGACAAAAAAATGGAATATGTGTGTGTGTGTGTGTGTGTGTATGTCAGTCATGTTCATTGCCAGCTCAAATAAAGATACAGTGAAGTGCAGCACTTTAGAATTCCAGCTGACAAAGCCCAAAAAGAAGTGGGTAGACTTTCACTGACAAAGAGGGCTCGGTGGAGTTCAAGCCATAAAAATTGTGAATATCTGCATCTTATTCTGCTAACCCTCAAAATTGTTATTGGTCGTAGGAAAACGCTTTCAACTTACTGACGAGGGATCATCTTTGGCAAACCAGGGACATAAGTCCAAAATATTGACTTATTTTATTTTTAGCAGGTGTAAAGCTGTACGACGACAATACACGTTTATACAGTAGAGCTCACATACGTCTCCAACTGTCTCCTCTGTCTCTACTATTTCTACCAAAGACGCAAAACATTTTTCTTTTTGCAAGATTACAGAGGTTCTGGCACGTCATTGGTGTCGAGGGTTGATCTCAGCCCTTTTACACACACACCCGTGACTTTCTACTGGGCTTTTCAAGTACAAATGTATCTGGTGTACAGTACATGCAGATGTTGTCAGCTTGGAACTTGAGACTTGGGCTGCAATTCCCACAAGTTATTGAGACTGGGAAACAACAGTTGTAACAGGTTGTCTGGTTTTTATGAATTTCGATTTCAGCTGCGATTCGTCAACGGTAGAGAAGCATGGGCAAACTCTGCACTGGTCTGGAGGGTAGATTCTTGGTACACTTTCGAACCAACCAAACCTCACATGATCCTGGTCATGCCCCACCATTTAGGGCCACAGTGCATCCGTCTTCTGCTTCTTCCAGAAGGATAATGCACCATTTCCTTTAGATTAAACCCTCGAGGCCTGGAGTTGCCCACCCCTGAAATAGACCAAACTTTATTAATGAACGGGAGACTCCCATCAGGAGTGTGCTGCAGACAAAATGTGCAGCACCCAAATAGATGTTTCCATCACCTTGTTGAAGCTATACCACCAAGAAGGCAAAAAAAGGGAGGAAGCTCAATGCAGTACCTAAGAAAGTTTTCATACTTCTGCATGTTTTCTCCCCATCTTCTTTCTGCCAGACGCTCCGTTGTAGCTTTAAATTGCTGAAACGGCTATTTTTTTTTTTTCTCCTTGTGAAACTTTTCACACATCAAAAGCACCGACAGACAGCAAAAAATAAAGAAGTAGTAATTAAATTCCTCAAAGAGATTGTGCCGATGCTCGTGCGGTCTGTGGCTTTTAGCTTGACAGATGGCTAACCGGTTCCCACAGTAAACATCGGTCTGTCGGTTTAGCATGCTTAAAGTGAAACTGCAGATCAAAAACAAAGAGAAGATAAAAAGAAAAAAAAGTTCTCATTTTCTCAACAAACATTGCCAAATCCATAAACATCTATGGTGTTAGGATGCATTTAGGGTTGCTCTTCTCTTGCCTCCGTGTGCAAAACTAGCTGGAGTCGGAAAACAAAAGATTGATCGTTTTACCTTTAAAGGAAGAGTACATCGATCGGTGCATAGTTCACAATATTAACCTTTTTTGAAATAAGAGAGGACACACATATTTGTTTCCCCTTTAACTCTCAGTGCTGAAACGAGTTCACTAATAGCCGCTCTCATCCAACCTACACATTCTCTCTGAAGACAAAGATCTTAAGTTTAAAAAAAAAAAAAAATCAGAACAGAGAACCTGCTGCTCCACATCAACTCACTTTACATAACTCTGGTTTGTTGTTTGATTTGGATTCATTTCGTGCCAGCCCCCCCTTTTTTTTTCTTTTTTTTTTTGAGTAATGTTGGATTCAGAGGTGCTGGGTGTCCAGCCTTTTTTTTTTTTTTCCCCTCCAGCTAACAGATGTGTGGGCAAGGCGCAAACAAGCTCCT
Organism: Poecilia mexicana; assembly: GCF_051168715.1. NCBI lineage: Eukaryota > Metazoa > Chordata > Actinopteri > Cyprinodontiformes > Poeciliidae > Poecilia > Poecilia mexicana. The sequence goes on from NW_028263387.1 coordinate 11,805,818, forward strand.
GACGCTTTGCTTGGTCCATAAATAACCTGTTTCTCTTAATCCATCAAGTTTGTGGATGTGGGAACCGGTTTCTCTGCAGCAGGGAGGGAGTGCAGTGCCTGCAGATGCCTGCGGTAGCATGATGTATAAGCTTGTTCGATGCATAGGGGTCCGGCCTACTTTGGGGACCGGACATTATGCCAAGCTAGTGCTACACATCGATCATGCTTAAGGACTGTACAGCCTATTTCACTTGGCAGTGAGCCATAGCCACCCTGTGTGCACTTATTTCCATACATAAAACTATGGATGTGATTTATTCATAAGGTCGAGTTGTTCGGAGGAGCAGTTAAAGCCTCAAAGGGACTTTTTTTTTTTTTTTGCTTGACAATGTGAAAAACTCAATCCTACATTTCAATTGGCACCATGAGGTAGTATTTGTCTCCTCGCGTATTTCTTGTGTCTTTGGTTCTTTATAATATCAAAGACAACCAGAGTGAGCAAAAGTTGCAGTTTTCAAAATATTGCTCCTTTTGATTGAGGGAAACTAGCTGTCCATCTAGCCTACCTTAACGTCTAACTGTAATGGTACCTACAGTTACATCGGAAATGAACAGTTTGTAAAATCATATTAGTTCAAGTTTACAAGCCAAACTTGATTGAAACCACACCTGTGCCATCACGGCCTCTCATAAATGGAACTAGATAAAAAGCAACACTCCGTCCCATGATCTAAAGACATTCAAAATTACAGACATCGTCAGTAAATCCAATGCGTCAGTCTGGAAATGTTTGAATCGGTTTCTAAGAGTTTGGGACACCAGGGAAGCGCAATAAGACCAATATTTCATAAAAGCAGAACACCTCGTCATCAGTCACCAGCCTTCCGAAATGACTGTACATGCGTCAACAACTCATCCAGGAGGTCGCAAAAACCCCAGACCAACATCTGAAGGACTGGAAACTGAAATATGGCAGATATAGGAGAGGTCCAAGGCCAAAAACCGCTGCTGACCATAAAGAACACCCTACATTTAGCTATTGACTATTTTTCATTGCACCACGTAGAAATCCCAGTATCTTCAAATTTTTCTTTCTATTTAAATAAAAGTACTATGGCAACAATAAAAAAAAAATAAAAGAAATCCTGGCAAATTACAAGAAAGCCTAACAAATAAAATCTGCCTTGAGAGACAAATTATTCAGGTCTCGCCTTGAACGAGAGGTGGCTGACCATTTCCATTTGTATGTCTGTGTGTTCGAGACCCGTGTGAAAGTACCAGCCAAATCTAATGAAACGTGGTGCAGAAGTGGAGCGGAGGCAAAAGAAAAACCAATTAGATCCTGGCAGGTCTGGTTCTAGACACACTGCAGAGTAGGGCATTGGTCTTGGCAGAGACTGTGCGCTCAGGCTGCCTTTCTAGTTAGCAAAATGAAGTGTGAGTCAGCAAATTAGCCCCAGTAACCTTTTGGTTTATGCTTGTTGTTACGCGACTGCTACACTTGGTGTGTCGGTGAACAAAACGGCTTATTACAGTGATCTAGAATGTGAATGATTTGACCTGTTGATTATTGATTTCCTTTTAATAATGAGAAAATAAGCTCCTTGAAGCAGCCTCCAACCTGTAATGTTGGAATCAAGAATAACAAGTTGGTAAAAAAAAAAAAAAAAACGGGTAAATAAAACAAGCACATAAATGACAAGTATCCAACTTTGAGATCTTCATTAAAAGATAAAATGAGGGAAAAATTATGTCGAGATCAGGAATGAAACCCTGGAGTTTAGTCATCTATAGCTGCAGGAAAACAAAGTTCAGTCCTACACAGTTCCACAGTTTCTATAACTCCAAGTAATTTCAGTTCTCTTTTTAATCCGGTTGTTTGTTGTTTTCATAATGCATGAACTGCAGTGGTTCACAAGCCTTGTAGGGGGTTTTATAAGGTGGTCTTTAGCCCCCAATTCAAGGGGTTAGCTTTCATAGCATGATAGAAACCCATAAATGTCAAAGAGAGGGATTATGTTTATTTATGGAGCCTCATAAGTGACTCATAACTCTTGAACTTTTTGAAATGTGCCACATTGCTCCGACAAACTTAATTCTATTAACCTGAAATGAAGACAAAGGAGTGCACGATTCTGACGCGAAGCAGAATTATGCATTAGGAGTGCCTAAGTCCAGAAAAAGGGCTATAGGGTGAACCATCTGGTGACTGTGGAGGTTTTTTGGAGTACAGTGGATTTATGTGCATGTTCAAAAACCGGCTTGAAATGACACGAGCGTTGCAACGTAATGGCACACGATCCTCCTAGAAGCAACGATAACAAGATGGGACATGTTTATAAAGGGATGGCAACCAAATGCAGGTAGGATGTGCTGTTGAAATGATGCCCATTTACTACCGAGGACCAAAGATGTGGCAAGAAAATATCCTCCACACCATTAGCGTTGCTGGATTACAGTAACATCCATAAAGCATCAACAGAAAAGGGTAAAAGCCTTTCCTACCTGGTTAGCTGAAGACCATCTTCAGTGACACACTTAAGTCACAGAGGAAAAAAAAGCAGACAACTTGCTTTCTTCCTCTCCTAAAAAGAACCATCACAAGGCATTTCACACTCTGAGCAGGAGTTTTATTTTTTTTCCAGTTTCTAATTATATCCTTTTTATCAGGTCACAGTGTGATTGGCTTTGGGCGATAAAGCGAGGAGTTGAGTCGGCCCCCCTCACACCCCTCAAAAAGAAGCGGAACAAAAAGTGAAAATAAGCAATCATGTTGTTGAGAATTAGGAGAAAACCATTTTTTTTTTTTTTTGTTATCTCACTTGGGAGTCAAAGTGAAACTTTAAAAATGTTCCCTTCCTAAAAGGAACAGCAATCAGCACCTCGTCCTTTCAGGAGCTTTGCATGCATCTCCTTTAAACTCTGCAAATGTTGTCTCTCGTTGGCAAGCTTTTTTTTTTTTTTCCCCCTCGAATTTATGAGGAACTTTAAAAAAAAAAAAAACCTGAGGTTAATAGTTTTTAGAAACTTAACTGTGAAGTTTGCGCTCTCTTATGTAAATCTCTTTGCCGATGAGGCTGCTGAAGATCAAGACTTCCAGGTTTCACAGGTGTGTCGTCGTACCGGCAAACCCCTCCCCCCCCCCCCCTCTCATGGGGGTAAATTTCTGTACTAGTGCTCTCTTTATGAAAATTCACAGAGGATTAGGTGGGCGAACGGGAGCAGGAGTGTAAATTTCAAGCGAAAGTTTTCTTCTCTCAGACGTCGCTCGGGGCCTCATTTGCATTGCTAGTAGGTCGAGCTGTATTGCAAGACTATATCCTGGTGACTTACTTCTCCGTTTCCCACTGTAGGTTTTAGCCTTTTTCATGCGTTACTTGGCTTCAAGTAAACAAAAGTGTCTGCGTTCAAGGTTGCCGTCTTTCTGGAATATGAACTTCCACCCGAGTCTGAAGTCTTTCCTGTCCCTTTGCAGTCGGGGTTATTTTTAATTCATTTAATGCATTCTTTAAATGTGAGCTCAGTGCGTTTCTCTTAGTTTTTCATTCAGGGATTGGTTACATTTCTTGTCTACAACTTGAATTCAGATGGATTTTTATTTCAAAAACATACCGAAAGCCATTAATGCCATTTACTGTGGATTTATCACATAAAATCTTAAGCGATACAGTGAAAGTTTTGATTCCGATATGGAAATATAATTGGGTATGAATACTCCAACAAAGTTAAACGCTTTACATAATTTTTTTTTGTTTGTTTGGTTTTGTATAAAGACTTTTTTTTTAGCAATGTTAAGCGTTGTGCTGAATGTTTGATACGTTCAGCACAATTTTCAACCAGAACTGCAGAAAGAGAATCTAAATTGGCTGAAACCTGCACAATTTCTGGAATGGTCCTAATATTTTGCCTTTGGATGCCTAGAAGGAACTCCAGATGCTCGTCTGAGTACAGAATGAAACGCGCGCACACACACACACACACTTGTTTTTTTCTTTGATTTTTTTTTTTTTTTTGTGTGTGTTTTTTCAGCTCCCACATAGTTGTAAATGACTTTCCAATGCCAAGGAACATTGTTAGAAAGCTGATGGATGCCAACTGTTTTTGAAAATTGGCTTGGAAATGACTTAGGCAAACATCTGAAGCTGTGTATATAACAAGTCTGTCTGCATATCAAAGACACACCAAGTAAGTGTAATGAGAACAAAATGGAAATTAAAATGTAATCTCTTGACTTGTGTTTTTCACAGGTTTGTTAGGTACCACGTTGCAATCCAGTTGGTGTTGCTTCACCTTGTTATCCAGCCTTCAGTTTCAAAATGTAGCAGACCGTGAAGAGACGCATACAAATAAACAGGTTTTCCTACAGTGAGCGAAATTAAAAGGGTTTATATTTTCGAGACGGTGCGTGGGGAGGTGATCTACTTGGTTTCTCTAAATATGCATCCTAATGTTACAGAGCCATGAAAATCCATAGATTTTGGGTGTGGAACTGATGGAATTCAAGCTTTAGCAGTGACGGGAATCGAATTTACAGGCTTTTGTAGGGAAAACAAAAACGTGTCTGTGGTGTACGTTACGTTCACATACGTACCAATTCATTGCAAATTTGGATATAGCTTTCAAAATATACTAAATTCACACAGATAACTTTGTCTACAATACGAGTGCGGAGCTGAAAAGAGTATTTGTCCTTATTTAAATTCATTTTAGTAATAGAACTAAGCTATCCAAACTAATAGGGATCAAGCTGAAAAAGTTATCAACACTTGCTAAGTCATCAGCGAACTACGATTGAGATGTGATTAAAAAGCTCAGATTTTTTATTTTTTTTTTGCCACATCTGCAGTAGAATCCATAATTTGCTTAAACAGAACCTGTCGACTCATGAGACAAAATGGGAACTGATTACAAGACGTGCATCTCTATACACCTGGAATGGATCTACCACGGCATTTCAGGAAAAAAAATAAAATAAAAAATTATTTGCTGCTGCTTCAGAACCTGGATTGCTTGCTATTATTGATAAAACCATACATTTTTATCTCTACATGCAAAACTGCATTTTGCGTTTACTGCAGTTATCTCTGACGTTGGGAAAAAAAGAAATGATTATCTGAAATGTCTTAAGTGTGACAGAAAAAGCAAAAGCCAAAGAAATATGGGAGGAAGCAAATAACTTTAATTGCAATATTTTCATGAAAAATTATCTGAAAAACAAACATACGGCTTTTCTCTGAGTAACGGTGCGACGTCTACAGCAACATGATCTCACAGCCTCTTTTCTTTGTGTAACATTTACCTCTTTTAAGCTTTATATATACTACTGTAGACATTTAAACTAATCTCTTGGCACCTTTTGCTTACCTTGTTATTGGGATATGTTCCAGCACTTACAGCAATATAAATACTAAAATCCGACAGCTTATTAGAGCTGTTTTCAGAGCTCTTAAGAAGTCATAATGACTTTTAGAGCTATAGAAACAAATTCCCTGAAATCACAACTAAAAAGCCTCAAAGCTTCTCGAGTTCTAAAACACCAGGCTTCTTTTTTATTAACACTTATTTTTTTAATTCTGCGATTTCACATTCAATCCTGTTCAGTTCAGCCTACTTTTCAGAAACAAACTGCCACATATTTTTTTCCCCCCCAAGTACTGATTTAAATGCATGTTGTCTGTTATTTTCATTTCTTTTCCTTTTAGACTCGTAGAACATATTTCAGACGATGCATCCGGACATCAAAAATACTGCAAAAGTTCAAAAAAAAAAAAAAAAAGGCATAAAGATTGAGTCTAAATGCCCAAGGACAGGTTATCGCTTCCATGCTGCCTGGAAGATTGATAGCTGTAAATTCCTGGATCTGTTTACCACGCTATCATCACGGGAGCTCGTTTACACAAACAAATCTGAAAACAGCATCTGAGAATATACTAATGGCTCATCCTTGCAAGGCCCACACGGGTCAAATCGATGGGATGCTTTGGCTTTGAACATCCTTCTAATGTATTGCCAAGGGTTTTCCCATGTCGCCCAATTTACAAGTTGGGAGATTTGTATATGCCAATAACGCCGAGCTAAAACTTTTCTCTCTCCTCTTTTAGCTCTCGCGCTTCCCAAAATGGGCCTTAATAGAACATGACCGACTGCAAACGCAAGTCTTTAAGCACGAGCGTCTGTGTGATGCAAATGTTTGCTAATCTGTCATGGATGTGTAATTGGCTTATGTACGAACACATTCACTGTATTTATGGCAAGACGCGGAAACCCACCAACGTCTTTTCTTCTCTCATTTTACCCCGTTGAGACAGACAGCCACCCACCAGCAGCACCAGCAGCTGGATTCTCGAACACGACTGGAGTCCAAATCTGGCCTCGAGTGTTTTCCCCAAAGGGGGACGTTCTTTGGTTTCGTTCTATATGTCGAGCTCTTTAACGGATGTCATTTAGCACAGAATACAAAACGGAGCCCTGAATGCGTCGTAACGAAGCTGCCGTCGCGTTGTGTTGTCAAAAAAAAAAAAAAAAAAAAAAAGCAAGCAGTTTCTGCTGTCCACTTTCACACTAGAGATTATTTCTTGAAATGTGGATTATTTTAAGTAAATTCAGGGCCAGATGTTATGGTTTTGTAGAACAACAACAACAAAAACCTCTAGGTTCTCTTGTGAAAATAGAAATCTAACACACAATGTGGTGATATGCAATATAGTGTAAAAATTGTGGATATTTCTTTTTTGGCGCAGAGTCATTTAAAATAACGATTGTTACAAACGCACCCTGGAATGGTTCACGTCTCAAGTCTCAATGCTGAATAAAGCCAGTAGATGCATTTTTTTTTTTTTTTTACACATAGAGGGTTTCATTAGGTACTTTGCCACCATCTAGTGTTCAGATCAAATCCAGATTCTTTGCATTTTTCACTGAATTTCTTACTAAATGCCTACATTTATCTATACTATATGTGCCACATTCAGGGTACTTAGTTTAGCGTGACAGCCAAAACACAATTTTAGATGCAATTACACACACAATCTGGCGGTAGGGGGTTAATTACTCCCTCCTACTTTCACTTCAAGGACTGTAATTTATCCTTTTGTAAATGTATCTGAACTGCGTCTTCTGCAATAGCAAGAAGAGAAACTCAACTCATATGTTGTTCAGATGTATTATTTTAAATTTAAATTAAGTAGGAACAAGGACGTAATTTTTTTTTTCTCCCCTAAACAACTCACACTTTCAGAAGGAAAGAGCTCCTATTCTGGCTTTGCTTTCACGTAACATTTGGCTCCCATGAACCAGAAGTCAAAACCAAAGTGGCTCCTCCCCTTGACCTAGAGGCTAGGATTTAAAAGTTATCACAAACGAAAAGAGCAGCACAAACTACAAACTTGTCTTACTTTTGCCAAAATGAATTTGAGTAAGTTTTCCTTCCAGCTTCACCCCAGGGTGAACCCTTGATCCATGGTAGATGGAATAACTTTAGCAAAAATAACATCATCCTAAGACAGCCTATCGTGTAGCTGCAACATCTTTGCTCCCGACAAATATTGTAGATTATTTACTGCTCTTGTAAATAGTCGTTTTTTTTCTCATACAAATGAATTCTTAGTCTACAAGTGCTATTTTCATCACTGATAATGAAAGAACATTAGTGAACTTTTGATGTTCACTGTAAAGTCAATTCTTTTTTTTTTTTTTAGTCTAACTTTTGTTTTTCTTTATGTGAATTTGCGTGCTTGCTCTTCCCTGTCACTTTGTTGCTGCAGCACCTTAATTTCCCCACTTGATGGGCCATAAAGGATATTTCTCCTCTAATCTCTTCCCTTCTCCTTTTGATCAGTCCCAGGGTAGCTCGAAGTTTGACGGCGATGCTCGGCTGCTCGTTTCTCCACTTTTGGGTCGGTAGCCGCGGCAGCTGCAACTCTTTACTATTTTTACAAGATGATCTGGGAGACCCGCCGTGATCCCACCCACCACGCTTTCAGTTAAGAGCTGCGTGAAGCGTACAGCAGCGAGCTTCAGGGCTTGTTTTATTGACAGAAGTCTTATGAGTAAGAAAGTAAGCATCTGCGGTGCTTCATTTAGTTCTCATTTATTCTGTGCGTGCATCTGCTGCAGTTATTCATGACTCTAAGTGACTTATTCACAGTAGCAGCACAGACAAGCTAAAATAAGAAGATATTTAGCATATTTTCAACAGTTAAACTGCGACAACGGACCAACTGGACTTGAAATTATTTATGTAGACTATGTGGGGCAGAGTTGGTTTTCTTTAAACAGTTTTTCCGGATTTTGTGCAATGTCGGTACGTTTTGAAAGCCTCTGTTTAGTTGCTCAAATACTGTGAGGTTGGCAGGTGCAGTTACAATGCATTTTTTGCCTGTTTTTTCTTTTTTTGTAACCAATGGGAACGTTGCTTCGCATGGCTTGTTTATTGGCTATAACAAACAAGTGTTTTGTTGGAAATTACTGGGCTCCTGATATCAACAGGTCCGCTTGCTTCCGACTCTGCGCTAATTTGCGCCGCTCCTGAGAGAACCCTCTGGTCATTACTGAAACGAGCCGCTTGCACCTGTGATTGGAGCTACAGGCCCGAGTCTGGAACTGAACTCGCAGAATTTGACTCTCCCAGAAGCACTTTTTCTACAAGCAGGTGCTAAATTGCCTGTGCAGTAAATTTGTCCCTTGGTTGTTGAACAATTTAGAAAAATAAAAAAAATGGCCAAACATTGTTTTCTCACTCAAAGGCTTCCCTCTTGTACATTTTGCTCTCTAATCGTGCAAAGGTGTGCGAACTTTGTGCATCATCCAGATTGTATTATTGTTTAAATGGACCAAATCATCCATTTTTATGCTATGCAGATCGATGTTGTTGACCTGTTTGGTCTGTTTTACCTTTGGGCAAGGATAGTATGTTTATATGCACCAGAACCAGTCAACACACTGATGACATCCATCCACCTGCACCTGCTTGTCCTTTCAGGATAACGAGCGGGGTGATCGGTGCCCACCTCCAAGAGACAGGTCACCCGGTCCATCACGGGATGCTGAACACATCTCTGTAGTAATGCATCAGTCCATGAACCGATTACTAAGATTGGGCAAATTTGACTAGAGTTGGCTCTAGTTGTTGATCTCTAGTTGTTAAATACTGAAAAATACCTCTGTCTGTCTATTTGTATTAGGTGTACAACCTCCTCCTTTATTGTATTAATCTTGGATTTTATGTCATAAACAACATAAAGTGGCGTGCAATTTTAAAGTTTACAGAAAATACAAAACTTTCAACGTTTCCTACAAATGAAAATCCAACCCCCCCCCCCCCCCCCCAAAAAAAAAAAAAAAAACTATATAAAATCTTCCCCAAAAACTTGCTTTTAGATTCGAGTTGATTTCCAAACAGAGCCCACTTGTGATCACTTTTAATCCCAGAGTAAATCCAGTTGTTGTGTGAAGGCCTCAGAGGTTCGTCAGAAACCAGTAGTGAACAATCGGCATCAAAAGACCAAGAAACACAGAATAAAAAAACAAATAAATACAGTTGTGACTCAGGGATGTATATCATTACGGCATGTCGGCAATCCTCAACTCCAACATTCCTGGCGAGAAAAACTTCACTCCCCAATAAAATATTCATATAAATATGGAAGAAAAAAAAAAAGAAAATCAACTTAGGAACTAATTTTCTGTACTTCATTCCAAGAAGGTATTGAAACTGTCAAGCTTTGAAGTGTTTTTTTTTTTCCTCCTCCACAGTTTTTATGTGTAGACTGAGTGATGGAGCGCACACACACACACACACACACACACACACACACATGCACACATGCAGTACTTGAGGGTCTCTCAACAGCAGCTTTCGCCTCTCGCTGTCACTCATTTCCTTTGCTTTAGGAGTTTCTCTTCCCTCGTGGACTCTAGAGGAGCTAAAAGAACCTGTGGTTTGTGCTGCACTTCATATCTTCCGCCACGCGATCGTCTGCGGGGGGACCCGGACTGTTATCCCAGCAGAGAACAACACATCATTTTCTCTTGTCAAGCCTTCTCTCAGGGCTCATCACAGAGAGCAGGCACTCAGGATCCATGATATTATAAGTCTCCCAGGGCAAGCTGTTCATTTGGTTTTCCCTAGAACATTGTGCTGTTTCACGGTTCCTCTGTGTGAGGCTGAAACAAGTGGGGGAGAAAAAAAAAAAATATATATATATATATATATATATATATATATATATATATGAGAGACTGCTGTTAATCTGTTTCTGTGGTGAGATTTGTTTCTTGAAAATAAGGTGATTTGGTATCCACCATCTTTACAGACGATCTGTTCAAAGGGAATGGAACGTTTCCCCCCGGAGTTCCTTCGTTACTCACGCATGATGATTTTACACTTCTGCTTATGGGATGCTCTTGCTCTCAGGTTTGTGCTGCAACCACCGAGATCAATGAAAACCCGTAAAGACTACCCACTCCTCCCCCCCCGCCCCCCCCGGATCCCTTGATGCAAGTATTTGCACCTCATTGGATAGAGGGCAAGTTGCATGCAAACAGCTTCTTCACAAACACGATGGCCTTTGTTTTTCCCCTCCTGCTCACACCCCAGTCCAATTCGAGGCATTGGGAACAAACAAACAAACAAAAAAAAAAAAAAAAGGAAAGGGGGGGCCTCATTGTGTTTTGAAAAGTTCTACACAATTCAATCCCAACTCTTATTCTCAGAGCCTCAGGCTTAATCCCCTCACTGGGTGAAGGCACTTGTTTGAGGATCGCCCTCACCGCTGGCGCCTGCTTCTCTGTCCTTGGTCTGCCCTTCAGAGATGCTCTGGCAGATCTTCACTCTGGAATTCTTTCAAGTCAAAACCCTTTTCTTTTTTTCTTTTTCTAAAATTTTTTTAGGCACTTGTAGGCTTTATATAACAGTAACTGGACAAGGGAATACGGAAGAGAGAGAAGGGGTTTGTTTAGCTTACTTCATGTTGTCAGACTGGCTCCGTTTAAAGGATTTCTTATGAGTCACATGGAGCAAGATTGGTTTGGATAGCTTTTTTTTCTGAAGATAAAGTCATTATTTGAAAACTACATTTCATATTTACTCAGATTACCTTTGACATTGAAATGCGTTTCATCGGGGTGGTGCGAGGCGTAGCGGTACAACGGGGGCCCACCCGTACTGATGCAGTCTTTTCTTGACGAAGATGTCCGAGGTACAGTTGCAAAAATGTTGAACTTTTGCTCTGTTTTCCGCTTCCCTCTCAGCCCAACCCTGTTTGAAATGCAGTAAATATAGGAAAATATTCTGAGAAAAAAAAAATATATAGAAACCAACTAGTTTGATTACCTGAAACATTTAACTACTTCCAGAGCAAAGCCAGCCAACGTATGACCTCTAGGAATACAGGAATCACACAGTCTGGAATGGTGGATTGATCAATAGCTTCACTCTGACATCTAAAAAGCTAAAAAAATGTGACATCACTATCTGATCTAGTATAGTTATTGGATCAGACGGGTCTCGTTTCTGCCAGATGTGTAGAATAATGATTGGCAGGATTCCCTAAACAGAAAGCAATATTTGCTTGTTTCTTCATTATTACAGAATATATTACCATTGACCGGGGAGTTTAATAACTGTTCATAAGACGGCTCACACAAAAGACACACTCCTACGCCAACAAGCAGACATGATGGCTATCTTTTGAGAAATTCCGGCTGCCTAACCAGGCATTAAAACTCCTTCTGCTGCCTTTGGAAAGAAAGTACAGACTCAGAAGGACAAATGATGTCCTTATTCAGATTTTACATGCTTAAGGAAAAATGCTGACCATTTGAAAGGAAAAGAAGTGGGAAGGGGCCGAGGGATACGCAATCTTACAAATGATTTTCATTCATATTCAGCAATTTCAGAGCAAATGGGTGTTAGACTGGAGGGTTTTTATATTAGATTTTAGCATAGCTTCTCATCAGCCTCCCCAGAGAAATCCCCAACGGTCTCCGGAATCAGGCAAAGTAATCCAAATCCTTGCATCATTTTTCATCACTTTTCACTTAAAGCAGACATCCAGCGCTGTTTTTTTTTTTTTTTCTTTTTTTCCAGCCATGCATCTGAGATAATAAACAGCCCAATGAAGATTCTCCCATCAGCATGCAGATTCCTCCACATTACTAATTATCATTCGGAGGGAAACTTCCAAACTGCAGACGCAGGATTTAGCGATCTGCTCTAATAGAGCTGACCACTTTCTCAAGGTGTTGAAGCAGAAGCCAAGTAAACATTTTCTATGTGTTGACAGGCCAGATAATATGAGTTCCTAATTCCTCAAAATGTGGGCTGACTCACTCACACACACACACACACACACACAAGTGCTATAAACATCGAGCGGCAGGAGGAAGGAGAAGAGCTGCCAGTGATTGATTGCCGAGCTGCAGAGCTGAGCTGTGGAAATGAGGGCCGAGAAAGCTCGGATTTGCGAATATGCCAATAACTCATCTCCAGCGAAATAAACATCAGTTGCATTTACGGCGAACCAGAAGTTCTCCACAAAAGGAAACCGCATTCGTTCGTTTGCAGCTACGACTGCCTGACGAGAGCCGTACGTTGAACAAGACAATCGCGTTGTAAAATCACACTTCTCAAAGGTGCAATTGAGGTGCCAGTTTGATCGATCTGCCGCTTTTTTTTTTTTTTTTTTTTTCATACACACAATCATCATGATTCACCGGGAGGATATGACTGATCCATTAGCGATTAATAACAGGCCGCATTCTGAAGGCTGACGAAGGCTTGGCAGCTGCAGAACGCTGCGAGAACGACGACCTCCGTGGTCGTAGCATTTATTCATTTTCAACATATAGTCCCAAAGTGGGTTTTCCAGTACTTTTTGTTGAGTGCTACAATGCGACAGCTGGATTGGCCCTCGCGTCTGTTGACACCACCAAGTCGCACCAAAACCCACTGGCCATTTCACAGCAGCAAAGGAGAAGTGAAAATTTAAATCGGATTTAGTTTGTTTCCTGCTACGAGGTCATCGTTTTAATAAACAAAACAGATAAACACATAAATATGATTAAAACATAATGGCTCTCTGACAAACTGCACACATGGAGCGATGATTCCGGAGGCGGCGATGGATGCTAGTACTGTCTCATCCTGGGGGCGTTTGGGTTGTTTTGCTTTTTTCTGTTTGCATTTTTACTTCCTTGTTTATCTGTGGCAAGCCTTGGGTTTGGTTTGAAAGTTACTCGCTCCCTTAGTTTTTCATTAAACATTTCATCAACTACTTCCCACTTCGACCGCTCTGCATCTCAAGTCCAACCGGTACTAGAAATCGTGAGAAATATGTCTTCACTGCTCTTCATAAATGCTAGATGTTAGCATAGTGCTAAAAGGGTCATGACAAGTTTTTCACACCATTTCTTCTTGAATCCCTTCCAATGTGGCTAATATATATATATATATATATATATATATATATATATATATATATATATATATATATATATATATATATATATATATATATACTTTTTTTTTTTTTTGGCAGTATATAGCTGGCCAATTCCTCTATAATGATGTAAAAGACTGATGGCCAGTCATCCAAAGTATTTGGTCACAGCTGTTGCTATCAAGGATGGCTCAACTAGTTATTTTGGTGAAAGGGGAATTACTTTTTCCAATGGACAAAGTTACTTAGATTTCCCTTAACAGCTGCGATCATAATTTAAAGAAAAAAATAGCTTTTTTGTATTCACTCAGGTTATCTCTGGTATAAATCCATACTCGGGTATAATAAATTATTACAAGCTTTCGTTGCTTACCAGATGAGGATGCAACAAAGCAAAAACATAACTGAGACAAACTGAGGGTACTTCTATCTCCTGAAGCATCTAAACACCGACCGAATGAACAGCCGCGAGTAAAATCCCTCGCATTTAAATAACATTCAATGAGCAAGTCTTCCCTGGTAGACAAGCTTGTTGCCATTTCTTGCATTATCTCACATTAGTAAGTCGTGATAATATAAGCATGTCATGAATAAAATTTTTTTTTAATTTTATTTTATTTCTCCCTTCGCGGTGAGCTAATTGATTGCAGTTGTTTCTCTTTGCAGTAAGTACGGGAGTGAGTTGGCATGCAGTGAAGCAATTCGGCGCCTGCTCGGTATCAGAGGTTACTGTGTGGCTCAGAGAAACCTTTTTTCACGCAAGAGCAGCTTCGTTTATGCCTGGGTAGAGCCTCGACACTACTGTAAAACAGGATACTGCAGTGTTGGTGGCAAAATGTGTTTTTCTGTTTGCTTACCTTGCTGTGCCACGACACTCTTGCACAATAAAAATAAAAGCTGTTTTTGCTAAGCTAACGTTTATATGCTTTAAAATAATAATATTAATAATAATAATAATAATTCTGCTGTATGGGGGTTTCTAAAGATTTTATGCTTAAAGTTTTGAAATATGTAAAAAAAAAAGAGAGAGAGAGAGAGAGAGAGAGAGAATCCCAAGTTTCCTCAATGCAATGTAAGCTTTTAGTATAAAATAGTTTATTTATGTGTTGACATGCTCATACATTGTAAATCATTCTGAAAAGAAGCCAATTAACATTCAGCAGGTGATCGATTTTAAATGCTGTGTCCAGACTCTCCACCTGTTCACTCTCGTGTTTATGTATCCCAGTCAAAGCGCAATGAATACATGTCTTAGACATTATTGCTGCTTTAAAAACCCTCACATCGTCTTATTGAAGCAGCAGCAATTTAATAATGGCTGTGTTTTGTGTTTCAAATCAAATCAGGCAGTCTGTGTGTCATCGTTAGAGGTACGAAACTCATCAAAAACTGTACTTTATAGCTATATATGTAAAAATATAATTAGTGCAAAAATGGGGTGGGGGGGAGTGCTTAAAAACACTGTACTGCATAGCTAACATGCGGGCCAGCTTGCTTGCATTCCTGAGAGTGAATCACGTCAAAGTGGAAATAAATTGTGTTTGACACGAGAGAAGAAAGTTCTGAGCCATAACGCCTCGGAGGAGATGAACATCTGCATTTGATCCATTTCATTTCTCTTTTAAAAGTATCCTCCACGTCCCTGCGGGGCCGAGAACAAAACTCGTCGAGTGCTATTTGTTGATGAGCTTCCTTTTCAGACCTCGGCAGCTCACATGTACATATTTGAACTGACAACCCTGTGAAGGATGAGGACCGTCCAACGGCACAGTTTTGGGCGGGGAGGTTTTTAGCAGACGAGCGGGCGAGTGATTTTTTTTCCCGGCTTCGATTATCGCAGCGGCGCGAAACGAGCGTCTGCATCGCCGAGGACGCGACTGCAGTGACGTCTGACTGAGGCCCCGGTTCAGCTGCATGGCTTTGTTACTGTATCTCCTTCACTCCCACACAGCGTTGCTGCATAAAGCCGATAGTCCTCTGAGTCAGAGTTGATGTAAACAACAAGACAGCTTCATGTCCAGCCAGAGCCGAGCAGGATAATGGATATCAACCCGGCGACGTGCGATTTGCATAGACGGCGCGCAGGGATTAGCGTGTGATCTGTTGCGTCTCTGCAAGTGGCGCTGCTGTAATTCGCGGGGAACTGAAGGCCCCCTCGGATTTGTTTTTTTTTTTTTTTTTAATGTGATTCCAAGCTGCAAATCCCGATCAGACAGCTATCCCGATAGGAGGAAACAAACATCCCAGGTTTGTATTTAAATATCTGCGCTCGCAACTTTTATCAACGACAGACAGACAACGGTATGTCAAGCAAGCATCATTTGGTATTATCCACTCCTTCCTTCGATATCTGTTGAAGCACTGTCAAAACACAGACAACAGTTTTTTTTTTACCCCCCCTTTTTCCATTATATTTTACTTTATTTTATTTAAATTCAGAGTTGGTGCCTTGTGACAGGCCTGCAGGGAAATCTTTTTTTTTTTTTTTTTTTTTTTTGTGATGTCTATCTGCTCGGGTGTATTTTTAAAGGTACGGGGCGAAGCTGCCATCATCCCAGCTCTCACTGCGCGTTGCTGAAGGGGAATTCCCAATGGCACCTTGTCGAGCGGCCATGTCAACAGTTTGTTTGCATCGCGAATGGCTCCGGGCGTTATGCTGTCGAGCTCAGAGAATAAGCAGCTCATCCCTACCCAGGAATCATCATGGAATTTGAATGTCAGCCGCAAAATATTCACTGGGACTGACAATCGCACACTACGCTCTGCGACAGCATTCCCCGTCCCTTGAGCTTCTCACACGTTTTGTCGTGTTTCAATCAGAAATTTCAAAGTTTGGTGCTAGGATTTTATGCGATAGGTCAGCACTGAGTAGCACATGATTATACAGAGGAAGTAAAACTATAGATGGACAACAGTCTGGAAAGTAGGCATGCACTATTTATCTTCACTCTGATACCACAAAATTCACTTGTAAAAAGTAGTAAAAAAAAAAAGTAGTCTGTGTGTCTAATTCAATCTCATTCTAAATCGAGCTGTTCTGTCAAGACGTTGAAGAACACAGAAGAGAAGTTAACTGACAAAGTTATTTTTAATACAATTTGAAAATTATTTATTTATACCGAAGGGACAATAAATGTCTTTATTAATTCCATCCAAATACAACGGATGGATGGTGGCGCTGTGGCCAGGAGGAATCTCAGGAAGCAGTCGGTGTTGCAACAAATTTGAAGAGGCCTCTGACTAAAGACAATTGAGACAAATTTATGCCAGCCTCAACGGTCTCGAGGCTAGCAGCTCAATATAGAACAGAATAGAATAAAATAGAAACAGCCTATATCGTCCTGCAAGGGGAAATTCAAATAGATATGTAGATTTGCACAAAAAGAAGTTCTGAAAGTGTTAAAAACAATATCTAAAACAAACAAACAAAAAAAACAATAATAATATCCCGTACAAGATTACAACAGAAAATGTGCAGTTGTTTGAAAAAGGCATGTGCAACCGAGTCGGATCGCTTTTTCAAAGATGTTCGTAATGTGCACTTTTAAAAAGACAGACTACGTACAAAACGGTATGTAAGTGCAGAGAAAACAAATGTGCAATAACAGTGGAAATTTTATTTTGAAAAGAATGAGCATAAGCAGAGCAGGTGATTATACAAACGTCAGCTTGCACCGTTAAACACTTGTTGAGTTTGTTGGGAGCAGTGATGGTTTGCATCTGGGCAGCAAAGACATTATTCCAATGGTCACATGTCCTGGGTGACATCATCAGCTGTTGGCAAGCGCTGCAGATTCACTCCTCTTTGCTTTTGCCGTTCCCTTTACACCTCGATCAGCCTGTGTGAGCCTTGGCCGCTGTGATCGATGCAGGACACGGTTTGAACTTCATCCTTCTTTCTCCGCCTCTGCTCTTTGGTCCGGCTCCGCACCATGAAGCCTCCTTTTCAACTTCTCTGGGATTTGGGGTCACAGTTCAGGTATTACTTGAGCTTTTGAGATGTTAATCACCTGCTCCTGGTTGTTAAAAAAAAAGACACCTTGTTGCCATGGTTATGCATCACAGAAACTGTGTAAAAGTAAAAAAAGTTGGAGCAAAAATATTTCCTGCTGCACAGCATTCAAAAGGGAATAATTGTCCAAAAAGGCAATGCCTCTACTGGGGCGGGGAAAGTGAACAAAAGTCTACAAAATGAACAAATCAGAATTAGCATAACATAACTTCTCCTACACGCTGCTGCCATGAGTGGTGCATGAGCTGGATACATTTTTAGAGATGTATCCAGCTCTCTGTCCACCCTTCCCCCCACTAGGATCAGCAGTTTTTTTTTTACGTCCATCCTTATTCACAATCGACTCTGACCAACTTCCTTGGCTCCCACAGCATAATGCTGCTATGTGGATCGTGTCCGTGGATCATTTTTGCATTTTTGGCCCAGAAAATTACATTTGATCTCAACTGAGTAGAGCACCTGCTTTCACTGCTGACGGGCAAGGCAAGTTTCTGTAGAGCAAATTTTCAGCAACAAGGAATTCAAAGTGCATTAATTTGTAGGATATCTTAGTTTAGTCTATTGCCTCATTTGCACATACACATCGGAATACATAAGTTAAAATAATGGGAAGTTATTTTAACTTCTAAGCTTCTATAGCTGGAGAGAAGCTGCCCCTCAGCTTATTCGCGTATATTACTGGCCTTGAACTCGGCTGGAAAAGGTGGCTGGAGAGATGAAAAGCAACTTATGAAGCTCCTACTTTACTGTTGTGGCTGATGAGGTCAGACGGTGCAAAATCCTCAACATAAAAGTAATTTCTGCCCTTTATTATGATAATAAACTATTTTTCATTACTATTTAGCCTTGGGCATTAAGGCTAAAACTCGGAGAGGATTGAAAAAGACGATGACTGCAAATTGTGGAATTAGATTTGAGGTCTCGTGACAAATGCCTTTCAGTCGGCATTAGTAGATATGAGCTAGAACAATAATGCATTTTCTACACAAGTCTCTGGTTGTAAGCTTTATTACGTTAGCAGATAAAGGTTCATATTTAACCCGCGACAAATGTAGTAGTCGCAGGCTATCTGTCTCGGGCTATGCTGTCCCAACATAGTGACGGTTTCAACAAATGCGAAAATTCTTTATAGAGGTCGTATACTGCGGCTTTAATGTCGGTCCCATACAACATCTGCATGTGGAGCTGAAAAGTTGTTTGCGAACTAGAGGGGGATGGCTTAAAAAGTTGGCTGACTTACAACAGCTCAGTCAGGAGAAATGTGCCAAATTTCCAGCAGACTTTTGTGAAAAAGTTGTGGCACCTTTTTCCACAAACCTTTTCTTTGCTATTGTAATTGGTAGAATATTACCAAAAGCTAAGTATAAAAACTTCTGACATAAAAACTGACTCTGTCATTTGCTAAATGACAAGAATATATATATATATATATATGTACATATATATTTCTTCCTGTCGGTCCAGTTATATTTAAGTTCTTGTAGAATGATCTGTTTTGGTTTTTTTTTTTCTCTCTCTCTCCTAGGACACAAACCAGCGGAAAACTGCATCTAGGCAGGTCATGCAACTTTAT
The DNA here is from genome assembly GCF_051168715.1 of Poecilia mexicana. Taxonomy (NCBI): domain Eukaryota; kingdom Metazoa; phylum Chordata; class Actinopteri; order Cyprinodontiformes; family Poeciliidae; genus Poecilia; species Poecilia mexicana. The sequence goes on from NW_028263387.1 coordinate 11,824,823, forward strand.
GGATCTTATTTGACTGCTTTAAGATTCATCAATCTGACATGAGGCTTCAAGCAAAACTAGGTCTTGACCTGGCATCTAAAGTTATCAATGAAGAAGAAGAAACTTGTTTTCCTAATGGAGCCTGGTAGGATCCTATGAGATTTGGCAAATTTGTTAGCTTCCACAAATTGCACCGCATCCAAATGATAGATGACAAGCAATCCCTTTTGTCCCTTTTCTTTTTTTTAGCCCCTTGTCGTAAATATGCTCTTTATTAAGTTGCACCTATTGCATAGCTTCTTCATTTACTTCCTCCACTGCGCTTGTGCTGTACGGCTGGTCCTCTGGGCTGCCAGCTACCTTTTTCTCTGGGGACAAATTCCAGCGTATCTCGTCTCAAAACGCTACTCGCAGTGGCCCTCTGGGATGTGAGCCTGTGAGGGGCCCCATCTGTGGGAAGAAACACTCGGTTTTTTCTTTTGCTTGACTGCATCTATGTATGAGAAAGAGAAATGGCAACCTGAATCTTGCGTTATTCAGTCAATTTTCCACCATCGCCCTACGGAGGACATGTTCCCGTTTTGTAAGGTTTAAATGTGAAGGATGGCTATATTTGTGCATACTTTAAGCGAGATGGAACATCATGGTGTTTTTTTTTTTTTTTTTTTTTTTTTTTTTGGCGTACGCCTTTTAGTTCTTTGGGTGGTTCTGGGCCTGCTGTGTGCTCCAGGAACTGAGCTGAACCCTGGAGTGGACGCTGCTCCCCTTGACTTCGGTGAGGCTGTCCAGACGGCTAAAGTGCTGAAAGGCAGAAGTTAATTTATATTTTGAGAAATGTGGTTTGCCGACGTGCAGTAAAGAATTTGACTGTGTTCTTTTCAAATAAATGGAAAAAAAAAAAAAAAAAAACATTTGCTCCTTGTAAAATATTTTTTCTTTCTTTGTTTACTCTGCTGAACCCTTTTATTTTTTGTAACAAATTCCATTTCCACCCTGTTATATTTACACTTATGTGCACATGCCAGCTCAGTATCCCGTCACCTTTTAGATCTGGCTTCGGTTTTCAAAACTTCCAAACCCTAAACCAGGTTGCAAAACTTTCACCTGAAAGTACCTTTTGTAAGTCGTCTCTTTCAGAACTCTCACAGACTCGTCCCTTATTTATTTATTTTTTCTTCTTCTCCATTTTCCTGTTCTGTGCTAAACAGGTGTTGCTCCGTGTGTGTGTGTGTGTGTGTGTTTTAAGAGTTTCTTAGCTGAAAACAGCTGCCTGCTGCGGCTGAAAACAACTCGGTGAAAGCAGTTGTGTGCACTAAAACAGAAAAGCAGGCTTTAAAACAAAAGCAATAAGTGGGAAAAGAAGCTATAAAGCGAGAGGTATGGGGGAAACTGCAGGGTTCGGCTACAATTCTCTAGGACTCGATTTGTCTCGTTGTGGACTTATTTTACCTCCGCAAACTGATTTTTCGGATCCTTTATAACAATTGCTAATAAAAAATCATCAGAGTATCGTCAATGAAACTTTTACAATGCTCTTTCTTTATGCATTTGCGTTCTCTTTTAAATGCTGCCAACATCAGTGCAATTAATCAATGCATCCCCTCCAAACCCCCAGGCCCCCCCTTCTCTTTCTCTCCCGCTTGCTTACTGGTGCTCGGCGCTCCTCTCCGCAGTTCAGTTGCCCGAAATATCCCAAGATAATTTGACGGAGAATTTATTTTGTTTACACATCATACCACAGCAGCTGTAATTAATTGTTTTGCTGCTCGGCGTACAATAGTTCACTGACTCCTTTGTGCGACTTTCGGGGGCCGTCGCCGTTCCGTGATGTGCGAGGTGCCGTGCCGAAATCGGGAACAGATGTTGCCGTCATCTGACATGACCACACAGATCACTCCTGGAAAAAAAAAAAAAAAAATTCCTGGAATTAACAAACAGAACGCCTGTTGCAATGCACCGCAACTCTTCCTGACAGTGGGTCTCGTTAGTGAAATGTTTGTGCTCTTGTTGTGTTAAAGGCAGACATGTAAGGAGAGACGATGTTTGTTTTCCATCTAATGTGACCTTAAGATTTTTTGAAATCTTCTCGGACAGAAAAAAAGCAAGCTTTTTTATGCAATTTAAACTTTTTTGCATTGTTGGGTTTTTTACATCGCAGTTTCTAAAATGTGATTTTTTTTCTTTCTTTTTTTACATTAAAAAATGTTGTTGTTTTTATTTGCCATCTTTCACATTGATGACCTCAACTAAAGTCCAGTGCAAACCAACTTCAGAAGCCTTTTGGGGGCAGCGATCACTCACGATGTAATGTAGGGCTTCGTCTTGCAACTAGTGAGTGGCCGGTTCATAAACCCCCACTCCACCCGTCTCCGTCACTTGTTGTCTCCTTGGGCAAGACGCTTCACCCTCCCTGCCTATTGGTGGTGGTCAGAGGGTTCAGCGGCGCCGATCAAGTCGTAGCCCGGCTTCCGTTAGTCTGACCAAGAATGACCTCCTCATCAAATATTCAAATGCTAGCGATCCTTGCAGATTACCTAAATATTTTTTCTTCTGCCATGTAAAATCTCAAAACAAGTTTGCGCCTGTAACCTGAAAAACATTAAGACGTTCAAGGGACGTGAATACTTTATTATAACTTAACCCGTCAGCAGTGTTACCACATTTACATCATGTTTGACATAGGTGTGAAAGTTATGCAAAAAAACAAACAAAAAAATGCATTTGGAGCTAAGTTTAATTGGAAACAGGTGGAAGCTTCACCTTGACTGCCGTGTTCAGGCAGTTTAGGCACATCATGTATGGCTTCTGTATTGAACACACTTGGAATGTCCTTCAGACTTCACAGCTCCGTTTGGCTGAAGCTCCTTTTTTTCTGAACAGCTCGCTGGTTTGTGGGGTTGCGGCGCTTCGCAGCAGAAACGCGTCTCCTCGTTGCAGGTAAACGCACCGCGGGACCGTCGCTTTCCTTTGTGGGATTTGTTGAGTTAGTGAGCGCTGCGCTGTTCCGTTCACCGTCTCGCTTTTCTCTGTTGCGTTGAAATACTTATTCTTGTTTGCATCCTCAGGTCATAAGACGTTTTGTGTCACCTCTGTGACGTATATTGTATAATTCACGTAACCAAAGTGGTTAAGTGTTCACTTCTTCCTCCTCCTTTTCAAACAGAAAAGCAGTAGTAAAATCATTTTAGTCTTTGCTACGTATGCACGTTTTTCTTCGTCCTACTGTTTGCTTCCTCCCTTGTTTTTTTATTTATTTAAATACTTCAGTATTGTTCACATCCTAAAAGGCTTCGTTTAACCACATTTTTCCTCCGATTTCAATATTCAGTGCTCATGTTCCAACATTTATACACAGTTTCACCTGAAATTAAAACGGGCTGTGTAATTTTAGTCAGACTGTACGAACAGTTGCACAATTCCAAATGCAATTTGTGCTAGGTTAGATTGTGGCCTTGACTGTACAAAGGCAGATGGGGACCGACAGAAGCTCACAATGAAGATTGAGCTACATATTAACTGAGACTTCAGCAAACAACAGTAAAACAAGAAACATGTAGAAAGCTCCGAGTGATTGCAGACGGCGCTGTCTGAAAATCGCTGATTTTTGCATTGTTTGCTTTGCTGCGGAGTCGGAGTCGTAATTCGTTTGAGAAGTTTTCCATGTGTACAAAAAAAAAAAAAAAAAAAGCTAGCGTCCCGCTGTGTCTCTGGCTGTGCTCCGTGGCTCATCGCTGCGTTGTGCCGTTTGTCTGAACTCGGGCGTCTTAAGAAGCAAAGTTTCAGCGCTCTTTTTCAGACACATAAAGTGACTTTGTCACTGCTGTCGCCGAGCCGCGGATTTGTTGCTCACTGAAGCGAGTTTGACAAAAAAAAAAAAAAAAGGGAGTGGAGGTCAAGGGAAAGGCGAGGCGTTGTGGGAATGGTGGAGCTTAATATAAGGTCTGTTGAAAACTTATTATGAGGGAAGTGACACAAATTAGTAAGAGGGCCATCTCATCTGTGCGTTCCATTGTAGGCATAGTTCACAACAGGGTTTTGGTCCCCTGCCATTACGGACTGTCATCGGTGCAGGGATGACGAGAAGAGACGGCGCTAATTAGCCCTTGTCATCCAGATGACATTCTAATCACGTGTTTCTGGTAATTACTTCACTTTTACAATCTCCCTACTTATCTTAGGTTGACATGATAACACTTGTCACTAAAATGAACCTTTTAGATCTACGTTGAGCTCGCTGGATGAAGCCGGAAAAGAGGCTGGGGAGACGGGAGCGCGTGGAACTCCACTTAAATAAAAATCAAGTGCAAAAATGAGGGAATTTTTATTAGAACACAGTGTGTGTGTGTGCGTGTGTGTGTGAATCCAGCTGCCCTGTCAAGGCCTCAAACGTTTTATTTATTTATTTCTTTTTTTAAAACTCGTGAACAAATACAAATATGAAGATGAAGGAATGCAGCAGAAAGGTCCCGGATAAGATTGTGGAGAAGTTTAAAGTAAGGTTATGTTAGGAATGACACCACAAATTTCAACTTTGTGGGAGAGTATCAGGAAGAAACTGTAACAGGACAATGACCCTAACCGAGCAATAATGCAGTGGTTGAGATCAAAGCGCATTCATGAGACACGGTAAACTAGTCGACATCCGTACGCAAATCTAAATTGGAGATAGCGGTGAAACATTATGTGCCAAGCTGGTGGAGATGTATCCCAAAAGACTTGGAGCCATATGTGAAGTGAAAGTTTATTCTATAAGGTATTAACTCAGGTGGATAAATACAATCACATTCACACCAGATTGAACCGGACCCCCTTTAGAGAGACAAAGCGATGCCATTTTCCAGATTTTTGTTGCCCCTCAGATGTTTGAGGGGAATCTTTTTTTTTTTTTTGAAAATATTGCCTGCTGACATACAAAAAGTCCTTGAATTTTCTACCCGCTGTGCCCTACGCAGGAAGACAACTTCCCTAACTATCCCTAAAGCCTCTCCCTGTGGGCAACCATTAGCCGGGACATGTGTGACATCATTTGGATCGGCGACCTTACAGGCCGCATGGGACCTGCGGCTCTGTAGACGCATCATTGAATAAATGCGCACCTCGTTTTTGCTCCGTGAAGCATCGGGGTTGCCCGCGAAGGTGGCGAGGGGGGTTTGGGGGGGGGGGGGGGGGGCGTGGAGACAACGGACGAGCATTATGCTAAAATATGTATCCCTCTTCCATTGTGGTCCACTGTGCCTGAGCGGCTGCTTTTCGTGCCGCAGAGCCCGTCTTGGCTTCTGCGCGGGGCGCGCGCCGTCTCTGCAGCTCTGGCCTCATTATGTGTGACAGCGCTTTGAGGAGGCAGGTGGAATAAAAGGAGAGAAGGGAGGAGGGCTTGCTGAACAGAGATGGGCCTTCTCCTCCTCCTGATATCATGGATGAATCAATTGATGCTGCTTTGTGCACTTTTTCTGCTGACCCGACAAGATGGGGGGGAAAAAAATAAAAAAAAATATTCGGCCAGTTGCCTGTGGCGTGACAGCTAGAGTTTGAGTTTAGCTCGCTCTGTCACTATTAAATTCCCCTCCCCACCCCTTGCCTCGCTCCCATCCTTATGCTTCTTGCTACTGTGAGCACTCTCACCAAAAAAAAGAAAAAAAATCAGTGCATACTCTCTCTCTCACACACACACACCCTTCTCTCTAAAATGCATTTGTCGCCTGTGGAGTTATGGCATTAGACTGTCTGCTAGATATTAGAGTAGCGCGGGTAAATCTAGTTGATGGATGATTTCTGTTGTGCAGTCAGAACTAGGGCTTGATAAAAGGACAACGCACGACTGATGCCGAAACAAACGAACGGTGGGGAGAAAGCAAAACTCCCATCAATATCCGCTTCCAACCAACTGATGCCATTTGAATCGGCGCTCGCAGCACAGAGCACCGCCGCTCCTTATGAGAGGAAGTTTATTTAGAATGTCACCATGCCAGATACTTTAAAGCGATCTGTTGCTTTAAGCACACTGCTCACTGCCGCATTTGAAAGACAAACAAGTTTTATAGATCCTCAATCAAACGCGTCCCAGGCATCTTTAGCTGCCGCAAAGAACGAACCCGCTGCCGTCTCGTCTGCAAGAGGAATAAATACCGATACGCTCCAGTGGCCTGGTATGTTAATTAAATACATGCTTATTGAAATTCGGTGACAGCTGGAATTTCACAGTGAGCAGGGGGGGCTCTTGCTTCTCCCCAAGAGTGTAAAACATAATTGGTTGACAGCAAAAAGTAACACACAATTAGTTAGGAAGGTTTAATTAATATTCGAGCGGAGTCCTGGATGCACCCTACACGAGGGCTGGCTCTCGGGTTTTCGTACAGACGCAACAGATGTCGATGGGTCTGGGCCGATGGTCCAGCCACAATTCATGGCTGAAAATCGAGCCTTCGTTGTTACGGTGTTGGTGTCGTGTGGAATTATGTTCTGACAACTTGGGCTGCCTGCCTTTCAGCATGTTACCTTAACTCACCGTTTATAATTTGTCATTTTCTTAAAAAAAAGACTTTTTTTTTTTAAGCTAGCATGTAAAAGCTACATGCTAGCTAAACTAGCTTTCCAGAACTTGCTCACTTGGTCGGCTGCAGCAAACCATTTGTGGTCACAAACAGTTACTGGTATTATTTACGTTGCTTTTGGATTAATAGTGATTGTTTAACAGAGTAAAGCTCTGTAGCCATCAAATGGCCACGAAGGAGCCATCTTACTATTCAAAGCTACTAAATTAGATCCATCACTGCAGTCATTGATCCAGTGATGGAAAAAGTGTTCCTGCATTTATTAGATGCATGTTCATTTGTTAGCAAGAATCAAATAAGCAACGTAGTTTGTAGACCAAGAATCACTTGTCCCAAATGTTATTGATTTTAAATTTGGTAAATTATTGAAGCATAGCTTTCAAAATAAGGTTTTGTTTTCACTTCTGCTTTCTTTGGGAGTTTTATAGACGTACCGAATTTTAACTAGTTTGAGATTATCTTGATTGGTTTTGTACTAATGTGGTCTAAAAACAAAACTGCAATACAAACCTTGGTCTTTAAGCATTTATATATACCAGACTTTGAAATTACCAAATATTATTCCCTACATTATTTGGCGTTGCTGTATAAGAAGAGTAATCTGAATTAGTTGGAATCTGGGCCAAAGTGAAAACGTTTACTATTCATTCAAACTGTGTTTGTTAATCTGAAACATTTAGATGTGACAGAGAAGCAGAAATAGAAATGTTCTCATTGTGGTGTACTTCCAGGAGTTTTCCACACGCAGATCTATTTACTGTATCTTACAGTATTCATATCTTAGGGAGGGTTGACACCCCCTAGTGATATCTTTCAACATAGTTTATTTGCGACAAACCTCTATAATACAAAAGTCAATTTTTATTTTGGCTTCTTTCACATTGACAAGCAAGTTTTATGCGGAGAACAAAACCTTTCTGTCCGGATAGACCAAATTATTACCCGTGCATCTCACACATGCCGGGAGAATGCTTTGTCTCGTGTAGTAAAATTGGACAATGAAGCTAATTAAGGTCCAACTGTGTTAGCCAAGCTAATGTTGAAGGGTTTTGCATCAGCATAAATACTCCCTGCGCACTTACCCTTGGATAAGCCAATTCAAGCCGCAGACCATGTCTGCTTAAAACAAGCTCTGCTCCACCATAACTCTGTTCCTCTTTTCTTCCCTCTGTGACTTTGACACCTGGATACCTCTGTGAGCCATGTATCAAATTCACTTAAATGGCCTCAGATGGCCTATGGACAACAATCCGCTTTGTTTTGGGCCATTGTACAAAGCATTAAAAAGCTATTTGCTGGCAGACTTATTGAGCAGACCTGCAATCGGTCGCCCCGACGTCACTCCCCTGGTGGATGGTTATTGTCGCTGAGTGGTTGGGGGTGGGGGTGGGAGGGAGAGGAGGGGGGGGCGCCGTGAGACAGTGGGCGGTTGGGAAATTACAAGCTTTATTGAGCTGGGCTCCACATGAGGTAAATGGAAGTGAATTAAAACCGAGTAACGGTGAGCATACAGACGCATAAAAAAACATTCAGCATTTATTTATGCCCACATCGTTAAAGTGCAGAAATGGTGAACCGCCAGTCAAATGTTTATACTAAGTTGAATGAATGCACCATGTTTGCTCTTTAAAAGTGTTATACTTCAAATCATAAATGTGGGCAAACAAGTTAAATTTATTAATCTGACCCTTTTCTAACTTTGCATATGGAAGGAATTACTTGTCTTTCATAACCCTCAGTCATCATGAGGATACATCGTCAATACCCTGAGACGACACTTTTGTCAAATGGACGTTCACTTTGAATGTAGTATGCAGCTCCAAACTTTCCACGTCCGGATATTGAAACTCAATGTTTGGCCCATTCCTTTTTGTGAAGCAGCTTAAGCTCTCAAACGGATTGAGAAGATCACGTTTCGTGTTTTTTGCCACAGATTCTCAATCGGATTTCGTTAGGGACCGGCCACTTCTAACTCGTGTAGAGTGTAAACACTGTACAGTGTTTATGTCCCTAAAGAACCAATTGCCCATTCTTAATGTGGTGGATTTGTCCATTAAGATTTAAAGTGCTGGTGTAATGATTAAAAATCATTCCTAGCAGAAAGCTGTTTACTAGAGAAACTCTAAACTCAAGGCCCTTAGTGTGCAGTTTTCAGACCATTAAGCAAACGGATGCATCAATTTTGTCAAGATTTTTAAATCATCATATCCCAGCTATCATTATGCAATGGAAATCCAGCGTGTCTTTAATTAGGTGGCTGGCAAATTGATTAAAACGAGTTGGGCGACCACTTGTTGGGCAGGTGGCCACCAGTTGGCTACATTTGGTGTTTGCAGGAGGACTGTTAGTGGTCTCCAGCTCATTTAGGAGCAGATGTCGGTGATCGACTTTGAGCTGCATGAAAATTAGCGTCCAAGATTATTTGAAATGACAAATATATTTACAATGGAATGGGCCACACTATCTTTTTTTTTTTTTTTTTTTTTTTGGTGGCACCAGTGACAGACATTGGAAGTACGTTACGATCTGTTCTCCGGTTTATTGCACCTTAAGCAACTGGTTGTAAACCGGTGTGGTAGTAATTAGTTGTTCCTGGTGCCAATGTGTATAGCAAGTGGTAGTAGTAATAGTCTGCACTGTTAGTGCACATAAAGTACTTGAAGTTATCTGTAACCAAAATTAAGATGACACCTGACGCAAATGGAGGGCTTATAAAATATTTATTTAATAATTAGAAGGGTATGCCAGGCAGCAAAACATAAAAAAGTTCAGGTTTTGTTAGAAAAAAAAAATCCTATACAATCTTATCTACAAAGCTCTTTGGGGAGATCCAAATAAAAGTTGTGAAAATTCTATAAAATGGATTTCACCTACCTGAGTCTCAGCAGCTATTTAATTCAGAGATTTTTTATTTATTTTTTACTCTGTCCAGAGGAAATGCTTTAAGATCACGTCCCATGAAGCACATAACGATCCGGTGTAGAGTCAAAGTTGCTGAAAGGCTCCTAACAAGAGTCTTTCTCTGAAGGCGAGTGGATTACAGGCGTGTGCACTGGAGCAATAGTTGGTCCCGCCAACGACCTGCAAATTAATTTGTTAGCAATTTTTAAATGTGCTGACACACATCATCAGTGCATCGTATACCGACCTTCCTTTGATTTCATTATGAAGTTTGTATATAGAACTCTAAAATGAGTTTTATATACATGGTATTAAGCTAATTGCTAAAGGAATTTTGTTTTTTTTTTTCATCTAGCCTTAATGTTTAGTCAGTAAATCTCATAAAATTAGGACGTTGGTGCGAGCTAATCTCATTAGCCCTACCCATTTTTAGAAAGAAAAATATTCCTCAAATCAGAAGCATGTTGTCTTTCTCTAATGAGATATAATGATGTGGAATCCATGACAAATGATTTGATGTCTTTATATGATGATTAATTTAATATCTGGACACAGAAGTGATTTTCTTGCTGATGTAGTCGATGCCAATTTTCCACGGGTCTAATGGAATCAGTGGTTCCCGGCAAATGATTACATCATTAACCATCGAGCAAACTGAACAAACTGAAACTCTGTCCTGATGATTGCTTTGTTTTTAAAAACCTGTTTGAAATAAATCAAAACAAATCAAATCAGAATGAAGAAGATTAATGTTTGCACAGGCTCCCAAGAAGGTGAAAAATAATGTGTCTTTTTCCTTGTAAAACTTTTATTTAACTCTTTTTTATCATTTTTTTAAATGACGTAATTGTGAGCTTAATATAAGATGTACAGTAAGATAATTAGAAAAGGAGGGCACATCTTTTGTTTTACCTCAGTTGAGAAGAAAATTACCTTTAACAATTTGAAATTAGAAAAAATATAAATAGTTAAGACACGTCTTGTGTTGCTTTATCTGAAAATACTTACCATTTATTTGAGGTTTTTTTTTTTTTTGTTTTGTTTTTTGCATTGGGAGATAATTTCTCTCCTAATGTTTTGGGCAATTTCAAGAAGAGGACATGTTGCCAAAGACAACTCTGAGGAGACTGTAGCACAGTGCACTAATTAGCAAACATTTACTCTCGCTTGGCACTTTTTGCCTTGGACAGAGTTGTCACGGAGCCGGGACAGAATGAATTAGGACAATCTCTGAGCCTCGTGTTTCTCGGCACAGATGATAATTTTCCAGGCAATTAAGATGAGCTGCACTTTGGAAAGTGGGGTCAGTGGAAGCTCATTGGTGGTGCGATAAAACCCAGCGCGGCGTTGTTTTGGGCTAATGTGAAATGCTGCTTGTCAGCTGTCCTACAAGCTTGGGTAATTGACCGAGCATTTCGATAGATCACCAATATGAAAGAGCCATTAAGCTTTTTGAAGTTGCACTCACTGTTACAATGTTCTAAATGCGTAGCGTATTGCAAAGCCCACGGTCACATAGACGACGTCTCACTTGAATGACCAAATGGTTTGTTTAATGTCATTTAAATATTCAGAAGATCAACAAAAAACTTTCTGCGTTTGCAGTCGTTTTCTCTTTCCATCTCTTTTTTTCATGACATGAATCTGATGGTCAGCGAAAGGGAAACAATGAGTCCAATGTACAGTAACATACATATCAACTGTTAGATTAGGGTCAACTGTAGGGTCAAATGATCACATGTCAGTTTAAATCTGGGGAACATGTGGGCTTTGTCTTGATTTTGAAAGTATCTAAAATAATTCAAAGGAGTTTTACTTTGTTTTATTTTGATTGTGCTTTAATGAGACAGTCAAAAACATATAAAGTTTCATGTTGTGAATATATTTAACACATTAGTTTCAAGGATTAGCCTTTTCCTAACACCCAGTGGGATATATTTGAATTAATAAATCTAAGTAAACAGTGCAATAAAATAAAATAAAAAAAAAGGAGAAACTGATAACAGACTTACAGTCGGAACATTAAAAGTGCTGGGACAGACGGCTGATGAACCTGGGATCGCTCGGCTACCAGTAGAGGCAACTTCACCTCTAAATCTATTGAGCCTTAAAACAAAGACTTTTTGTGAAAGTTTATTTGTTTTCGCAGTTATTTCTCTGCTCCTGCACACAGAAAAGATATAGGAATTTTTATTCCAGGATGAAAGATCAGCTGTGTCCATGTAACTATAGCTACATAGGCAGCACCAGTCTTTTGTCCACCATGTTTGCGTACGAAAGATAGAATGACGACCAGCCGTCGTCGCTAGATGCACCAAGCAAATGCGGCGCTATTGTAAGATGAGAGAAATCTGGGACAAAGATCTCAGTTTCCATTGTTTACCAACCACCATCGCAAACCAGAGCCAGAAACTCTGCTCAGTATGTGTGTGATCAAAAGGAGGAAATTGTTTAAAGATTTTACTCAGCTACAAGGTTTAGTTTAGTTTTTTGCTTTTATCTCAGAGCTGTTAAGAAACGTAAGACAAAGAAGGAAATACAAAAAAAAAAATCTGATTTTTGTACACAATACTGGATTATATTTTATTATTTAGACTTTAAGATCAAGACGATCGAAACTGAGATTTTCTTTGCTTTAAATGTGTCACGCTTACTTGTTCACAACATCAAAAAGCTTTTTACTTAGACTTAGTTAAATAGAAAATATAGTTGTTTTTTTTAATTGATTTTATTAATGAGGCAAAAAATAAATAAATACATAAAATAAAATCTTTCAAAACCTGGTTCCATGTGAATGTAAAGTAAATGTCCCCAAAACATAAAATCCATTTGTGTCACCATTGGTGGTAATGACTACCGTTACCATGGAGGAACTTTGGCCAACTGCATTTTCGGAATTGCAAACATCACGACCTCACACAAGTTTAAGTTGGAAATTTGGTTGTGCTGCAAAATAAGTATAAGTCGTGAGTATAAGATTTGTTTTAAAGATTTTTATTAACAAGATGTTGAGGAAGCAACAACGCAGGCCCAGCATTTTTACACCGACTGCATCCATCCCTTAGTTCACCCAAATGTTTCAGTTCACATTGAATTAAATCAAATCCTCAACACTTTGAACCCGGTTTGAATTTTCTACGAGTGGTGATTCAAACAGTATGCAAACACTGCTATTCTCACTGGGATCTATTTTGAAACATGTTGTGTTTTATACAGGGCAGATGCTCAACCCTGTTTATTAAAAATGTTTTGTCCTCCAAACTGCTTGATTCTGATCGTGTCACTGTTAGAAAATATATCACAACCCAGTGACATTTTCTTTAAAAATAATTGCGATGCTTTGCTAAATAAATCAAGTCGGGCAGTGAACACAGATGGGAGGCCATGGCACATGCAGTAAAAAGGAGAAAATTTACCTAGAGGGCGTGAAAATTATCCAAAAAAAAAAAGGGGGATTCTGCATATGCAACAGAAATTTTCAGTATTTAAATCGAGACGAAATGACGAAAGTGCTGAGCACTGTCGTGCGTGTCCCACCTAATTTGGGAAAAGATGCTCTTCCTGAAATGTGCACACATTAGTTTGTAGCGTTTCTTTTGTGTGCTCCTGGAGGTTATTGAGAGTTCAGATGTGCATAGTTTGAAAAAAAAGGAAAAAGAAAAAAAAAAAAGAATTACCCTGTCTGTGTTCACGGGAGCAAACTGAATTCCTCCAATTTGGTAGTTTGCCTTTTGAATGAGACTCTGAGGACGAGCTCATGCATAAACTAAGCGTATGGCCCAGAGTTTTCAAGACATAGTTTTCTTAAATGGGAAGAAAAAAAGAAAAGAAAAGAAAACTCATCTATCCCTGAAGGGGGGTTTTCTGATAGACTGTAATAAAATATTGCTTTCTTCAATGCAGTTCATCCCAGATGAGGAGACACAACTTTGTTACTATTATCCCACTATAACAGAACACATTTCACTCATCTTTCACGCTGCATAATTTAACACCATAAACCACATTTATGGGGGCGATCCGTCTCTGGTAGATGAGAGGTGGTTATTTATATGCTGTATTGACTAGGGGGGTTTTTTGCTGTGCGCTTCAAATGAACACAAGTTGAAAAATAATGGGGATGTGAACAAGGCTGGACTGTGCCTCTATTTTTATTTTTTTTATTTTTCCTCAGTGCGCGTTAAAAACAGAAGCCGCAAGGATGAAAATAAAAAATAAAAAATAAAAAACTTATGTGAAACTTGGGCAAGGGAAAAGCTAGCAGAGAAAGCTTCAGCCTGTACATGCAGTTTTTCATGCAGAAATGCGGAGCGATGAAACAGCCGGAACACACGGAACCCAGTGAGCATCGGCAGCCGTTTTAAATGCGTTTACTGCAAAGTTGGAAGGTCTGAAAAAGAGAGAAAAAAAGATACTTTGAACTAGGTTCTAAAAAAATGACCCCTGCAAATGAAATACATTACATCAGACTCAGGAAGTCTTAGTTTCAGGCTCTCCACTGACGCCATTTCTCAAGCAAATCATAGTTTGCTTTAAGGTTTGATATCCCCAACATACATTTACTTTACTGGGTTTGGAAGTCAACTACGGTTAGCCTGCTCAACCTAGTTTAAGCCTAGTGGAAGTGAAACGAGTCAAAAGGACAAGTCTGCAAACGTAGATGGACTGAACAAGACCAAACTCTGTTTTCAGCTTATCAGACAGAAGCTTCCACCAAAAAGAGCAATGGCACAAATTGAAAATGGCAAATGTTCTAACTGCTTCGCATCTAAAGCTTCTGTTTCTGTGTTACTGGATGTTTATGTTGCGCTTGGCACGTTTTATCATGACATGCTTATTGATGGAAGACGACAGTAAGAGGGAATGTATGGCTCTGTGTTATCTCTCTTGGCAGACAGATGGTGCTTTGCATCATCTGGCCATTATAAATCTGAGTAAACAAAAGATCACGTTGGGTTTCTGAAGACTCCATTCAATAGGCCTCTTTTACTCAATATCAGTTTGCTTTCTCTTTCTTTTTTGGATTATGGAAACCTGCCACATCTTAACATACATCCGCTAATGACATGTTTGGCTTGCACTGTTCGCTGAAAGATAATAGCTGCAAGTGGCTGGATCAGAATTTCTCCCATCCTAATTCAAAACAGGCTGAAATCATTAATTTTTTTTTTCTTTTTTTTTTGCAAAGTTGGAGATCAGCAGTCACGCGCACTCAATGAGGCCAAAGGATTGAGGAAATATTGAATTCAGTGTTAAATTTTAACATCCACTTGACGTCCATTTCTAAATCAGTCATATTCAAAGTAACGGATGATTGGCTTCCTTTTAAATCAGGTCATGGGAAAACCGGTGCATGTTTTCTTTTAGAACAGCTTAGATTACGGCTGTGACCTAAGCTGGATCAGTCGTACAGCTGCACCTGTACTTTCACTGCGCTGCTGTCAAAGTCCTAAACAAAACCAGGAAACTTATCATGTTGTCATGTTGGAATGCACTTCGCTAATTATCAGCCTTAGGCCACATTATCTCCAAATCAGCCAATTTTCCATACTGAAGCCCAGATGTAGAGAAATTGCATGCACTGCTATTATAACAATTCTGACTCAAACTTCAGTTAGCTTAACAGAAAAAAATAAAAAATAAAATATATATATATGTGTGTGTGTAGCTGCAAATAAATTCAGGCAGTAAACAGCTGAATCGGGAATGAAACGGTACAGTCGACTACAACTCTCCACTGCATACTAATCATGCCTTGAAACTTAAACTTAAATTTGCATTATGAGATTTTCTCTTTCCATGAGGTGCTTTACTGATTTTAAAATTGCATTATTGTTTTAGCACATGTCTCGTGCTTCTGATTTTCTTTACCCCCCCCCCCCCCCCACTCATGTCTCTGTTTTCCTGGAAACCACTTTGAATTCCTTTGCATGCCACTCATTTAATACGACATAAGCAAGGTGATGCAAGCTTAATGCACCGTTTGTACTCAAACATCCCATAGACGAGTGCGGCTAATTTAGTGTTGTCTGCAGTATACTTTCCCCGACTACTCTGAAGTACACTTACAGGTGCCCTGTAGAGGCATTGAGGAGGCACCCTCATTAGAGTCTTTATCAGTAATTAACCTAAGATCCATCATCTCCCTATAATCAAGCTAATAAGCAATATAGTGCTACTAAGTGTTTCGTAATGTGCACAGGCCATTAATCATGCAAAGTATCTGGGCTCAACCACAGCTGGGCCGACGTAGTCGATCCTGACATTGTTGGCTAGCTCGGTGATTTTTCAATGTTTGCACTGTAGTACGCCTGGCCTCTTCAGAGGAACGCCTAAAAGAAGCAACTCCAGCTAGCTGCATATCACACTGTGGAGAATCTCTTTTTTTTTTTTTTTTTTGTTCTGGTTATCACCATCTTGTGCTTAGAAGTTTTCACCAGTCATGTTTCAAATATGTCATTCCCTCTAATGGAGACCTATTTAGCATCACTTATAGCATCAGCGATTGGCAGGTGATGTTCTGTGGGAAAATGACGATAAAGCCGGCCCCTGGCAAAGCAAACTAAGCAGCTGTTAAGGGCCCAAACACCTTCACATCCCCTTCATCCCCTCCAAAAAAAAAAAAATTGCTTAATATAAACCATTGAGAATAAGACTAATGTTGAATTTTGATGGAACGGTTTGGCATAGAATTGCTTTACATTTCAATTTAAGACTGAATTGGAACGTTTACTTTGTAAAAGTGCAAAGAATAATCTCTATGATTTGATTGGCTTTTTAATATATAGACGGTTTGATGCTATGAGTTTCATCTCATCTCACCAAATAATAACCTACGATCGGTGAAAGTGTTTAAGCTCAAAACAGTTAAATGTTGACCCCTCTCCCAGATTTCACCAAATTTGCGTTGGAACGATGCTGACAGTGACGATGGTTTTAACAGGAAGCGGGGCCAATAAATTATATCATTCTCAAGTCCGGTTGCTGCTTTGGGCCGACCCTGCATGACAAGCTAGAGCTATCGTGCATCTCTCTGCTGGACTTTTTCCCTTTAAGCTAAAATGTAGACGTTAACCAATGTATGCAGAAGAGCAAATTTTGTGATCATAATTTCTTACGAAACCCCTACTCCAACGATTCTGGAGTATCCCTTTAAGACTATCTCATTGGCAAAGACAGTTTATTTAGCCAGTCATCTCTAAAATGACCCATTAAAGTGAAGGAGGTCACTGTCCTACTTGAAGGACAAGATGATTGCCTGGTTGTTTCTGATTAGCTTTTCAGTAGCAATTCAGAGTTTAATTGAGAATATATATATATATTTTTCAATTTGTGTAAAAACAGCTGTTTACAAAAATCTGATCTTGAAGTTTGTGTTTTAAATGCACTATGAGGGGGAAACAAAGGAAGTTGATCAGTGGACCAAACCTTTTAGATTCTTGTCGTTATCCTGTAACCTGTCTTACGACACTAAAACAGATGCATTATAGGCTCATATTTCCTGGAGCATCGCGTCGGTGTACTTGTATGCACAACTGCTCTGTGCGACTTTTGAACATGTTTTTTTTTTCAACAAATGTACTGAAGTTGGGAAAACAAACTGCACAACCTGGCTACATAAGGCTGTAAGGCCTCACTAGTTTCCCTAAGACAAAGGCTTTATTCTGGAACGACCTTCAGATTCAACTTTGGCACTCAGTCTTTTTTTTTTTTTTTTTTTTTTTTTTGTTTGCTTCCTGGTGGTATTTGTCCACTCTGCTTTGCAAAAGCTTTAGAAAACCACTGTGAATGTGAATTGCCAAAATTATGCTTTTCAAATGCCATTGCGAAAAAGTTCATTCAGGTTTTTCGAGCGGTCCCGGCAAACCTGTACAGGCATGAAATAATCCTTTTTTTCATTTTCCAGGTCAGGATAAGTATTAAATAAAAACATAGACTTTGCAAAAATGGTTGTCTATCCAAACTTTTCATGGTTCTTATATCGTCTACAGTATAAAAATAATAAACAACAACTTCCTTGTCACAACAATTTATTGTAAGTCGATGTGTTTTATCTGACAAGTAACGCTTACTTCTGTCAGCAAGTATTAAAGTATTTTACTTGCTGACAGAGTAAAAACCTTTATAAAAACTAAAAAGAAGCCATTTCACTTCCCCCTTTGGTCTCTAAGCAATTTCAAATTGAAGCTGAACTGCAGTTGTAGTTCTTGAAGCTTTCGCTCACCACTCTTAACATATCCAAATATAAATAATTGATGTATTTTCGCTTCAGAATATTTTGACACCGTTGAAATGGTCACTGCACTGGTTTTTGTCAAAACTGAACGAGAATCTGACAGAGGAAATCAAGTCTGGCATAAGATGGCTTGTCAGAAGCAACGTAGCAGAAGAGAGGCCGGCTGTAAGCGGGGCGTCGTCGTGAATTTCAGCTAGAAAGGTAAAATGAACTGAACTTCTATAGCGCTACTCAAAGCGTTTTCACTAGTGCCACATTCAAGTCTAAACACACACATACGTATGTACTAATACACAGGTCAGGAGAGTTGAGGACCTTTCCCAGAGGAATATCAATATGAAACCAGAGTAGAACCTTTCAATTGCAAGACCACTACTTTAGTTTAACCACTGGGCCACAGCCACCCCGTGTAGCAATGAAGAAAAATATGTCCAGCATACATCAATGACTTTTTTTTTTTTTTTTTCCCCAGACAGACTTTGAGCAGTTAAGAGAACACTAATGCTGTTGTCTGGACGTTTGATGGACTGCATTGTCACTAATGTAGGCCACAAAACTGGGACTTGGCACCAAACGTTTCCTAACGAACGCTTGGTGCAAAGATAAAGGGATGAATTGAAAATATGCTCTTGGATTTATGCCACGTCTCTGATTGAAAACTCAAATCAATGCTAGAAGTGGATAGATGCTGCTTTGGCATCAGCTTGTGTATAATCACCCTATTTTTTAATCTTCACTAAAAATTAGGCAGCGTAACTTTTAGACCAATGAGAGTGGTTGGTTTATGGACATCAGAGTCATATAAAGTACCTGGTAGTTTATATGACTACCAGGTACCAGTCCACTGGTTTCCATGTAGTGAATGAAGCCTTGCGTGGTCCGGGCGCTGTAAACGGAGAACGCAAAACCCCTTTTAGTTGGCTGATAACACAAGTTTTCTTTGTGTAAATCTCCATTTTGCTGAACCTTTTGTTTGTCTCCTATTTTTAGGGTTTTTGACAGAGCTGGCAAGCTGGCGAGAGATAAATGAGGTGATTTACCATGGCAGCCCGATGTAATAAAAGATGGTTTGGAAAAATGTTCTTGTCTACGTACGTTAGGCATACGGTAATGAAACGGGCAAAAATAGATGAGGGGCTGTGTGTGTGCGCGAGTGTGTGTGGGCGCGGACATGACGTTAGCCACGTGCGGCGGGAAAAAAACAAACAAAAAAAGAAAAAAACTCCGCTCTTGTTAACCTAAAATATGCGGAGAGCCTTATTCTTCAAACAAACTTGCCCTCTTTGATCATTTTGAGGTCCTTGCGAGTACAAAGCAACAATAGAAAACATGCTAATTTATTCTAAGGAAAGGTTGCGGCGTCTATCTACAATTAAATGTGTTTTACCACAGGGAACGCCGGCTTCCTTCGGCTCGCAGTTCAATTCGTCTCCCTGATAATGCGGAGGTTTCCGTCGTGGCAGTGAAACAGAGCTCCGAATCTGGAATAAGCCTCGCGTCGCCGTAATGGAACAAACAGACAAAAGAGCTCCATTCGTTTGCCTTTGTGGCCTTATCTGGCTTGGGCCAGTGCACCGTGCATCATGGGAGTCTGCGCGAGAGAGGGATCCGGTGTATCGCATCCGTGCGACTGTGGGAAGCCTGTATCTCACCTAATCTGCAGGTCATTTACCAATGTGGGTGGTTTCATTAGTCTTCTTTGCAACAATACTTGCTGATTGCAATCTTGCTTCATGGTGATTTATAATTCCAGCCCCTTGGAGTTTGCAGAAATACTTTAAGCAACTGCTCAAATAAGATAAGAAGGGCTCTTTATGTATGGTGTTGTCTGCCGTGTGCATCAGAAAGAAAAGAGAAGAAGCCTCGGGGTGACGCTCTACTTTATTTATTTTTTATTTTTTTGCAAGCATTTACAGTTCTTGCGGCAGATGCGAGGACGCGAGCGGCTGGTGTGTCTAACTTCTGGAACAAACATGGGCTGCAAATGAATGAGGCAGTTGTCAGGTTCAATTTGGTTCACGCAGGATGCCTGTGCCACCTTTGGAGGATTGCAGAGCATCCCTGAGAATAAAGCAAATCCGCAGACAAAAGGGTGGAATCGTGGCAGTTTTGTCATTTCAGAGGGAAAGATTTTGTCTTTTCATCACAATGCAATTTACATAAAACTGTACGAAACCTTCAAGAAACAACAACAACAACCAAAAAAGAACAGATGGGGAGGGGAGGAAAGAGGAGGAGGAAGAGGAAGGCAGAGAAAGATACAGTCGCCATAAATAGACTGTAAAACACAACAATTAAAAGGACGGAGAAAGAGAAACATCTTTGCAGAGGTGTGATGGTGCTAATTGGGTAGAAAGGAAAAAATATGTTTAATCATTCAAGACCCTTTTTTTTCCTGGTGAAATTCTGAATAATTAAGTTGTTTTTTTCCCCCCTTTGATGCTTTTTCATTTCGCTTGTTAGAGACATGGGGCTCAAAGATGAGTAAATCAGTCTTTTACCTTATTCTTGCTTTAATGGCTTATTTTTACATTTGATATCCAGTTAACTTCAAGCTCCTTTACCTTTACAGCAAGACGGCTGATGAAAGCACAGGGGCTATGAATTATGTAAAAGAATTTTATCACTGCTGCAAAACAGCTAATGGACCTTTTCCTGCTCTTACTTTGACACTGGCGTTCCTGTGTTTGAATTTGTTTTACTGCACTAGAGGGGTTCTGAAGCACAACGGTTCCACGGAGGTGGACTTTTGACCCTGTCTTTTATTTATTTATTTATTTTTTTCTTGGATTTGTTTAAAATCTTTATGCTTAAACTTACTTTGAACAGGTTTTCAGATGAAGAAAAATACATGGCAAGATAAAAATGGACGGCAGCAAGTTTAGCTTTAAAATCTGCATTAGTTCTTCTTTGCTGTTCTTTGCTCCTCTTCTCAGTGGAGAAGATTCACTACCGCCTTAAAGTTTAAAAAATGTATGAAAATCTTTGAAACGGCAACAATAAACGTGTCGTTTAATTCTATATGCTAAATTTGCTGAAACTGAATTATCAATCACCATTTTTTTTATATAACAAAGGATACTGACAGTATTTTTTTTTTTTTTTTTTTTTTTGCTTTAGATTTGACTTCGGGCAATTTCACAGAACTTTGTTTTTCACTTGTGCAGTATTGCCCCTGTTAGGAGTGTCTGTTGCTAAAGAAATGCAGAAAGACGGGTCTTCACATTTGCTGCCTCAAAATCTGACCGCTGTAGCTGCTATCCAAAAAAAAGTTTTATCTTAGTTTCAGGCTCTTAATTAAGCAGGAAAGATTTAATTCTTTTTGATCATCTCAACAAGGAAAACAAAGATAGACGTTTTCTATTTATTTTGTGAATCTCTTAATGTCGTTTTTTTATTCTTTTTTTATTTTCCATTTTTTATTAGTGACTCTATGAAAGCGTAAAAGTAGTAGGAGTTAAAAAGTTGAGTGATTTTGCTAAGCTGTGTTGGCTCAAGAATGATGAAAATCCAGTATATATATATATAAATTTATATATATACTTTTTTCACTTAGATATAGCTGCTATTTAAATATTTGTAACACTTCATTGAAATGAGTCACACGCAGAAATAATAGGCCATAAACGGATACCAATTAGCAGTTTTTTTTGTTTGCGTTACACGTCAGACTTGGTTTATTCACAACGCCAGGTTGGAGAAAAAGTTACCCAAATTAAATAGTTTGGTGAATTTAAGGGCAAATACAAAACCTTTAAAAGTTGTCTGAATTACAACTTCTATTTTAACCTTCCTAAGTTCTAATTTCCTAATGGTGAGGGGAAAAAAAAAAAAAATCATGAGGTAGTCATTAAACCACGTAGATCTTCATTACTGCCCTTAAATATGCCTGAGGGGCCTTAAACTCCTCCGATTCTTTCACTGTCAGAGCTCTCAAAGCCCATTACCAAAACGCCCATCAATACCCTATAACAAGCCTCTCCCACATGCATAACTTTGTGGCAACTTGCACTGTCTTCCCTATTAACTTCGCCAAATGTCTCACCACGTTAGCTCTCCGTGTGCGTGCGCCCCTCGTTACGGTTATGTAGGCCAGCCCGTCTCGGTCCCTCCCGATCCCCTTCCAATCAGAGTGGACAGCCCAGGAAGCAGTCTGGGGCTCAGCTGTGTGCGCAGAGTCCATGTGGATGAGAGGTATAGCCCGAGGCACGACTTAGGAGAGCGTCTCACATGTGACTCGTGGCTTTTGCTGACGTCTGGGGGGAACGGGCCGCGCGTGATGTCCAGCGCATAACAACCGGGTAACTTTTATGTCGTTTCCAAGACGAAACATTCGGCGTTGCCCCCCAGAGGAATGACATTTTGCAACCGATGGAAAAAGTATCGGGAGTGTTAACGGTAACTGTTCTGCGTGCCATATAAAACAATTCCACCAAGCGGTCAACGTGGCAATAAATGTTTGAGTTCCAGACAGCAATATTAATAATCTTGATATTACAGAAGGAAAAAAAACATGCTTAAGCTAAGAAGTGTTGGGACAGATTCAATATATTTAAATACGTACACCGTTTGTCTTAGGCTGGGTTGAGACTTCAAGTTTCCAAGAAAACAAAGGAGAACGTGGAATAAAAAATAAAAAAAAAGCTGTTGTGATGGTGTTCGAGATTCAAATTCTTGATCTAATAAATTCGTTAGATGATCCATTAAAAGTAGAGGTTGCACACAAAATATGTCTAATAGAAAGCAACATAAACCAGCACTGTAATATCTGATGATGAGCTAAATGATTTGAGGGCATAAGAACGATCTGTGCTGAAACAAAAGACATTAGAGAGATGTCGTAAAAACGTGAGCCTCAGTTTAATGGAGTGTTAGCTGCTCTTCTTTTCTTTTTTCCTAGAGAGGAAAAGTTAAAGTATTTGTTTATTTCTCCCTGATTTACACATTAAAAGAAAAAAAACAAAAAAACACTAAATTATTATTGCTACACTCTGGATGTCCTCCGAAATGCCAGACAGGAAATTGGGTGACGATCTACTGAAACCTCACAATAAAGGTCGAAGCAGGAGGATACAATTCCCTTCTCTTCCTGGTTCTAAACGGTAAAAGACTGGAAAATCCTTCGCAGTTCTTCACTCCTGGGCTAGACTTGTGTAACGCCTTATCGGGAGGTTTTAATAATTATCTGAAAAGCTGCTAGCTTATCCAAAATGCTACAACCAGAGCACCGACGGAGACTGGCGGAGGAGATCATACTTCTACCGTATTAGCTTCGCTTCACTGGCTTGCTCCAAAATCCAGAATAGAATTGAAAATCCTGCCTCCTACAAAGCCTTTAATCACTCGATCCATGGTATCCTAAAGACCTGATTAGGCCACTTCCGCTGTAATGCACGCTTACTTGTGAGTCCACCATTTTTAACAAGCAGAATTGACGACTGAGCCTATCCTGTTGGAGAAGTTCACAGTCTGATATGGGGAATCACAAACTCTCTGTAGGTTTACACTTTAAAAGTATCTGTTTGGATAAAACATCTCCTTATAACCAGACCCGGTGACCTTTCACCTCCCTAAATTAAGCTGCTGCTGCTGCTGGCTGAGATCCTTTGGAAACTCTTCCACTCCTACTTTAGATATTAATAGTCCATCAAATAGCCATTAGCGCTTGTTATTACTGCCGTCATTATATGTCACAGAGGCTACGCTAAAATTAGTAGGCTACAAGAACACAACCTATATAATCTAGATGGCCACCAGTCATGATATATATAATCTCAAGGGTTTAGTTGAAAAAAAAACAACAAACTTTAAAAACTCCCCAAAACAAACAAATTAAGCCAGAAAAAGTACAGAAATGTTACCATCTTTTTATCTTCATCCCATCAGTGCAGCAGAGAGTTAACATTTTCATGTTAAGCCAAAATTTACAAACAAATCAGAGTAATGCTAATAATTGACTGAAGGACAATTTATCTGTTCGCTTGTTCTAATGTTTTCAAGCATCCCTGACCTCATGTTTCCAATGAGTTCATTAAGTCGGTTTGCCTGTTATGCAATGTGCCCACTGGAGGGCTGGGCTTTAAACCCGAGTTAGTTTCTGAACTCGGGAGAGGTACGTTTCAGATGACGGCAGTCATGGCGATGGAGGAGAAACGAGCCGGATTTGGAGACGGCAGCATTTTGGAAATATCGCAGTCGAGACAAACATGTACAGTCTTTAGGGGATGCACACTGAGACCTCTGCTTTAGTAATGCTAGACGCGCAAACCACAGTACACAAAGATCCCTCATATGTACCTGATGATTGCTCATAGGGAATAAAAAAAACTGATATATTTTTGTCATTTGAGCAGTTGTACAGCCACTAATCCGTAGTACTTTGGCATTTGTATGTGATGAAAAGTAATAGCACAGTATCAGAGTGAAAACCTTTGTTGTGCTGTTTTAAATTACCAGGTATTAACATCTGGGATAGATCGACATGCGACGCACACGGGTCTTTTGTTGACGCACTCATCCTCCTCACTGATGCACACTTAGCCAAATTAGCGAGATCCCCTGGCGTCGAGATGTGCAGGTTCAACTTTACTGTTTCCCAGCCCCCAGACAATGTCAGCCTCTTTGCTTGTTCCAGAGCTCGAACGGCAGCTCACCGGGTGGAAAAATGCTGTCGCTGTTCGGTTTAAAAAAAAAAAAAAAAAAAAGGATTCAGCAAGAATTAATGTCTGCTCAAGGTGTGCGCTCCGAGTTCATTAAACGTTATGTGCGAGACTAACAGCACAAGAGAGGCACCCTGCCCTTGCTTTGACCTTTGCTTTTGACTTATATTAAAATAGGAGTTCATGCATCATTTAGTTATTAAAGAACACTTTACGACCAGCCCACTTCAGATTAGATTTTCAGCTTAAAGTATCCTTTTTGTTCAGTCTAGCTAAGCTGCTAACTGAGCCTGACAGCCATTTGGCACGAAAGGCGAGACCTGTCCACAGTGTAGGTTTAAAGGAAAACAGCCGACCTTATTTCACTGTACATTAAACCAATTACGGAGGGGTGGGGGAAGAGGACGCGATTAAGTGTTGGAGAGGCTTTGCCAAATGCTTGTCGGCTGCATGTTTTCAGGGACGGTTCACACGTTCCTAATTCTCTGGAATGAAAAACGCAAAAGAGTGCTGCACACTGATACTGGTGGCTGCCTGCAGTCTGGATTCCGGGAAAAATCTATTGAAAGAATGCAGACGCTTGCAAAAATAATGATGTTCATGAATAATGATGCCGGTGGTCTCGGAGGTTTCACGTGCGTTTCGGTGCCAGGCAGAGGGAAAACTGGCAAGGAAGAAGCTTATCGGGTGAGTGCCACGAGATTCTTGAGGGAAAAATACTACAAATCCTACTTGGCGGGCAAACAGTCGTGCATGCGTGTGTCCTCGCGTCTCGGCTGTGGAAATCGGGCCTCCCCAACAGCTGGTCCCGAGGGAGGTGCCGGGTTACGGATGCAAAGTTGTGCGTGAGCTTTATCGCACCGGGAGTTCACAGCGGATGCACGGGCGAATGTGAAAGAAAGATGAGAGGGTTGAGAGGAAAATACGAACTAATCCTGCAAGATGCCCTGGCATCGCCAAGACCACAGGGCCTTTCTACCCTAGACGCGGGCGCCTCTGAAGTCCCAGACCGTCGGCAAGAACCCAGGGCAGAGAATGGAAAGGGCATCGCAGCGAAGCACACCAGAAGCCGAGCGAATCACAAACGAGCGTGGACGACGAGAAAAGAGCAGGAAAGGAGAGAAAACAATAAACAACTCGGTGCAGTTGCGTTCCTCGAGGAGATAGCTAAGGTCACTTCACCTCTGCTGAATCGCTTAGGAGATGACTACAGCTGGAGATTGGGTTATTAACCCCCACGGAAGCTTACTGGCAGCACATCAATAGGAACATCACAGCAATGCAAATTGAAACGGCACGCCATGTTTAGTGGAATGCACACTCGACAATTAAAGAGCATATCCCTCTTGACCTCAGCTTGAACCTTTGCATATTAACGGTTACTTTTTTTTTTTTTTTCTTTTCCAGTCTGAATCGTGAGGATGAAGTTCAGCAACCATAAGAACATTTTAGCAGCAGTGCATGGAATTCAAAACATACATATATATATATATATATATATATATATATATATATATATATATATATATATATAAATCTCTGTCCCAGATTTCACAAATCCTGTAAGGAAAGGGAAGCCGAGTGCACACAGGGGAATCGGATTCCTTTTTTTTTTTTCCTCCTCTCCGTCTCAGGAAGGGCTCTGTCAGTTTGAATTATTAATTTCCTCTCTGCAGTCAATTTGTATGACTTGTCACTTTTATCAAATTGTTTGTGGGATCTCTCATTCTTTTCCAAGATAAGCTTATTTCAAATTTAATATCTACAGGTATATTTGACCTTGCAGTTCTCCTTGCTTTTTTTTTTTTTTTTTTTTGCTGTAAAATTTTTATTGATTCGTGCTGCATATCGAGCAACTTCAAAAGTTGGTAAACATCTAATGTAAAAGTTCTCATTAAAAATTCAAATTGGAGTCTGGGTCAGTAGAGTCCCTTCGCAAATTCCTGCCCCCTATTTTTGCCTTTCTGGCCCTTCCTGCTTTCAGTTTTAAGCATGTGCTTAAGTTATTCTGTACAGTTATATAGCTAAATAGTGAAGAATATGCTCAAATCTCATGTATATCAATATTTTTGCTTATAATAATCCAGAAAAAATTTTTTTTCTATACAAGAAAATGGAAAACAGTTGCTCCAAAAGATTTCAGAAACCGTATGTCATAAAATAAAGTGAACACTTTTTTTGGTTCAGATCCAGTTTGGTTTTCCTATCCTTTTTTTTTTTTTTTTTTTTCCAAAAGATGAAACATTTTCATGAATAAGTTTGATGCCGATTGGTTGATGGGCAGAAAAGTCTAACCTCCCGTCCTTCTGTTTTTTTTTTTTTTGTTTTTTTTTCTTCCCATTCTTTGGGAAGCCTGACCTCTGACGAATGACTTATCACTGCCTGAGCTGTGAACACCACTATTTCGCAATAAAGTCGAGTGGTAAAATGACTCACCACCTTTCTTTTGTATCACATAGTCTCAGCTGTGGACAGAGTGAAGGCACTTGACCCCCTTTTCCCTCTCAGTTATTACATGTTCTGTGAAAGAAGGCAGTCCATCTCTCATTTTCCCACTCCTATCTGCAGCCTGTATCTCTTAATGGCAGAGTTGGTTTTGCTGCGAGGCAGACGAAGGCTCATATTAAATCCTCTAAGGTGGTTTACGGCTGCTGCTAATGCCTCCGCCTCTCCCCCCGCGGAGGCAGGGCTCCGCCAACAGTTCGGGTCCGGCACTATTTACCATTAAATCACATTGCAGCGCTTTAATGACCAGAGTTGTAAATAATTACACAGCAAATTGCTCATTAATCTTTGCTGCAATAGCCAGCATTTCTGCTCTACAATAACATTCTGCTGTGCTGGCATCCTATGAGTACTTCCTTTGATCGAATGACGGTCATCTGTTTTCAATTCTTCCTTGCTGACTGTGGGTATTTGGACAGAAGAAAAAAAAAAAAAAACAGAAAAGAAAATCCATTCAGCACTCCCGCTAATGCATCTTTGAGGTTGAGGATCAACAGAGGGGATTGAGACATTCCCAGGCTGTGCTGCAGGTTGTCTGTTTCACAGCGTGCGCTCTCAGCTTTCCCCTATGATGATGAATACCGAAACTGCATTTTCAATTGTCTCGGCCCCTCTCGCGTAGACCCGAGAGAGCGAGGCGTACTTAGAGACGTGAAATACTTTTAACGGTAATGTGCTGTTCATTGAACCGTCACGGTGCCAAGATTGACACCGTTTTTTTTTTTTTTTTTTTACCAGCCCACCCATTAGTGTCAGTCAGCCCCCATTGTGGAACATTAAAATAAACTCAGGTTATGTCTTCGCCAAATGTTTTATTGAGTATTAACCAAGAGGATGGCTGCTCTGTGCATATTGCCTTTCCTCTGCAAAACAAGTGCGAAAGAAATCCCTGCAATATCGGAGACGTATTGGAGCCGCACTGCTACATGCCAAATGCTGCCGTGAAACTTGTATTAAAGACCTGGAGGCGTCGTTCTTCAAGGGCACTTCAATATAATTTTTTTTTTTTTTTTGGATACCACAAAGTGAAAACCTCCCTTTTCTTTAACCTTTGTTCCCCAATGTTGACCGCGGTTGCTTTATTTAGGGTGTGCAGTGAGGCAAGGGAGGATCAGTGTCAGCGAGGCAAGCATGGGGCTTAGTTCCAGCCTAAGGCCATCCCGGCTGCTCTACTGGCCTGCATAGACAGCTACTGAGGATCCTTATGCATGGACACCTCCCCACCCCCCACCCCCTTCCCAACTCTCTTTGGAAACCACTCCAAAACTACTGAAGGAGAAACTTGAAATATGCAGCCTTTCTGCAAGGTCAGACATAAGTAGGACTGACACCTGCTGCCGACCATGTTTAACATAGTATCCATTAGGCATTTCCCCCATGCCTCTGTTGTGAAGAGACCCTGGGAAAAAAAACCCCCAAAACAAACCCAATTATTTAGATTTTTTTTTTGTTTTGTTTTAAGTATCTGTACTGCCACGCCCACCAAGAAAATAGTTACTATCGCCATTTGCCTAAACAATGTGGAATGTGATTGAAAAGTGAGCTGATGTCTACTCATGCGGATCTGTGGAGTTGTCAAATGGACTTATCAAGCTTGGCTTTCACAATATTTCCTTAAGCTAAGCACGGACAGCACCGCGACCGCTGGCCATGAAACAGCCTAATAGCACGATGGTTCTGCCACCGTGCTATTGGCTTTATGTTCTTGGATTTTAAAGTGTCGTCGTCTCCTCCTCCAAACGCCGCTTGAAAATTAACGCTACATGCTTGTTGGCTTGCTCACGTGAAATGCAGTTGCAAATTTTAGCCAATCCTGATGGTGTTTTTCTTGTTTGACTCTGCCTCAGTCTATGCAAGTCGACGGCAACACCGCTTTCCGACAGTTTTTTTTTTTTAGTTCTTGGTAGTCTTTGTGGTTAAATCGTGACTTTTTAAAACTGTGTTGCGCCTTCTTATGTTACAACTCGTGGCTTAAGAAAACCCAGAACCTGTGCTTTGAAAGCAGTGGCGAGAACAGGCGAGGCAGAACGTGACACGAGTTGTTGAGAGACGGGACAGGGACCGCTGCAACATCAAGTTCAAGAGGAAAAAGTCAAGAAATGCGATTTCTGTATCTTGCAATGACCGCAGTTGTCTTCTCTCGTGATTACTGCAACAACAATGTAGTGATGAGACTTGCATCATGCAGGCAACTGAATCTCTCATGGCAATACGTGATAATAGAGAGAGACACCCACTGAAATGTGGGTACCACTTCTGTGGTGTCTTGGTAGATTAGAAAATGTTCGGGTCCAACTGCCAGAGAACAACACCCTGCTGGTCATTGAATTGAATCTAGCTTGGCCCGGTTTGAAAAGGATAACGCAACACAGCAGACTATCGTCGCAGGCTGAGTAATGTGGATAAAAATGACGAGCCAACTAAATTTGTTAGGAAAATTCTACAAAATTAACAATTTTGAGGCATGTTTCTTAACACACTTAGCCTTCTAAACCAAGTCATGTGCATTTGTAGTTTTATAGCAAACTCTTAATTTAGTCAAGTACTTTCCTACTCACACCACTTCCACGACTAAAACAGTTCGTCATCACAGTAAGGCGTAAACATGGCAGCTGTGGAGGTTACTCGAAGGATTTACTGTTGCCTATAGCTTGATTCAAGTTCAAGGTTCATTTTTTATTTTTTATTTTTTTTGGTGTTTTAATAAGAAAACAATCTGCAGCCAGTGTACACGCACGGGCCGCAGCATGTTATGAATAGCTTGGTTGCCTATACATTACAGGAAGAAATTCAACATGTCTGCTGTAGGTACTTGGGGAAATCACATTCCTTGGTGTGTGGGAGTGTTGCTTTTTATTACCTGCCTCAGAGCTTCAAATCCAATTCCATCTCTTCACTTCTCCCTCGGCCTTCCTCCGTCAGCGTTCAGAGAACACCGGATGGGCGACGACGCAGCCGCACAGAAAGAAAGGCTATAGCCTGCAGGTGACTTTAAATTAACGCCCTTCATTAAGGGCATCCATCATATGTGATCCATGGAGAATCACCACTGAGCACAGACGACGGCGAATCAGAAACGCACGTCGGATTCCAACGAAATCCTGACACCGGTTCCCCAAAAATAGACATATAACTTACTTTTTATGAAGGTGGAACACATCAAGATATATATATATATATATATATATATATATATATATATATATATATATATATATATAACATTTTTAATTGAATGTAAAACATAGCAAAGAGTTAGCAGACTTTTTAAATCTTTCTGCGGCAATTGAAGGAAGAATACCTGGACACAAATTTGCATTAGATGACAATGTTTTTCTTTTGTAGACCCACACAGCTGCTTTCATTATGAAATAGAGAATGCTGAATCCGGCTTCCACAGCCAAAGGCATCCCGGGTGAGAGCAAAAGATTCTTTGTTTACATCCAGAGGAACTTGGGCAAAAATATTCCAACTAATCTGGCTGAAAACAGCGGCCAACCTTGGCCGAGAGGGCTGTAGTTTTTTTTGTTTTTTTTGTTTGTTTGTTTTTTAAAGGGGCGGTATTATCCAAAATTGACATTTTTGAGCTCTACATCATGTTATAGTGTTATTCCCTCGTGGAAAACATACCAAAAGTGTAGCTTTCATTCTTTCATGCATGTTTGAGAAATCCTTTTTCAGCCATTCTGGGAGCAGAAAACGAGTGGTGTATGTTTAAATCTTAATGGAGGAACGTTGTTGTGATGAAATGCTGGAGGAGTGCCGGAAAAAGCAGGAGCTTCTAAAAGAAACAGAGTCCCAATTTCAAGTCTTTAAACTGTAAAGTCAAATCTCATTTAAGTGTTGTTTGATATATACAGCATTGTAACATAGTGATTCAGCTGTGCTATAAAATGGCACTATGTGCCTGAAAAATACATAATACTCCCCCTTTAAATTTCCAGTGACTGGGAAGCTCTGAAGCAAAAGTGGAAGCTTTAGCAAAAAGAAAAAGGCAAGGAATCTAGACTGCCAAGCACACTGCTGGGCCAGAATCCCTGAGCTGAATTTCTGAAAGGCTCATTATTCTGGATTGGGAAGAAAGTGGCATTGAGGGGTGGAAGGGGTGAACAGGAGCTGGAGGCAAAGTGTCCATCAGAGCTGCTGTGGTGCGTTTAGACACATCACCACTGGGACAAATGGGGATCAGGGGGGCTGGAGTAAAATCAGACGACTCACCCAAGTCCGCACCACCCGTTTCTCTTTACAGACGGCTTCGTCGTAAACTCGAAGCCCCTCAGAGTGACAAACATCGGAAACTCCTAATAAATACCGTGATTTCCGAGACTGCGCGCGCACGCGTACGTGCCTGTGATGTGGAAATATCCAAGTCATAAAAGTGTAACAGAGCCATCTTATTTTCATTAATTCGACACGGTCCGGCCTTAATGCGGAAGATTACGATCTCATCTTATTGCACTTAGAGCTGACATCTCACCAATCTACATCGGAGGGCTTCAAAAGGGAATAAAATTATGAGGAAATTACAAGGCAAGTGAGTTTTGGTCCCACACAGGGAATTAAAACTTATTATCTGTGACAACCTGTCAGCCAGCAAGAACTCAAACATGAGCACAAAGCTCCAAGAGTCGCAGAAGGGAGTAGGGAGGAAAAAAAAAAAAAAGAGATGAAAGAAAAAGGAAAGGAAAAGAGAAAGGGGCAGTTTGAGACATGATTTTTTTTTTTTTTTGCACGGGAAAAGCGCCTCACAGTCGGCTGAGGGATAAACACTTCCGACAAGTCAGGTGTGACGAGCTTGATCTTAATGCACAATGTGGTCATTTGACTTTTTTTTTTTTTTACATTTGTAGACTGCTTAAATAGGCACTCGGAGCATCTTGCATACATATTCATATACCTTTCAGGTGTTTTAAATGTGTTAGATAAACAATGGCAAACTTCAATGTGTTCCATTGAGAAGCATCTGAAAAGTGCGGCCCACTTCAGTTTGGCGCACCTAAATAAAATCCGGTGCAATAGATATTATAAAAGTAACTCAAAACAATTTCCCGATTTCTGAACATCTCGCCAAAAAAGCAGTGAAAGTCGTCACATAAAAGTAGAGTTTACAGGCGCCAACATTAACATAACAGGCCAAGAAAAGAAGACGTGATTCGGACCTGTAAGAAGTGGGAGGATTTCTTGACATGAAGCAATTAGTTTCATGTCATACAATGTGCCTTTTATGGAAGAGTGACAAAAAGAAAGCTAATGCTAAACAAGAGCCTGTAGAGCTATCGGTCCAAAACCAAATGTACAAGAAGGTCTTGACATGGGTCAAAACTTTCTTGTTGCACTTTGGGGGATTTTAAGTATATAAAATCCCAATAATGTAAATCGAAGCTTGTTGTTGTAATGTAGCAAAACGTAGGGGAAAAAAAATCTTACAAATACATTTGTGATTCACTGTAAATATGACTTTTAATAAATAAATAAATAAATGAAAAAAGATTCAAAAACGCACTGGAGTTATTTTATGGCTCATCACAATCACTTTAACCAATTCAAGAGAATTGCGCTGCTCTCTCTGGAGTCGACAGTCAAATACAATTAGTCCGACTGATGGGGAAATTAGAGAAGATGATCACGCCATCTGATTTAATGGGCCTGGAGTGGGGCTCATTTGCACTCGCGCAGTCATGATGTCATCAGAACGAATCCCGAAAGCCCGAGTCAAACATTTTATTTTAATGTTCCCCAAGAGGATATTCAGCAAGATTCGGTCCACCCACCCCTAACATCCCAGCTGGGGAATGCCCAGAGATCTGCATGAAAGCACAGCGAAATGTGAAGAAACTTGAAAGTGGTTCTCAGAAGTTGCTCTGAATAGCCAAGTTTTCCCCAAGTTTAGGCAGACGCACACACAAAAAACCCCCCAAAAAAACACCTTTAAGATCTTGTTCATGTGGGGAGGGGGAAAAAAAAGTGATTTTTGTGAGCAATGGTTGCTTTGCCACACCTCCCACAGATAATGAAGGCTGAATTAGTACAATGCGCCTCGGCAACCAGAAGCTCCCCCAGTAAAAAAAATAAATAAATAATAATTCAGAGGCTCCAAGAAAGAGGAAGAGGGGGTGAAGTGGAGGATGAGAGGAATTTTGGTCGCTCATTCCTCGGCTTTGTGTCATCCTGCTGACATGTGTTACATTTGCATGGCAGCTGGAGATCCTTGGATTAAGTGCTTACAAGACTATTGCCATATCTCATTTAACAACATAATCATCTTACGAGGGAAGCGATGTTTCATGCCTGATGCTTCATGTACAGTCCCCCCCCCCCCCCCTTTCCCCCTCTCTCCCCATCTCTCTCTCTTTTTCTCTCTCTCTCTGCCTTCCATCTTTGTCTGATTCTCTTGGCTTGTCTTTATCTTCCTTTGGGGTTTTTCTCCCCCCCAAGCTGTCCATCTTCTGATGAGGTGCCATGCAACTTGGAGTTTTGGGCAATCTTTCTTTACAGGACATAAAAATGTATGTGGAACATTGTAGATCGAGTTATTTACCAGACGACTATTCCCCCCCCTCTCTCTCTCTCTCTCTCTCTTTTTTTTCCTCCAAGGCTGTTTCAACAAGGACATTGGACCAACCAACACAAAAATATGAGCCACATCAAAACAAGAGCCTAAAGGATTAATGTGCAGAGAGAATTGCATTTGAGCCCACAGGGACAATGTCTTTAGGCCTGTCATCCTGTATTGACCCTGTTTTGCAGCCAATAAGGAGACTCAACGGTCTTTGGAAGAGATGCACACTTCAGGCTTTTTCTGGCCGATATAGATTTGAAATGTTCTTCCCACGTATGCCTCCATATTGGGGTCCCGGAACGTCTTTGAATTAATTGCCTCTTTTTTTTTGGATTCAGATATCGTAGGTGTGTTGGGATCAAAGTTCTGGTATTCACAGTTGCCTGGTGCGTCAGGATGAGGTGCGTTGTTGGTTTTTACTCTTTTTACATGTTTAAGGATTAACTGACTAGTTTGGAAGGGACTTTTGAGGCCTTATCGGTAAGAAAATTAGTCAGAAATCGGGTCACACCAATAAATTGCACTTTTAGTTAGAAGCAACCAGCATGCCGAGGTCAGTAAGGCACCAGCGTAACACCATCTGAAATTAATATTATTTGGTCATTGCTGCAATGTTTGTGTCAATCTGTGGCAGTTCCTCACCCACACCCTGTAGCATAACAACTGTGTATGCTTCAGTTAAAAAAAAAATGTAATTGAATAGGGGAGAATTATTATCTTGCCTTGTCTTCTAATGGCGTTAAAGAAAAACACAAATACCCAATAGTTGGACGGTCTCACCTGCCAATATCGGTTTGAGCCGATGGTCTGTGCATAGATTATTTTTAATTTGCGAATTGCCATGTTTAGTTTTGATAAGGTGATGATTTTCTTAAATGTAATGCTGCATGTCTTTTGGCACGGATTTCTTTATTTGGATCTAGGAATTGTTTCACACTTGAGGTGACCACAGCAGGGTTTGCTGAGCTGGTGTTAACTACTAGTGGCAATTCAAGCCAACAACACATATTGTTTTTTGTTTTTTTTTTCCTCTTCATATGCATTCAGACACTTGAGGAATATGCTAATTAGTACTGTCAGGTGGTATGTGTGAAACTGAGCGAGCGTTACTCAAAGTCAGTTTAGGCAAAAGATGCACACACAACATTTTCACCGACTGCGCGCAGCGTTTTTCAAGCTAAAATTCAGACTTCAGGGATGCGCTCTTGTTGCATTTGCAAGTAAACAAAAGCTTCTGTGTGAGACTGAGGCGCTGAATACATGTTTATTAATTATTAAAAAAGAAAGTTTGCTCTTTTTTTCCTGTCATGTAGTCAGACCTGAACCATTACAAACAGTAAAAAAAAAAAAAAAAAATATATATACATATATATATATATATATATATATATATATATATATATATATATATATATATATATATATATATATATATATATATATATAAGGGGCATTACCCTCTGCAGAGGATCTGCAGAAGGAGTGCGTGTGCCTCTGCAGATGGCACACACACTCCTTCCGCCGTCTACCCAACTCCAGCCGGACTTCCAACACTAAGTCATAGTCCCAGTGGATCCAAACTGTTCCTCATGTTTATTATGTTAAAATCACATCTATTTTTTTGTTAGACGTTTATATTGTTTTCACGCTAAAAGCTGAAAATGCTGCAATAACTCCAAAATGATTTGTTCTAGTTTCTCTCCAGCGCTTGCTCCGGTTGTTCATCCCATGACCTTTATCACCGAGTAGTCGCCTGCTTCAGACAGGGAGATAAATGAGTCTGTGTCCTCAAAGTTTGCCGACACATCGTGGGTTTTTTTTTTTTTTTCGCAGCCGTCCAATCCACTTTGCCTTCTTTTGCTTTTCCTCGAGTGCGTGATCAGATCTGTGTCTGTTCCTAAAATATTCTTCTCCTTCCCCACACCCCCAACATGTTTATTTCATAAAAGAAACACAATAACAGAATCACCAGATGGAAGGTTGATATGAGATAGCGGCAACAGTGCAAGAATGTGCTGATGCTGTCGAGCCCATGTTTTTGTTCCTCTGTAGTTTCGTCCAGTTTTGCCAAACTTCACGGTCATAACTGTCCCGGCAAAAAGGAAACGGCCTTAACGGTGAAAGGCGTACAAGTCAAACGACAAACAGTTGGGAATTCATAACTGGATGTAAAACCTGTATTGAAATTCTGGTAAACGTTGTAAGCTCCATTGCAGACGCTGACTTTATCTGGTGATTTTTATCTTTCACTACTGTAACAAGAAAAACAAACAAAAAAACAACAACTTATTTTTTACCTTTTTAGAAAGATTCTTATTCATTAATTTAATTGATCTACTTTGCATTAAAATGTGTTTAACGAGCACCGGTCGAATGTTTTGGGGGTTTTCAATCTTGAATTTTGAATCATGACCCTCCAGGAATGACTTTTATATGATTCTTCTTAAACTGCAGCGGCCTTGTTGCGTGCTGAAGAAGTCCTGGTGCAATCTGGTTTCTACTATCATTTTAAAACCAACAAAATGACAAATTGACACTGTAAGCTGTCTTCAACATGTCATCTCAGCAATTGGGATTTGTAGGCGTTACATTAAACCTAAATCTTTAAAGGTCAGCCGCAATTTTCAAATCTCGCATGTTTTGTGACGAAGGTTGAATCGACACCTAAAGACAAATTGATTCCTTTGAAATACCGCTTTACACCTTTTGCGCTTCCTCTGATTCAAGGCTGACTTTGAATCTATTGCTCACTGACAACTTCATCACCAGTGCAGCTGCACATCTTTTCCACTTTTCTTGTTTTTCATCTGCGGTTCAGAAATATTTGATGGAGTTTAATAGAGTCATGAATAGCGTACTGTGTTGATGCCTTACATGTATGATCATCTATAATCAGGGTACAGATAGCCCAACTTAAAACTTTAAGACAAATTCTGAAAAGAGGAGCAGTATTGTGGTTTTCATTATGAAATTAGCATTTATTCTTTTTTTTTTTTTTTTTTTACATTTCAGCTGGGAATAATGCTTCGTTTTAGCTTGTGTTTCCTGAAGATAATTGTCATGCGATGACAAAAATATTGAAAATATAATGAACACACATGACTTTGCAACAAAAAGAAAAAAAAATTGTCTTTGTGAAGATTAAGGGCAAAAGGTCAATATTTATTGAAGGGGGGGGGGGAGCCCTTTACTACATAACAATTTGAAAACATTTTTTTATAGGTCACAGAAACAATAATAATAATAATAATAAAAAAACCACATAGGACACCAGAAAACAACAGTCTTCAAGGACAAGGTGATATTAGCCCTTAAATGAAATGTGTATAAAGGACATTGGCCACAGGGCACATTTCTTCCGCTCTATTAGACTACTTTATGTCCAAATTCAGTTGGGGACATTACAGGTCACAATGTCACTGTTTTTGTTCACTTATGTTGCAATTGCTCTTGACACGATTCAGCTAAGGTACTTCAGGGAGCCATCAAAGCAATCTCAGCCTCCCCATAAAGGTAGGGGGATTTGGTTTCTCTCGGTGCACCTTCTTAAGTACCCCAGGCCTTGTGGGCACATTATTTTATCCTCACTCCAGTGTCTTTTGGTGCATGATGGAGAGGGGACTTAACACCCACACGGCTCCTTAACAGGCTCATTTTGTGCTCACTTTGAAGGGTTTTGTCTTGCTTTTTCGTGACTGCTGAGACACTTCACCGTGCAAAGTGTTGTACATAATGCAACTAAGCAGAAATAATTTTTGCAGAATATTGGCCGTTTCGAAGCTCATGGTTGCAATGTTTTTTTTTTTTGCAATTACAGTATCTTGATAAGTGTACAAGAGTTATGGCTGTTTTATTTTTTAGTTAGAATTATGAGCGGCCATTTGCAAATCTAAACTTTCCGCAGGTGACATCGTGCGAGTTAGGGGAAGCCTGTCTCAGATATTTTCCTGTTCGGAATATACTCTGCCTTTTGTCCCTGTTGGCTACTGGGATATGCTCCGGCTCCCCAAACGAGATAAAAATTAACTGACCGGGAGTTGTTAACGTTGACTTTTACCAACATCCATTGGTGTTATGGCTACATTACACGAGACTACATCCCTTGGAGAGATATAAAGTTATGGATTGGGTGAGATTAATCAACAATGAACTTTGCTTATGCACTTTTTGATCCGTTTTTATGCAGGTGCTATTGCAGGTTACCACCTACATCAATCGTAGTGACTGTGATTAAACTGAAATGAAGTTCAGTTTTCTTACCTTGATTTTTCTGACATTTACTTCTCTTGGAGACGTAACGCATGATTAAAAGGACGTCATACAAAGTTATTTGTCAGGAGATGGAAACAAAAGTTCCATAGCGCTATAGGTGAAAACAGTCATCTGTAATTGGAAGAAGGAAAAATAAATAGAAAGACGAGACGGAAACTGGTCAGCGAGACTACAGAGAGCCTGACGGCAACTCTGAAGGAGCTGAAGGAATTTCTCTCATGCGCTCTTCATATATGCTATTCTTTGTACGTCCAGACAGAAAAGTATGGTTGAAAACAGAATTATTTTCTTCTAAAGAAAGAATTCAGTCCAGCCTAAAATATTTTAAAACCCTATAGGTTATGGTCCGATGAAGCCAAAGAGCTGGTTTACACCAAAGCAGAAATGAACATCATCACATAGTTTGGTGTTTAACTTTAGCCACATAGCTCAGGGTAACCTCAAGGTGCCAGCCAGAAAGCTTGGTGAGTCCAGTAACGGAATAATCTAACAATTAGAGAGTTGGAATGGGCTAGTCAAAGTTTCGCATCTTGTTTTTCTTGCTCACACAAAATGTAAGTTTTTTTTTGGATTGCTGTCTTGAGAAGATGAAAAAAATTCTCACGTTTATAATCTTTAGTAAAGGATACTTTTTATTGTTTTTATTTTTTTTTGCAATATAAAATCATAGAAAAAGAGAGAAAAGTCTGCATGTTATGTGAAACTTTACCAGATTGCAGAATTATTCATAAGATGCACCGGTAGCAAATGTATGCTGAGTAAACTGAGGTGGTTAAAAATAACAGGTGGTTTTCCAGTTTCGGTTCCTGTGAATTGGGGGGGGAAACATAAATTAATGGAAGTTCTCCCTTTCAAGTAGATCAAACATGAACCGCCTGCAGTGAAGTCCATCTATAAATTACAGGCTTCTCACAGTTATTTTTTGCATCCTAAAGATCAGATGCCATAAATATAACATCTTTAAGATTTGATGGGGGTATTTATACGTTTGTGACGTTTCATAAAACTGTTGGAAATGCTGTTTTATCTGATCCAAACAAACATAAAGCTGCTCCCAGCCTCACTCTATTGACCCAAATGTTTGAGGCCCAGTGAATTCCCAGGGTAAATAACCGAGTTGATTCCACTGTATAACTTTAACCCAATAAGTAAACACATAGCACATGTAGACTTCAATTAGACAGGCAGATTTAGTTTTTATACAACCCATTTGTGCTCACACGTCATCTCGCCTATATCTGAACTCTCTGACAGCCTAAATCGCAGATGTGCGCGCTGGAAGCCAAAGGGAAGGACTGTTGCTTGAGGGCACACGTTTTCTTGCACAACCGTTTTGTAATTTTCTCTCCAGCCTCATAAAACTCAAATGTTTCTACCCCTTTGGTACGTCATCTCATCTTCTTTGATCCAGGAACTGAACATAATTAATAACCGGATGAGGCAAAAGTGAAAAGCAACGGAACTGATGGTATTCGGTTTATTGAGAGAAGATGAGCCTGGTTTCACCCAAATTGTATGGTGAAAAAAAAGTGAGTGATCAATGCTCTGATTGTGAAGTGTTCATCAGGAAGACAGCCTGGGAGAAGGATCCGTCTCTCTGGAGGCTGTTGTCTTGCAAATAGTTGCTCGGTATGCCTGAGCTGAAGGTAAAAGTCTAAGCAGTTTCTGTCCAGGATGTCTGGAGACTTTCCCTGCCTTTTCCCTGACCCTTGACCTATACAAGTCCTGGAGGAAGGGAAGGTCATCATTGACCTTTAGGAGTTTCACATACTGGTTCGCTGAGATGCAGTCAGTTGTGAGCTGGGAGAAGAGGAGCGGGTTATTGGAGATGTTGGATGGAAAGACGCTTACTCCCGCTCACCCATACTCGCACACAGAGATGAAAAAGAAATGGATGTGCAATCGTTTCCTCCGATTTTTTTCAAAATATCTCAAGTTTATTAAAAAATGTTGAAAGTTTTTTGCAAATTTTTGAACCTAAAAATTTTCAAACACACCGACAGCTACAAAAAATAGATATTGATACTCTTCTATTGTTTTTGTGCAATTATCGTCTTGAATTTTCAAAATGTTTCAAGTTTATAAAAAGTTTTACATTTTCATCATACATACATATGTATATAGAATTGTTTTTTTCATGGATTATCAGATTATCATATTACAAATGATAATCTAATGACAAAAATAACTCCAAAACACATTGATTCTAGTACATGTATTTTTTTCCCCTCTTAAGAAAGAGTGTCTAATCCTGTCACTGATGCACCTAAGAGTTAATATGTCACCTGACAATGGAGAGCAGAACATAAGCAATAGCAATAATTAGAATCTGGTGCTTTCATACGCTCCTCATCCAAGGACCAGTGGCATTTTTATTTTTTTTCCCCACGTTACGCTAAAACTATCACAAACACTAAAAAAAAAGAAAAGAAAAAAAAAAAACTACATTGGACTTAACTGAGAAAACAGACCAGGGGCCAATATCAAGACAACTTCAGATCAAGACCGAATAATTCAGCCTTGGCTCAGACCGAGTCCAGCTGCTCGGCTGCCTGCGCTGGAGGGTTTGGCTTTTCACGCAACTGGCATTTTCATAAACGACTACAAACTACTGTCGGACGGGATGTTGGAACATTTTTCGCTCCATTCAAAACTCTCAACGTCCTCCAAACTAAGCCAAACTGAGAGCGCGCAACGGGCGAACCTAACCCGAATGCCGCGCGAACGTTCAGACCAGAAACCCTGAGAATTATGTGGCAAGTGCTGTGCATCAATCACATTGATTTTTTTTTTTTTTTTTTTTTTCCCCCCAGAGCTCGTCATTCTATATAAAATCCTTAGTATAACAATGCTGTCAGTGGGTTTTGGTGCGAGGAGCCTGTGTCAGTTCATTTAGACGCTCCCTCTGAGTCCTGCCAGCTATCGTTGCTCATAACCGCTATGTCAGTCAAAGGAAGAAAAAAAAAAAAAAAAAAAAAACAAGGGCAGCAACACGGCATCATGTGCTAATATGTTGAAAGCAAGACGCAACGGCAGCTTGAGAGGGGGGCATTAAAAGCTGTTTCTATGAATACCAGACGTGTGACCCGTGCTCTATTGGAAGCAAACTACTTTTGACACTCATGGCTGTCAGTTTGCTTTCATGGTTTACCTATAGACACCGGCGCAACCTTGCTGTCAGGCATTGCTCGCCCCTGGTACCTTCAGCTGTCAGGTGCTGTTTCAGAGTGAGCATGTGGGATTTGAGTTTTGATAACGGACT
This sequence comes from Poecilia mexicana, assembly GCF_051168715.1. Classification (NCBI taxonomy): domain Eukaryota; kingdom Metazoa; phylum Chordata; class Actinopteri; order Cyprinodontiformes; family Poeciliidae; genus Poecilia; species Poecilia mexicana. The sequence goes on from NW_028263387.1 coordinate 11,865,747, forward strand.
CTCGAACATCAGCCGGCGTCTATCGACACAGGACAACCGGAAGCCGCTCAGAATAACAATGGCAAGAAAGTGAGCCTCTTGAAACTGAAAGCAACGCGCTTAAATCTGGGACAGCTTGAGGAGGGGGAAAAAAAAAAAAGTGCATGTTGTCATGTGGACTGGTTTGGTTTTGTGTCATTTTGTTCAGTCTTTGTTTTGTGGTAGTAGAACGGTCTCATAACTTGTTGGAGTTCTGGGCATTTTTTTATTTTATTTATTTTATAAATGTCCTTTTCTCCATTTTCACCACCTTTACACTTGCATCCATGCTTTTATCTACACCCCTTGGCTTTCGGGGCCTTTTGTTCTGTGGTGGTACATTGAACAAAGTATTTTACTTTTTAACCTTTTATCAGTGTACAACCACAATGTTCAATGTATTTTCTTGACTTTTTATGTGACAGACCAACACAAAGTGGTGCATTTTTCTTTTAAGGGACAGTATAATGTATTTTTCCAGCTATTTCATAGCACAGTCAAAGAACTATGTTACTTTCAATAGTCACAAGACTGCTGGATATATCAAATGTGACTTAAAATAAATTTGACATTGTAATTTAACTCCTTGAAATTGGGCCTCTGTCTCTTTAAGAAGAACCTGCTCTTTTCTTCAGGAAGTCATAACAAAGCACTGTTAATCAAGGTACGGGTCACACACTAGTTTATCAGCTTCTTCAACTATGTTTTAATTCTTATCTTTTTTTCTATGTACATCCTCTCAGTTCTGTTATCGATTCTTTTGAACCACAATATCCCATCGTAGATGCAGACACCGGTCTTGCTTCTTTTGAAGTCAGAGTCTTGTTGCAAACTGCTAACAATGAAAGACTGGAATCCATCCATCAAAATTGATATACTTAGGACATAAAGATGCAGGAAAACAAGAAGAAGAAACAAGAAGAAGTGTTCATCTCCACATTTATCACGCAAGAGTGCCGTCCGTCTCGTTCTGCGTCTTTCATCCTTCATCTTATTGACAACAGTATAAGTACACGAGTGCATTTCAGCTGCAGATTCCCAGATTCCACCGCACTTTCGCTGGTGTCAACACTGGCAATACCAACCCAAAAGGGAGTTGGTTTTGGAAGGCCGGATTAACTTTTGCTCCATATGAAAAATCTTCCCTTTCCAGTTTCAAGTTTAAATCAGGTTAGGAATTTGGTGACGAGTGCATAATGAGTGAAACACTTTTTTTTTTTTTTTTTATCCGGCAGTACGGCCAAAGACTGAAACACAGTCAATTACACCTAAATCACAACAGACATTTTCATTTAAAATCAAAGGGCTTAATGACGTTTGCCTTCCATTTAAATCTTCTTCTTTAGCACACATCACGAATGCATTAAAAGGAGGGACGGAGACTTTCTAAAACACATAAGCGAGCTCTAATTCAAGTGAAGAGAAAGTTTTAAACACTGCAAACAGCAGTGAACAAATAGGACGGATGGAAAGAAGAGGATTTAAGGCTCATTGCCGGATGACTTAAAAATATTGATTCTGAAGCTTTTCCATCTCGACTTACTGAGTTTTCCCTGAGGAATAACCCTTGGATGCACCGGTTATACAAGCAAGGTAATAAATACCATGTTGAAGTTACTTGCCAGAATATGACTGACGACCCACAAGCATTAGAGGATGTCGATATGCTGAGGGTTAAGAGAGGATTAGCAACTAAATAACAGAACTGAAAAAAAAGGCGTTTTACAGAGGGCAAGCTACATGTAACATAAGTTTAACTGATTTTAAATTCTAGTCAGAATGTTCAAGAAGAGACATTTGTGGAGTTTGAGTCCCAGTCTGATACGTTAAAGTCGATTCAACATTTATGCTCAAAAGCGTAAGATGTTTTCATGCAGAGCATGAAATTACAGCTTATGTCCTTTTTGCTCCTTTGATTAAAAAAAAAAAAGCACAAAAGTTCCACTCTTCCAGTTTCTCCTAAGTATGATGATTTTCTCCCTCGCACATATCTTCCCATGTACCACAGCCCAATTAGGCTTGTTCAGAGGAGCGCAAGCCCTGAGCAGCGCGATGGCTCCGAATGCCCAAGGTGTGTTATTATCTTGTATTAGTGCACCACCTGCTTTGCCGTAATGATTAGATAATTGGCTCAGTGCGTGTCTTGAAATAATAAAGAAACGAGACATTTTACTCTGATTAAGGACAGAGAGAGAGAGAGAGAGAGAGAGAGAGAGAGAGAGAGAGAGAGAGAGAGAGAGAGAGAGAGAGAGAGAGAGAGAGAGAGAAGTCACCATGATCTATACAAACCACACTTCCTGGGTTACAGTCTCTGCTAAGGTCCTAAAGAAATCAATGTTCTAGGAAAAAGAAATGATGTTGCAAAGGACTAGGGAAATGACAGGGATGAGAGAGAAAAGAGACTTATAGCACCTTATTAGCTTGCAGACTGACAGTCACGGAGATTGTGACATTAAGGAAAAAATACCTGAATGGAAAGGAGGTAGGTGGAACTTCCTTTTACAGCCACTCCTTGTGGTAACTTAACCGACTACCTGACAGGTAGCCACTCTTCTGTTCATCACTTCTGTTTTTCCTCTTTCCTGTGTGGGTGCTGTGCCTGAAACCCCTAACCACCCGCTTCCAGCTCAGTACCACTGTTAAAGTGTGGATTGACCAGGGAGAGAGAGAGAGAGAGAGAAAAAGCTAGCAAAAAAAGCAACCTGGCTCCAATTTACCGAACTGTTTTTGTTCACCACTGGAATATGCATTAGAGATTTTCCACCCATTTGGTGAGAACTGAATCCCCGATCAGGTAAAACGCATTTCTTGTGTCTTCCTCAGATTCAATTTTGAATTATGCTGTTTTTAACACGTTCAAGTGCGCAAATGCTTCAGCCAAAATTTCAGCCTCCACATCTACATTACTACTTTTTTTTTTTTTTTTTTAGCTAACATTTGCTACAATGCGAGTTGATTCGGTAGACTTTTACAAGGCACCTTCTTGGTTGTGTGTTTGCGGGTGAGGGGAGTCTGCTCTGTCCCAGCCCTCCTCAGCTAAAGTAAGTAGTTGGGTGGGAGGGGACGCTTATCGCTGGAGCAAACACTAAGGGGTGAGATAGCTAATTGTGGATGTTGCTGCGGGGAGTCCCCAGGCAGGAGAGATAACATGAGCGCTCCACCGGGGTCTTATCAATGAGCGATGACCTTGGCTGTCTCCTTTTGCACATGCACTCACACTGGAGATGCATAACGCTGCACAAGCTCCCCGAGCACAGAGAGCAGAGAGAGTGACAGCATATCAAGGTAACCAAAGAGATAAGTGGGAGTGGGGTTTGCTGGTAAAGGGGGATTGGTTCCATTTTTTTTTTTTTTTTTTTTAGGAGCAGACTGGTGGGTAAATTGTCCATTAGCTCTGTCTGAAGATGGGCTCCTGGGCTTTGTGGATCTTCCTCAATGGAGGTAAAAGAATATCTCCTCTGTTAAAGCAGGAGAAAACATTTTTATCAAAAGCCCCTTATGGCATTTTGTTTTTCTCAAGCTAGTCAAAACCTTCGTGGCTGGTTGTCTGCGTTACAACCACAAACTTTTATGAGTTTTATGCGATAAACCCGCGCAAAGCAAATCAAAGAAGCAAAAAGGAGATGATGCAAAGTCTTAAAATCGCTTGGCTAAAAGCAATCTGAGAAGTGTGGTGCACAATTGTAATCAACCCCGTTGACTAAGATGCTCATAAATAAAACCCACTTCGGCTACCTGCCTAATTACTAAAAAGACCTGTGTGTTATTCATTTCAATATGCACTTAAAGATGTGGAGACATTTACAGCAGTGTTAGCTTATAGTATAAACAATATGCAAAATTGATGTTAAAAACCATTTTCCATCCAATGTAACTAAGCACAAATTTCTGATTCGCAACAGTGAAACATACAACTAACAGTGTATTATTCTCCTTCCACCTCACAGTTAGGCAGAGTTGTGATGTCTGTCCGATCACAACATTCCAGTTGTAGTTTGTGATGCTAACATGGCAAAATGTGAACAGGTCCAACAGGTATAAACACATCTGTAGTGAACTGTATGTTTGAAGTGATAAATGAGTGTCAAGAAAAACTCATTGTAAAAGACAAAAAAAAAACAAAGCATGGAGAATCAAGGGCTTCTCAAATCAATACAGCCCACAGTGCAATTTCCTTTCATCTGCATATAGATGACGGTATACAATAATAACCTCCAGTAGAGGCTTTTTACACCATCCGTCCTGTTTCCCTCCATTTTCTCTGTGATTAACAGTGCGGCGCTCTAACTGCATGAGCAAACTCGACAAATGAAAGACACTGTCTGGAAAAACTGTCTGTTGGCTGCCAATAATGTGTGGCATCCACTGAGACGTGATGTTAGCTTTATTGAGTTTAAATCTTGTATGTTGAAACTTTAACGCAGGAAAATGAATATAAATTAACATGGCTGAGTTTTTTTTTCTTCTCTCTCTCGTTTAGTTATGCAACACTTTGTGCAGCGGCATTTCATTTCACTAATGGTCCATGTGGAGATTAAACTTGCGTGCTAATATTGAACGCGATAAATTAGTTTAAACAGTTTGTTTGTCTGCTGTGTCACTGTTACGCTTCTCATCAATAATGTCGCTTATGTTTCTGCCATACAAGCAGAAACATAAGCGACATTTATGTTTCTTCAGGAGGAAGCACGTTTGCTTCAGGAGGAAGCTCATCAGTATCCAATATAACCACGATAGTCTTAGATATTCAGACCAGCAACAGTAACGCGTACAAGACATGCACATTTATGGATTCGAGAGAGAATTACATCTTTGGTGGAAGGGAAACAATTATTTATTTATTTTTTTTGTGTGCATCATTCTTTGTAGTCAGTGTTCTAGCTTTAAAGTAATTTTTCTTTGAAGAAAAGAACGTAAATGCAATGGAGGAGTCGGGCTAATATCCTTACAGTTTTATGATGTTCCACGACTTTTTGTTTCCCAGTTTTCAACTCCAAAATATCAATAACTGTAAACGGTTTAAAAGTGAAGGGGGAATGTTCACTTTCACCCTATGGTGACAAAAGTACATATGCGTGAGTTCAAAACGAAGAGCTGTTAAAGCAACGCTACACAGCTCCCGCCAGGATTATTTTAAAGCCACAGTGTTGGCAGCAAAAACGACGATTGGCTTTGGAATAAAAGAAGCGACTTTCTCAATCAAAAGTCACAGGTGTTTAAAAAAAAAAAAAAAAAAACCCGCACACACGTTTATTGACATTTGCACTAATATTTTCATTCGCATCGCTTACTGCACCCTTAATGGTTTACGAGCTCACACAGAAACAAACTGAACAGTTGAAGCAAAGCCCGGATCTGTAATTAATAATGCATCCCTTAAACAGCATGGATAACTCGCAACGGTCAGATGCAGTGTGTGTGGGGTTTGGAGATGGGAGGTGGGGGGGGAGTGGGATGGGGGGGGGTTCCGGGGAAGAGGCTTGTCATGCTTTTTTTTTTTTTTTTCACTCACGGTGTTGTTGCAAGTCTGCCGCGGCGGCTTTTCTTCTAACCCAGTTTCTAACAGAGTGTGTTCCACCTTGGAGCGAGCAGAGAGGCACTATTCAAATGGGGATAAAGTAGGCTGACAGTTGCTTTCCCCCTGCAGATATGTCCTGCTTCAAAACCTAAACATCCCCCCCCCCGCCGCACCCAGAGAATAAATAAAGAAAAAGAAATCGACGACATGCATAAAAAGAAGAAATACTAGTGTGGTTTCATCCTCCGGAGGATAACAAGAATAATGCCTTCATTTGCTGCAGGGGCTTCCACTCCGCGCCGAGCGTAGACGCGGCTTTTATGGCTGTAGTATTTCTGATTGGCATCCTAGGACAGCCATTTGAATTATTTAACAGGGCTCCCATTCCCTTAGTGGAGCAAGAAAAAGAAATATGTTTGTGTTTGCGTGTTTGTGTTATTGGCTCGCTCCTTATTCTCTCTCTTATTCTCCCCCCCGCCTCTCTTTCGGCTTCCTCCCGGGCTCGACTCGACTCGACCATCACGGCTGGCTAAGAGGTGAAACAAGGCCCTTATAGTTACAGATTAAAAGTAAAGTTAATCAAACGTTGCCACTCCCGATCTTTTATCCCGACAGGTGCAGCAGAGGTGAATCGGTCTTATCCGAAATCCCGGTGCAGGACACAAAGAGGATATTGAAAGAATCCGACCCTCAGGCTTGTGCCGGCCTGATCCGTGTGGTGCGGAGGGGGGGGAGGAAAAAGGCGAGGAACCGAGAGTGATGAGTTGGTTCCTCTGGTGTATCTGTCTCTCTCCAGAGCATCATGTGGCAAATTGCTCTTGGTTTGTAGCTCCCCCAACCTTATTTAGCATTCTTCGACAGACCTGCTTTCTGACTTTGTCTTTCTTTGACATTCTTCACTGTCTGGAAACATCATATCAGGTCATTTGGATTTTTAAGAGTTTTTTATTATTATTATTATTTTAAGGTGCGAAGGGTCTGTTAGAATGCGACTTAGGAGAGCCAGAGAGAACTCATTTGACCATGCCGCTGACGCCTTCAAACCAATATCCTCATCTTCGCATTCTGTCTTTATCTCCGCTGATCGCCTCAAGCTTGTCTGACCTTGGAGAGCAGATAAAACAGCAGACAGATAAGGAAGAAGGGGCCAGCGAAGGACCAAACGGTAAAATTGCAAAAAAGAAAAAAAAAAAAAAGAAAAAAAAAAGGAGTAGCTTGCAATGAGATACATTTCATTTTCTTTCTAAACTCTGGTCTGCTTGAACAAAACCAATTTACATTGCTAGGGATATCCTCTGGCGAGCTTTATGATAGATGAATAAGAGTGCTCTTCCACTGGGAGGGGAGGAAGTCTGAGATGACCCGCTTTTGCAAATTTGGCCCCAGGGAGACGGAAGAGGAAGTTGGGGAAATGAAAGCTTTTGCAGAAGTGATATAACTGTTCAGCGACTATATAGTGACTTTCAGAGCGTTAAATTAATTAATGTGTCACATTTAGTCTCTTTATTTTGAAACCTGTTTTGCTTAAAATCCTTACTTTGTAATCAGGCACACCTACGAAGTAAAAAAATGTAAATGTAGGGTGTTGAATAATTTTCAAGAGCGGTAGATAGCTTCAGGCTTTCACTTAGAATGACATAATTAATCGCAAATGTGCTTCTGGTGTCTACACACCCATTATCACAAGGTGAGGAAAAAGGCTAAAAACTTATAATTAACACAAATAATGCAAATACAAGTAACAATTTGATCACAATGTTACATTTCAGTGGTATATGAACATATTTTGCTTTAGGTAAATATCGCTCCAGCATTCCTACACATGTGATACTGCAGCTAGTGTTGCTAGAACAAGTTCACTGAACACTTTTGATCCATCTCTTACTTAAATATACATATATAAAAAACAAGGTCAGGCCACAAAAAAGCCCACAGTATAATATAAGAGTTTTATGGGTTGTAGCTTTAGCCTTTAACTAATATATTTAAGCGCAACCAAAGGTAGTGCAGTCAGGTTTGAAGTGGGAGGAAACAAATAGGCCTAAATAAAGTAAGCGTTTGATCACTGGACTACACTCTGTAAAGGGCCTCAACTGATCTGGAGATGCTTTCTAAAAATGCATCAGCCTTGGGGAAAAAAAAGAAATGCTGGAACCAAACTAATTAAACTGGAGTAAGGTTAGCAATATTTGGCTTACTCTACTTTTTCGCATGTGAACTAAGACTTCAGTTATTGACGAGTTACGGTGCGTTCGCGCCAAATGTGTGACGCGCGTGAAAAAAAAAATCGCGTCTGATGCTTCAAGTTCCAGACGTGCGCACTTTGAGTGCGAACGCTTGACGTTTCGCTCTACGCCTGGCGGGTCTGGCTCACATTCAAAAGTCTATGTGGAGTCGCGTCGAGGGCGCGCTAGACGAGTCAACATCTCTCTACTGTTGTTTATCGTTCCCGGCCTATACTGTCGGACGCGCTTGACGCGTCAAACTCTTCGGATCGTGCCGCGCTAGGCTCACGAAACGCGCCGCAACAAGTCGCCCGCGCGCCTCCACGTCGACCTTGAATGTAAACCAGACGCGCGAAATGCGTTTGGTGTGAACGCACCATTGGAACTCAACAAAAAAATCTATTCATTTTACCTAATAATTAATTATCACTCGAGGGATTAACACAGTGATTCACCAAGCTTCGCTCAACCCCATTTCTAGTATTCAAACTCTCTACATGTGCTCATGTGCTACTGCTATGAACCTTTTCTATAGTCTGCTTCTGTTCCTTCTCCCCATCAACTCCTTATCCAACATCCTTTGTCCAATTTAACTACAATCCTCTATCTACACATGTCCAAACCATCTCAGCCTCTCTCCCTGCACTCTCTTTTTCACCTCCCTTGTGCACTGCACATTACCTCGGCGAGTTGACCCCAGGTACTTAAACTCATCCATATTCTATACCTGTTCCTTGTAGACTCAGTGTTACCCCTGTGTCATCCATTTATTTTGCATTGTCTAAGAACTTCTATTCCTCTGTTCTCCAGCACGTCCTCCCACTGTTTCAGGTTGACTTCCACTTGCCCCCTAATTTAGCATGGCTGAAAATCCCATGTTCAAACATCACAGTGCAAATTCCTTGTGTTTTTTTTTTTTTTTTTTTAACAAAACGCAGGATTCTAAGTAACGGTACGCAATTTTCTGGTAGATTTTTTTTTTTTTGTGTGAATTCAATTGCTGAAGTAAATAATATTTTGAAGTGTATTCACTTTACCGAATATTTTTTCGTCTGATTTGCTTTATGTCTTCTAACAAATTCAAACAGGTTAGTGCTCTGAAAACGGTAACCTTGGCTAAACCTTCCTAATGTATAACAAAGAAACAACCTAAAATATATTCACACAGAGCCATAACTCTATGTGCACAAATTTGGATCTTTAGCAATCCGTCAATACGGTTCACCACAGCTGGAGGAAAATGTGGGTCAAAGGCCAAAACAATCCCCACAGTTGATGCAACTGAAATCCAAAACGTTAAATTAATAAAAAAATAAATAAAAATAAAAACAGCCGCTCATTAATGAATCTTAAAACGAGTGAAGACAAAGATTAAATGAAGCATCTTGCTTTGGAGGAAGAAAAAAAAACATAAACAGGCTTAATTAGGTCTGCAGTTGTGCTGGGAAAACCAGGCAGAACGTGCTTTAAAAAGAAGAAAAAAATAATAATAAATTGTCTTCATTTTTGCCTCATTTCACCGTCGGTTGACATCTAAACATTTTCTCGTAAGGCCAGTTCACATACCGTAAGTTTGACGGCTCAGGAGAGTGCTGCTCTGTTCGGAGACAGTTTTCTGACCCGGAGCCAAATATGCTGAAAAAGTTTTGTCATCTCAAGTTTTGTAGGCCCCCTGAGGAAAAAAAGTCCTGAAAGTTCATTCTAACATAGTTGTTGGGGAGAATTTTCTTTTTCTTTTTTTTTTTTTTTCCCTACTCAATGTGTGGATGTTTAATAGCTTGAAATATTTTGGGGGGGGGACCCTGTAGAAATAAAACGATGTCCACCACAGACGGGGCTGCGGCCGGCATGCAGGCACCGTGACAAGACAGAATCCCCTTTTAAAATTTTATTTGGTGCCTTTTTTTGTGAGATAGAATTTTTCAGCTTTTTTTGGGGGTAGGGGTTGGGGGGGGGGGGTCATTCTTTTTAATAAATATATGGGTTGCGACTTTGTACATTTAGAGTTAGGTATAAGTGACAAGTCTGGGCAATTTTAAACTTGTGTTTAGTTTTGTTTGTACTTAAAAACCCTTCGATAGGCAAAGGGTGTACTTTCTTTACATCTTGACTACACAGGTGCATCTCAGTAAATTTCAAAATGAATTGAGTCAATCTGTGTCACTTTATTTTATCACTTATGCTTTTCCAGTGGATCATTCAAAACTGTCTCATTTATCCCAAAGGGAGAACAAATAGATATATGTTGTAGTAACAGTCAGATACGTTTCTTTAAAGTCATATTGCAGATGGTGATGGCTGCGGGCAGGAAGGATGTCCTGTAGAGCTCTACATTACAGCGGCGATAAACAGGCCTCTGAATGATGACAGTCTGCTGCTGTATTGCAGTCCTGAGAAAAGAATGCCCAGGGTTCTCCATCAGGTTCTTGTTTTTTTTTTTTGCAAAATTATCTCCACAGGATCCACAGCAGACTCCAGAACAGAGCCTGCTTTATGCTTCTCACGTCACTTCGCGAGATGCTGCTGCTCCAGCAGATCACGGCAGAACCAGCTTAATGGAAGTAATATTTAACATATTCACATTTCTCCTGAAATCTATAAAATCATCTTTTTTCTCCCCCCCCGCCCCCCCCCCACACTGAAGATGAGATGATTGCTTACACATCTTGCCAACAAGTCGGTCCAGCAGCTCTCAGCTTGTGCTTAGTTGAGACATTTCTACTGCATTATGCGGTATGTCAGGGAAACATGGCGTATGTTTTCACAATGTAATCTGAAAACAACCAACAACAGAGTTTCTTCATCTTTCTAAGACCACCTTATCAATCCAGACAAGATGGACACCAAGCACTGTAACTGCACCGCTGACCCTCTAGTCCTCGTCACACAGACGTCATGAATGTGATTTGAGCCAAAGGTGCATCTGTTAATATGCTCAGTTGAAGGGGTTAATAATTATGCAATCACTTATAATTTTATGTCAAACATACTTTATTGTCAGTATTTTTGTAGGAATCAATTTTCGCTTTAACATTAGATGTTGCGTTTTTGGATTTTGTTTTGATAAAAATCGACATTTTTGTGCCGTGTGGTTGAACTGCAAAACCAATAAAAAGGGTGAAACATCCAACAGGGTGAATGTAATTTCAATAATATACCTTATTTAGTGTTGGCTTTCTTAGTATGCTTTGACGAAAAAAAAAAAATTAAAAAAAGAAGAAAATGAAAATAGATTACCGACTTAGATTTACGCGTTCTGTAATGATTCTGCAGAAAGATGTTTTCCCAAAGATGCATCAGAATCCACTGTGAAAATAAAACTAAACTGTAGCTTAGCAACACTTGGCATTTCAGTCAGGTATGTCGACTATTAAAAAGCAGAGCGCAACGCCTATGTTTCTCAACAAAGAGTCATTTTCTTTCAGATACGTCATTACTTACGAAAGGACAGGAGGTTCATTTGACTCTAAGTCACATAAATGAGTGTCCAGAACAATCATGACTGTTATGTTTACCGAAGAAAATTGTCCAGTGTAAGCTAAGCTCTTTGAAAATTCATGAAAAGTATTATTATTATTTTTATTTATTTTTTTACCGACTGCAAATCCTAAACAAATCACTTTTAAATGACGCATTTAGAGATGCAGGTGTTATTGCAACAAACTCTGACAAAACCCCAGCCTTTAAACATGAATATGGATTTTCACTAATAACCAAGCGGTGTGTGTCTCCACGTCCCCCGTCAGATACACACTAATGAGAAAGTGACCCTTAATGGTGTTGTTCTGCTATGATGGCACACCCTCAGTCAAAATGACGGGATTAAATAGAAGGTGGTTTTGGAAAAAATGAATGAATAAATGCATTTTGTATTTATTCAGAAAACCAGAAACGATCAGTGGGTTATTAGACTTTCTATGAACTGTGGGATCTTGGTACCACGACTGCATGTAAGTAAAGTTTGTTTTACTGTCGCAGCAGAAACATTATGTGGTTCTGTCACTTATCAACGGGACAGTGTTCAACAGATTTAGATCAAATGTTTTGATAAAATTACATTTTAAACTCTGTTGACTCGTGAGTCTCCTGTAAAAGCTAACTGGAAATTTTGAACATTTCTCCTTGCAGAACTTGTTCAGTTGAGTCGCCTTGCACAAACCTTTGATTTTTCTTTTTAGTTAGATTGAGTTCATGGCTTTGTGATGGCCTCTCCAAATCAATTGACTTTGTTGTCCTTAAGTAACTTTGCACATACGTTGCTTAGAGATATTATCCATACGCTAGACCCATTTTTACCAAAGTCTTTTGTGAGATGCAGTGCACCAGTCCCTACCACAGAAAAAAAAAAAAAAACACCCACTGTGCCAACTGTAGGGACTTGAAATACACAACGAAACACACAAGCTTCTGGGTAACGGCAACACTTCTGCTTCCTTCCGTTGTGTCGGCTTTCCCAGTTTGCTCCAAATGCCGTAAAGACAATCAGCCGTCTGAAAGCACAATCCCAATCCCCGCAGTGGTTCGCTTGTTGAGTCTGCTTCAAAACTTGCCTCTGTGATTGCAATGCTTCGGGAAGTGTTGCCCCGAGGCTCTTCTCTTCGACTCCTCCGTTTCCTCCCATCGTGACAGCTGTATCTCAGCTCTGATTGGGCGGACGCTTTGAGAAGTTCCTGACCTTTCAGAAGGAGCCCATGTGGCCCGATTCGGTTGGCTGGTTTACATCCTGTCAAACACGAGTCCATGAGGCACAGAAAAACTGCATCCCATCCAGAAAATGTCAAACTATTGTGGCAGTTCTCTGCTGGCACTACACTCTGATTTTTTTTTTTTTTTTTTTTTTTTTTTGAAGAATCTTGGCTGTGCCTGACGCTTGTCTCGCGGTTGACCGGAAGAACTCTGATTTGCATTCACATTTGCGAAGCGCCTGTGCAAATAAACAACATTTGATGTGGTTCAGAAAAGATCAGACGTTTTGAGGGAAGTTTGAGAATAAAGCGCATGGACTCTGAGGCATAAACACAATGGAAAAACATCGAGGCCAAAACGGAAAAGATCTTTCACCGCAATAAGTCAAAAGAGGGAGGGGTTGTTGCGCAGGACACTCCAATGCCAGCAAAAAGCTGTAATTAGTAAGTTAATTACTCTTGTATTAATACTTTATTTGTGATTCATGGAGCTGACTGCAGGCTTGACACATGCATTTCATTATGCTTGACTTCTGGGAATGAAAGGCTTCTGCAGCTCCCTATTTAAAAAGTTTTCGAATTTATTAAACAAACTGGAGTTTGGACTGTACAAAAGGTGAACTCTTTGTTTAATTCACTGTTTTGAGGCTGGAAATTTGCATCTTTTTGTCTTTTTCTCATCGCATTCCCCGACTGCTCGTGCCGTTTGTATTTGCTCCGATAAACTGACTGCGGGGTTCTTGTCCGTATGGACAGTGATACGTTTTGTTAAACCTCGTGTCTTAGTCAAAATTATCTAAGCGTTTAAGCTGCTTCTGATAAATCAGGAGATCCGCAAACCTTATTTTTGATCGATTTAAATGAATTCATTTTTAGTTTTCTGACGTTTACTGAATTATTTTATCTAGAATTTTAACGTCGCCGGATACAAGTTGCAACATTTTGCGACTATGCCCTCATGCAACACCACTTGGCTCGTTTTCCATTTTAAATGAACGTAAGAGCAACAACCGCCTGGCACCTCCTCTTCAGGCGCCAGGCGTGGCTGCTAGTCACACACAAGCTAGCAGTGTGTGACTGGCTTGGTCACACACTGCTGGGGGATGGACCCAGGCACCAGAAGTGTTTAATGGGATAAATCTCCCTCAGAGGAGCAAGCACTGATTTCTTTGAGCATAGAGCTGGGTTTCCTAAAAGTGGGATTGCTGCTCGTTGCAGAATCTCATCTTGATGACTCTCTGAAATTAGATTGCCTCCAACAATGACGAGGTTTATTTTCATGAAGGAAATTGTCCCCCCGTCCCCGTAATACTGTCTCTGCAAAAGGATGTTTGCCATTGAGAGCAAGTAAAAAAAAAAAAAAGTAAAAACAAAAACTTGCATACTCCTCTCTACTTCTCAACCACAATTTTACTTCGCTTACGAATGTGGCACAATTTAAGGGAGAATAAAACAGACCTCACCTCGGTGCGACATTCTGTAAAAGTAGTTTTACAAACAAAAGACCAAAGGAATTCCCTTACTTGTTCTGTTCGGTACAAAAAGTTTCCCAAATTGAATTAAATGGTTGTTACAGTCTTTGGCTTTAGAAATGGGAGGTATTAAGGTATAAATACCCCTTTTGAGAAAACAGTTTGTGTTGATCTACGTACTGCACAAAATCACAAGGAAGATTAGTGAAATTTTCCATTTTATTCCGACTATCAGCATACTGCCCCCTACATAACTGGGATGGAGTTGTAATAGTTGCCTCATTCATGTTGAAACGCAGCAGGAGCATCTTCCAGTTCTCCATTTTTGATCCAAAATATAAACACCATATTTGGACAAATCCACCAGATATAAACAAACAGAACTTCAGCATCAACAACAGGTCATGTAATATTGGGTGATTAAATTCTAAATCAATAAGGGCAACGGCCTATGTGGGGAATTAAGACAAACAAACAAAAAAAACAAGACAAAAAAGTAACAATAATATCAAAACATTGCTTCTTTTTTTTCTCTTCTGCTCCTAGTTGGACCCAATTTCATTTCCAATTTCTGTTCTTGAAATATCAGTGGCGGCATCTGGACAAAAAAAAAAAAAAGATTGTCAGTTTAGACGTAAATCCTACACATGCACACAAGCTTCTCTGCGGGAGAACTGCTAGTCATTCAATGTGACAGGATCTATCTACATTTGTACTCCTCGTGTCCCGGCTCCCGTTTGGAGCCTCGCTTGTCGACGACTTTTCCTCCCAAGATCAAGACATGGATGCATTTTATTAGGAAATGTTGACAATCAACATAATGCAGCATTTTCTGTGCAGGTGTTTAAGTTTCAGGAAAAACACGACTCAATCTAAGCCGTTTGGAATGACTCAATAGATTTACATAGTCCCAATCTACACAACATGTTGCTTAAAGCCACCTTGCAATTAAAAAGTCAAATAAATCTAATCATGCAGACATAAATTAAGTCAATACCGCCTTGATCCTAGTTATCAAATAAAGCAGTAAAATTCAGTTTATTCTTCATATTTGTTAAAAAGTTTTCTAGGGAATTTAACTTGCAACATTCACTCCTTCTGCATGAGCGTGCAGCGACAGTAGACAGTTTCTTGCATTGTGTCACCGACTTTGCAGCAACCCTTCATACCAAGCGTGTATGTAGAGACAGCAGAAGAAGAAAAAAACACTCCTTTAACAAGTAGAAAACCTCCAGCAGAAACCGGCTCGGCGTCCATCTGCCACGGCCGACGGGGTTTGAAAAGACAGACCGTTTAGGCGTATGTACAAAGTTTGAGAGAATGTACATGAATAATGTGTGCTTCACCCCTTGGCTATCGGTGACGTGTTGGCAAAAGTCAAGTACATCAAAAACCTGCCACCCACACACACACTGCGGGTTGGGGAGGCCGCTTCACGACGTGACTCGTGTACTTGTGGCTCCCGTACGCGAACGTTTTCAGAGCTGCAGTCTGTCGGCTCTTAACCGCAGCTAACCCACCTTGTGCGGTTTTGATAACGGCACACGCATCACGCACCGACAAGAAACCGCTGCCTCGTTACGGGGGGGGGGGGGGGTGAAATCTTTCATTACATCTTTTGTTGGACACCGTCCGCGGCGTATTAAAGAATGAAAACCCATCACTTGGATAGCATAATTAGCTCGCGCTCTTCTGAAGGGACGCCTTTCCCCGTCTTTGGCGGCGTTACAAAAGGCCCCGGCTTCGTCCTCGGCTGGAGGTGTCATGCCTCCGCTAATGTCAGCATTAATAACTTGACATGATCTCATCTCCCGCTCTTATGTCCACCAGGAGGTGCATGGCACCGGCTGTGCCCGTTGCTATGGCAATTAATCTGTCCAGAGATGTAATACAGAAGGGTGGGCCGGGGCACAACGAGCGGGGACCCTATTAGATGAGAGACAAGTGATAATTATCTTTATGTTGCGTGGGAGAAAGGGCAGGGGCAGTCAAGGGTAGGCCAAGGCTAACAGCGGTAAATCTCTTGGCCCGCGTCTCTGCGAGGTAAAGGTGAGCTCGGGAACACGCGCCGTGTTTGGCTTCCCTGATTGATCGGACGAGCCCTGTGTTTTCAGCCGGCGACCGTTTGACTTTGCAGATACATTTTTTTTTTTTTTTTTTTGCCCCTCAGTATGCCGTGTTTGGACAGAACACCGGCCTTGGCATGTTATCTCATCTGCAAGATAAACTAAGTGCATTTTTCTTGTCAACATCGTTTCAGCTTTTCCTATTAAAAGACGTGCAAAACAGTTGACTCGGGGTTGTTGGATAGTTATCAATTGTTTAGCGGTGATAAGAGGCAGACAGTGATTTTTTTTATTTTTTTTTTATTTTTGGAAACAACCAAACGCCGTGTTGAGAATGAGGGAGTCGTTTAATTTCATTTAATTTGTTTGAGACTAATGCTGATTTATTTTAGTTGCTAAGGATCTAATGTTGGTATCATCAAACAAGCCCCGTGTTTTTCTTAGATTCTTAAGTGATTGGATTCTTGAGTTCATAAAAATTGCACTTTGTTAGAATTTTATGATGAAAGCTTAAACTTGGTACTCCAACTTAGGAATGGTCAGCATCAAGGTCATAATCTCTGGGTTCAGCCCCAAATTAACCATAAAACACAGTAAAACTAATTAATAGTGGTGTCCATTTAATAAAAAAAAAAAATGGAATGTGCAAAATTTAATACTCTTCTAAAAAATAATTGAAGAAATGTTAATTGGTAAAAGCATCTTGTCTTAAACTGAGGGTTTTTTTTTTTTTTTTTGTTATTTTTTCCAACAGCAGAAAGGATTCGGATCTTCGCATTTGTCCCCTTCGAGCGCCGTCTTCGGTATGTAGCTCAGATACAGCCTGGCACGTTAGCAGTAGTTCATACCCCGGGACCTTGCAGAGAACATAATGGATTCAGTCCCAGCAGAGTCACATTTTAGTACAACTCCACAGTTTTTTGTGAGGGGTTTGGATTCATGTCACACAATCTCTTGCATGACTGCTCAGTCTTTGTTCTTTTTCCTTAGACATTTGGGCGTAATAAATAGCATAAATTGGTTCCTCCGATTAAGTCCATTCCCTTGTTGTGAATTGGTTATTTGTTGCATAAAAAAAGTGCACCTTTTTTTTTTTAAATCAGCTTTCTTTAAAACCCTGGCTTAGCATGTGTTGGGGACACAGAAGGCTTCCCAGAAACTCCTGGGGAATAAAATATTTATTAACTATGTGTAAAGATGAGAAATGGTAACATTTGTGAAGTTGAAGTTTATGCTCTTATTCTTGAATGTCATTTGACTGTTTATCTTTTTTCATAAAAGCGGTGCTACTAGTTTTCTATTACAGCAATGGAGCAATAAAAATAATTTAAAAAAAATAATGATAATATTTGACAATTATCTTTTTGGAACTTCATAAAAAAAAAAAAAAAAATATATATATATATATATATATATATATATATATATATATATATATATATATATATATATTTTTTTTTTTTTTTTTTTTTTGTTGCCACGTTTGCATAACCTGAGCATAGAGAGTCATTCTTTTTCAGTGTGGAACACAGAAAAATATAAATAAATAAAATCTATCTACAGAAAAGGTTCACCATGGTGCATGAATATGATCTATTTTCTGTTGCATTTCAAATTATTACCTTTAACTAATCACCTGAAGCACTCCCCCCCCCCTCCTTCATATGTCCTTAGGAAGAGAGCAAAAACGCTACTGGCCGTCCAGAGATGATCTCTGCTCAGAACATAAGAATCTTGGTTGCAGGAAGCCGTTTGGCTGTAGTGTCCCCCCCCCCCCCCCGAAACTGAAGACCTGACGCAACTCCATCAGTCTTCAGCAACCATCAGCTTGTGTTTGGTTAACTCTGTAACAATTTCACCGAGCTGCTATCTTCACCAAAACCACTGCACTCTCAGAATGAAGCACAAGGCTGCATAGCGTAGCGAGTTAGACTTTCCTTTTTGCGGCTGCTGTTGTCGTCATTTTCCTTTCGATCAGCCTTTCTCATAGAAAATCCTCCACTCAATAATTTCATAAATTGCTCCCATTTATAATTATGCAACAAAAGACGTTAGCCTCTAGATATATGGACGGGAAACATGTTCCACAAGAATCATTTTAATCACTCATTGTTCTGATCTAACTTGCTTAGAAATGCATGACAAGATTTTTAATTATTATTGAGGGTTATAATCAATACGTCCTGCACCTGTTCTGTAATGAAAAAAAAAAAAAAAAAAAGTGTGACGCCGGCAGAGATCGAAGGTATTAACGTATGACGGGTAGTCCTAAAATAAAATATATATATATATATATATATATATATATATATATATATATATATAGAGCTATGTTTTAAAACCTTTATCTTCTAGTTTCTCTGCAATCTTCTGCCAAATAATTTAAATATTTGATTTAAACTACACGATGGGGAGCTATTCGGAAGGTCAAATTTTCAGTTATGGTCAGATTTTCACTGGCCCCCTTGGGATCTAGACTGCCTTTTTTTTTTTTTTTTTTTTTATTGGCTGGGATAAATACTAATCATGTCATTATTATACTGCTTGTTTGTAGTAAACGGAAATGACGTGTGCACGTGTCTGCGACTAAAGGACCGTGGTGGGGGGGGGGGGGGGGGAGACGAGCTGCTTCACATCTCGTAGCGAGATGTGAAGCCGAGATGCTTCACATCTCGGCTCTCCTAAGTCGGGAATTGATCGGCCGCATGCATTAGCAGATTGCCTATTGATGAGGCGGAAGATTTATAATGCTCTTGATTGATGGCAGCAATCTAGCAGTATAAATAAATGAATATGTGCCAGGCCCCGGTTGGTGACGGCGGTAAAGCCTTGATTTGCAAGCTCATTTGCAATCGCAAATGTCACATTTAGTATGCCCTCATCACCAGGCACCACTGACTTATAAAGTGTACAGTGAAATCAGATGTCAGGCATGCTGAAAGGACAACAAGTCTCCCGGCGCTCCTCGGTCACAGTAGCACAGCAGCATGCCATCTCAAAAGCAAACGGCTTACAGACGACATAAGAAGGAACGCCGTTTGCTTTATATTTAGCTTTTTTTCCTTGACTATCAAATCAAGCATTTTACGTAAAAGCAATTATTTTTCTAAGTCATTAAACATTTTTTGTTTATTCTTTATTTTTTGCTTCGCCATGAATTAAAACTGCCTCATCCGGCCATTCCATTTTTTTTTTTTTTTTTTGAATCACTGTATCAAACAGCATCTGCAGTAGTTCAATAATAATTTATTCCACTTATTATGGAATAAATGAGGTACAATTTCCTCTTAGGTTCTTGGTGTAAATAATCCCCAAATCAACTTTTTCTTGCTAACAAACTTTAATATAAAAACTTTATTAGAGCACCGTCTTGTTTTTGTGCAAATATTTGTGTTTCTGTGTAAAGTTCTGCTATATTTTGCCAAAAAACAACAACAACAAAAAACGTCTCAGTGCTGCCTTCCTGGAGTTGGAATGGTGGCTACTGCAGGTCAGTTCTCCAACTGTTTTAAACGGTACAGCTTTACACCAAACAATATCACATTCATGTATTAAACCATCTCAATCAGACACACTCCCCTGGTGGTGGCAAGTCAGGAGTAGGAATAACGAACTAAGCAAGAGTTTATTGAAAGCGTTTCTCCGTTTTCTACTTTTGATTTATTTGCACAGAAGTGCGTAGATGCTGTAGACTGCTGATGGGTTTGACGCGATGTTAAATAGCATTTATTCTCATTTACTTCATTTATTACCGGTTTACTTGACAGGGACCGCGCACATAAACACAGAACAGAACACGACTGTAATGGACGCTTTGCACCAGGAGCGTATAGAGCTACGTCTAAATGAAACGACAAGACGAAGGAAACGTTTAACGTTCCAATCCTGATTTTGGTTAATGGTAATTTAAACTATAACACATGCATTCAAAGTATCTGTTTGTATCTTTGCTGAGATAATGGGGAGTTAGGACCAATAACAGATGGTTTTACTATTTGCATATGCCTATTTCACCTGAGTGAAGTTGCCCCCCCCCCACCTTCTTCAAATCAGACAAAATTGGTGTCAAACGTTTGTGCTACGTTTGTGCTGGTTTGTGCAGCAACATTTTTTGTTTGTGCCGCTATCATTTTAAAGATATAAAGAAATGTTTCCAGAGGTCATCCAAGGTCAACCAACCCCCCACCTTCTTTAAATCAGACAAAATGGGTGTCAATCAACTCGGCTACGTTTGTGTTGATTTGTGCAGCAAAATTTTTTGTTTGTGCTGCTTTGGCTTTGAAGATATTAATGAAAGTGTAAAGGTCAAAAGGTCAACCAGCCCCCCAACTTTTATGAAATCCAACTTTCTTTATATCTTTAAAATGATAGCGGCACAAACGAAACTTTTTGCTGCACAAACCAGCACAAACGTAGCACAAATGTTTGACACCAATTTTGTCTGATTTGAAGAAGGTGGGGGGGGCAACTTCACTCAGGTGCCTATTTCTGTAATGTGTTCAGGATTTTAAGTTGGTATGTTATTTTATCCACTATAATTAATCATAAGAATAAAAAAAACAATGGACAGTTGTCTTTTGTTTTTTTTTTTTGTTTTTCTTGGTCACACTTTCCAAACTGAGTAAGGGGTGAGCAACAATAAAAGCATAGAAATAAAAATACACACACATATATATATATATATATATATATATATATATATATATATATATATATATATATATATATATATAATGTAATGTTTTCCTAATTAAAATTTTAGTTTTTAGAGCACATTTAAATGGATTATATTGTAATTCATTATACATCTTCCTTGCTTGGTAGCACCTCAACGGATCTTCGTTTTTTTAACCTTTTACCATTTTTAAACATGATTGTCTGATTTATAAATAATAAAATGAATGAAATTTCAAAGTGGTATTTAAAATCTTTACGCCTTTCTTGTTTGTAGGATTAATGCTATGTTCTGCTTCTGCTTTAATGTTTGCAGCAGCACGTGTTTGTACAGTTTCTCAAAGCCGCTCATTAAAACTTAAGTGCCTGAAATTAAATAAAAGGCCTTTCAATCACAAATAACGCCTCATTAATTTACCAAACATTAAAGCAGACAAATTATTGAAAACATCTTAAAAGGAACTTAAAAAAAAACAAAAAAACACACGCAACATAGAAGAATCGCTTATTAATTATCTTTAATGTGAAGTGCAAATGCATAATTCATCCTCACTACTTATTTAAGATTTCAGCAGAACTGCTTAAATGTATGTCTAATAGCAGCCACTTTACGGTAAATTATCCCAGCCTTGTGACCCTCCAAACACGACGACGAGTCACAAGAATGCTCCGGAGAAATCTGGGAACGGATTCCTAACAGCTCCATTATTTAGTGGCACTGCTAGTGGAGAGGCTGCCTGACCTGCCCTCTCTCTCTCTCTCTCCCCCTCCCTCCCTGCCTTCCTCCTCTGGCTCCCCCAACCTCTGACACAGCTCCAACCCCTCTGTCAGCCATGCTCAGGGAATCTAATCACATATATTTGAGATCGCAGAACCTGATATGAACTTCCTGCTGCAACCAGGGTAAAAGTGATATGATTTTTATCCATTGGCGGCATGCTGTGAATCCAAAACCAGCGCCTGGGTACATTATTTATCCGCTTCGAAGGACCCCTTTTGCCCTTGATGATTTTCAACTATCTCCAATCTTCTTTCTTTCTTTCTTTTTTTTTTTTGGTGGTCGATGGAGAGATACTTACCTGGGGTTCAACAACGGCTGGCCTCCACGCCAATTTTTTTCTTTTTTTTATTGTTTTTTTTGCTAAACGCAACATGAACATATTAACCCCAGATGTAACACATTTCTTGAAATTATCGGTTTGTAATGAGGAATGTAACCTTTTATTTTGCAAGGCGACTCAACTTCCTGTGACACTAATGAAATGCTTTCAATGTGATGCTACATAGAAACAATGCATTAAGCTTTAGAGCAAATAATTACCAGTAAATTTGAAAACAGACAATTTTCAGAAGTGGAATGACTCTTGACCCCTCAAAAAAATAAAAAAATAAAAAATCAATAACCTTTACAGAACGTGCCAAAGCCTCAGAGCTCATCATGAAATACGCAGCAGACGGAGCTCGAGCTACCACCAACAAAACCGAAAGTACAAATTATTGTCCAATAATATAGAATCATCTGTTTCACAATATTAGGTATGTCTTGTTTGTGCCGGCTTAAATCCCCTTAATTCTTTGTGGCTTATATGAAACAAGGAGTCGGAAACATTCGGCAGAGACCACGGTGGAGTCCAACTGTACTGTGAGTTAAGATGACTGCTTGGTAGTCACATGGGGCGATTCTTTTATTTGAGGTGCACTTGGCCTTCGGCACATTTGTGCATTTTGATTTCTTGAAAATTATTTCAGGAAGGTCTCTTTGAACAGATTTGAACTTTGATAAATCCTTAATTGCCAAACATTGGCTGCAAATTTCAGAAAACAAACAAACAAAAAAACATGTTATTGGAGGATAACATTTCCTCTTAAACTACTTCCGGCAACTAAAGAGGCCAAGTTGCAGACTTCAACATGGAACCCCTTCTTATGTTTGAAGGCAAATATTTTTTCTCCAACTATTAAGTCAAAATGTGTTGGTTAGTTAGTGTTATGCTTTTTGCGCTTATTCACATAAGCATATTTGATAAATGTTTTTTTTTCTTTCTCTCTATTAAAAAAATGCTGATGATTTTTGTTTTACACTTTCAAATTTCATCATGTGTCAATTCATTTTCTAAAATGTTCAAAAAGTAGACCTTTCCGTCCGTGCATTTTGTGTTTGTACATGCGGCTTAAATATACTGAAAACTAGTTGTAAACTATTAAAGAGAGCAAAAAAAAAAAAAAAATATGCGTGTCTTGCATTAAAGAGTTTCCCTCTACTTCACTTTCCTCCTCCTTTCCTTTTGCAGCTTTTTCAGGTTGTCCAGCTTTTTATTTGCTGTCCAATCCTCTTTGGAAAGATATTGACCCATGTGTTCTTCCAAGTGGACTCCAACATGAACCATCACACCAATCAGCTGAGGGTCTGAGTCACCAAAAGAAGACGAAGAAGAGTGAGGAGGAAGAGGAGGAGGCCAAACACTGAAAGATAATGGAGTAAAAAAAAAAAAAATCCAAGAATCAATAATGCTCATTAGCTATATAGGTAATCTGTTTGCATGTTTTATAAATAAACACCATTTCAGAAGAAGCGACGCTGACCACCTGACCCTCCTGGACTCTGCAGTTGCATCTACTGTTGGCGCTGGTACCCAACGTATTGATTGTTCTCCTCTCGTAGCCATCGATCTGGGTTCAAAGGTAAAGGGTGAGATGAAAGAAGTGGGAGAGAGGTGGAGAACTGTGTCGAGGGTGGCGAGCGCATTTGGCTTTGTGGTCGGCGTGCCATTTAAGGGAGAGGATCGCTTTCGCAGATACAGATCACTTCCGATATGGTGAGAGGAGGGAATTGATTAGTGGACAAACGCAGGCCACGCTTACAGTAGTTGTCCGACCATTTATTGGTTCCTGTAGGTGTGCAGCCCTACATCCCTTTTATCCTCGCAAATACTTGGTGAAGGCTTCAGTAGCTTTTATGTTTCAGTTTTGCTCATATTGCCTCGTTTTTTTTTTTTTTTTTTTTTTTTTTTCTGTTTGTTTTTTTTCACCTCTGCCTTTACAAGTTGCCCGTTAGCATAATGAGCTAAATTGCTAATGGCAGAAACCATCGCAATGGTAGTTCTGCTTAATCTTTGGAAAGAAAAGATATCGAACAAAGTGTTTTGGATACTTTAATGGACAGGCTAACATGTTTGCTTAATGGTTTCGGCAGAATCTAATTAGACGTGCAAGATGTTGCGTGTTAACATCCAGATGACCTTCTGATGCATAGCAGAAAAGAACCGGGGGCAAAAAAAAAACTACCGAAACAAGCAGCTCATTAGCCACTAATGACCCGAGCCGAGCTGAAACATTTTGAAATTATTTTTCTAAATAAAGCAAATATTGGTGCATCTCAAGTGATTTTTTTTTATTTTTAATTTTTTTTCTGGAGGTTTGGACCAGAAGTTGTGTTAGCAGGTACAACGCGCTTCACAAAACACTCCTGCTCTCCACGCAGGTCACTGCATCCAACTGGGAAGATAGTTTTTCTCATTATCAATTAAATTAGACCCTTATATAAGCCTTGGTTAATTACTAAATTCACTCCATTTGTGTACCATTTTCCTGCCAATTACAAATATCCACCCACACACTTTTTTTTTTTTTTTTTTTTTACAGCTTGAGAATTAAACAGAATTTTCTGAAGACAAAAATCCTTTATTTTTACTTTTAGCTTTTACTAAAACTCATCTCTTGACAGAAGCAGAATTCGGTGTCTTATAGATGTCTTTTGCTTTATTTGTCATTCTTTAAATTGACAACAAAATTGTATATCAACCCAAGTCGATGCAAAACGCCGTTTAAATGATAATTTAATGTATTACTGACAAAAGCCATCCAAACCAGCCTGCGCCTATGTGATAAAGCAATTGCTGTCTTTGTTAAACCATGAATTAAATGTAATTAAATTGTTTGGTTTTTTTTGGTAGTTTTTTTTTACGAAGCACACGTACCTCTGATTACTGTTTGACCTCTACCTGACCTTTTTGACAGACTCTGTTAATGAAACAGCTCATGACAGATAAAACAGCTACTTCTGAGAATCCTTTTGCTGAAACCACGACAAATCCTGCTTTATAAAAAATCTTTCTTCAGCAACAGTCTGTAATCCATAAACTGGAACTATAACAGAAAGAGTACATTTAAAAATGAATAAAATGACTGATGTCATCTATCAGTGTAGAGCATTGCAGTCTGGGGTATTGCTTTGTTCGTGCTTTATAAATTCTTATGTGAACTCAAAGCAAAAATAAATAAATAGATAAACTGGTTTGTTCTGAAAAAAATCATAAATCTGAAACTGAAAGAATCTCTGGTGGACAGGAGGTAGAGCCCAAGAAAGACGGGATGGAAACGAGGCAGGAAAGAAGCAAAGACATTAGGAGACAAAGTACAAAAGCTAAGAGCCAAGAAAAAAAAAAATAAGGCAGTGAAGGAACGACGTGAGGAGAAAAGGAAGAACTGAAGAAAGGGCATGAGGAATGATGAGGGAGAAAACGCTCGAATAAGGATAGGAAGTAAAGGAACATTTGGATATAATGGAATAGGAAATACAGTCATATTAAATGAATTACGATATTATTGAAAGTTCATTTATTTTAGTAACTTTTCTATTTTTTTCTTACTTCAAATAATATCAAGGAACATCGTGTCAAGCTTGAATCACTTCTCCTGATGTGCTTCATCACTAAACCAAGTCGTAAGCTTTAAGCAGCTGGACAGCACTTCTTGAGTTTTGGACTTCACTTTTGCGAGATTGGATAATAAGAGACCCTGACTGTCACCATAGCAGGTACTTAAAGGACGCGCTATGAATGCGGCGTTCTTACTTTTCTGTTCTCCAGAAGACTATCGGATTAAAAGACATTTGCCAGGTGTTCTTTAAAGCTCGTTAATTTGAATAATTTCAATGCAGTCGTGTGATTTTCGGACGAATTTAAATGCAAGCAGTTGCAACTGTGCGCAGTGCAAATCTAATAAAGCGTAAGCCCTCTAAATCCAAACGAGGTGGAAATAAATTCATAATGCACTGTTGTTCATCGTTATTCAGCAGCCAAAAAAAAAGAGGTTTCTCTATGAATGCATTAGATTTTTTCTCAGATTTTTAACACTGATTAGACTTGCCAGAACTATAGGCCGAAATTAGTTTAGTGCATCTCCAACCAGAAGACATTTCACTAAGCAGCTTGCTTGAGATATGCAGCCTTGATGTTTTATTTGATTAGCTGCAGCTTCCTTACTTATTTATACGTCATTCATTATTCATTTCAAGCTGAATTTGTTTAATATACCTGCTGTTTAAACTTATCTACATTTCATTGTTGAAAACGACACAGTCTGAACTTTATCATGGGGTTTTGATCTTGTGTTTTATTTTTTCATGATTTGAACATAATGTGAACATTATGTTCTGTTCAAATGGTTCAAACTTCATACGTCTAGAGGGTATATCTCTAAAAATAGATGATCCGGCCAAACGCGGTTGACCTTCAGCGTGCCTGGAGTATCGTCCAGTTAAATAAAATCCCCCTAATACCCGTCACAACGGTGCAAAATTACAGACAACTATTGAGGAAGAAAAAGTCATTTTATATTCACCAAGTTTAAAATCGCCACAGTTTACAATTCTGCCTCTGTCTGCTGTTTCCGACTTCCCTCCTGTGATTTACTGAACATTTGTAAAAGGTGGGAAAGAAACCTGGCAATAGTAAATGCTACATAAGCCCGCTGCGGATTTATTGACAGGATCCATGGAACCCGAGCAAATTCATGAATTATTAAGATGACAGATATGCTCTTTTCTTTTAATCGAGAAATAATAGCGCTCAACTGCAGGATGGAACTGTAACCTAAGAAATTGCGCCGGGAGGCTCAAACCTTGGATTAATCCGAGGCTTTTCCCCTTAATAATGAAAGTTACTGGTGCATCTCAATAAATTAGAAAACCACTGAGAGGTAAATTCATTTCAGTAATTCGGTTCGTGAGGTGAGACTCATACATTCAGCAGGTGCTGGCCTGCACCGGTTCCCAGTTCTCTTTGAGTCCACCTTTGTGAAGTTGGATCGATTTAGATGATTTTTGCTTAAGATTAAAAAAACATTCAAATCAAAAGATGATGTTGCATTTGTTGAGTTTTCTAAAATAGGGTTCAGGTCAAGTGTGATTCCCAGTGATAAGACATATTATGGTCATGAAACCAATTATTGGTACTTCTAACAGTGTGACCCTCTAATCGGTGGTTTAAGTTGATCTTTTCTCACTTTTTTCCTCCACTTAACTTACCAATTAAATACTTGGCTACTTGAAACAACTGGATTTCTTAAGCAGCGAGCTTCTGGGGCTCTGTGTGGAGAGTGTCGACGACTGTCTACAGGATAACTGTCAAGCTAGCTGTCCTCCCCATTTAGGCCATCACATAACGTTCATTCGATGCACATTACTGTATTAAGTGTTTAATCATCTGCTGGATATTTTAATTTTCCAAAGGAAAAAAGAAGTCTGTGCTTTTATTGGTTGGAAGCCACGATAATGTTGGCGATGACGATAATCATCAGCGTCAAAATGCGTCGCTCCACGCAATGAATCTAACTGATGTATGAGCTTTGCTTTTTCAAGCAGAATTAACTTTTGATGAGATTCAAGTTTATTGAGAGTTACGGAGCAACGGCGAAGGAGTCGAAGCAGACTTCTTCTGCTAATAATCCGGCCGATGCACAGACAGGGGTGTGAGGTCATAATACTCACTCATTGTGAGTGTGTTTCTGGCCCCGATCCCAGCCTTGTGGCGAAGCTGCTACAGCAATTAATTATTGATGAACTCGCATGTAAGTCAATAATGCAAATACGCAGACAACCTCAGTGGCTTGTGGCAAACGGCACAGGAGCAAACAACGGCAGAATGGAGCACAGGAGCACTCACGCATTTTGTTTGATTTTTACTCCGAGTAAGCTCCTTTATGAGTCTCCGGTGTGCATAACCATGTTTATTTGGGATATGCAGAAATGGTTACCTCGGTGGTTTTACTGTTTACGTCTGCAGAGGCCCGGGGAAAGAGGTCGTCAGTTGCAGGTTGCACTCTCCTGACACTGCGATTAAAAATAACGTGGAACCTGACGGACGGTCGGTGACTTTAGGAAGCCAGTGAGCCTGCGAGGACCTGCTTCATTCACATCAAAAGACAGCAGAAAGGGTGGAAGGAGTGCAACTGTGTTGGCTTGGCAGCCCCACCGCATGCGAGCTGACAAATCATTTTCCACACAAGCCCACTCCACATTTAATGACCCCCATCCTTTCATTTGAAGCGACGCAAGTCTCGATTGCGTGCGCCGAACTGGCATCTGTAAATTAAGTAAATTACAAATGATTGCATGCTCTTTCCTGGCATACCGCTATCGAGTGTGCAATCAATTCAGCAATTACCCAATCTCGCCCCGCATATAGCTAAAAACCTGAAAGCTAAAACGGGTTCTCGTGGCAACGCTCCGGCTTGTTAGTGTTGTTCCGTCTCCACAAAGGCCTGTGGGGATAATCTCACTTGTCAGGGAGTAATGTACAAAGACGGGGTTACGGACGCGGGGATGAGTCTTTCAGCGTTTATTTACTGCTGTTTACGGTGCGCGCTCCTCTCCAAGAGGTTCTGGATTTATGGTTTGAGTAAAGCTCAAGGTGTCAATCAAAAGTCAGTTCATGCACTCGGTAGGCATTACTATCCCATCTCCGTAGGTCTGGATATCTTTGTAAATTGGACATATGTGTGACGTGGGTGGGGGGGAAACGTGAATTCTCTGCTGTATCACTTCATGTCGCTTCCTTCGCAACTTTTTTTTGTGATCGTGACCACGTGCTGGTGAAAGCATTAGGGGCAAACAAATCCCCCTGCCCCCCCACCCCCACCCCCTTTGCATCACCGCCCGTTTAACTTGCCGGTACGTCCGGGCGTTCACATTTATCCCCGCGCGCAGCGTGATACATCAACACGCCTCCATCCTTCCCACCGTTTTAGCTCTCGTCCCTTCTTATCTGGCTTCTCACCAAAGGTATCTGTTGGGGGACAGGATTATATCGAGAGTTGTTATTAACTGCGTCTATGACTTCTTCCTCCTCCTCCTCCTCCTCCTCCACTGAGCCTCTCGCGCTGTCTGCTGGGTGCCTTTCTTGTGAGATCCTGAAAACGTATAAGAAGGTACGACTAGTGGCGGGAGGGGTGGGGTGGGAGGCTCTAATGATCAGTATCTACAGAAACATCCCAAATCTGCTTGTGCCGAGTTTGTTTGCGATGCTCACATCAAATACATCCGCCGTCATGACTGTAAAAATAATCTGCTGAAGATGGCATTGCTGTGTTATTGACTGAATTTTTTTTTTTTTAAATACTCATTTTAGAATATGAAACACACACAAGCGTATGCATTTACACAAAAACACCTCCATCCATCTATATATTAATCATATTGAGTTGTACTGAATCCCAGTGGCTCTCAAGTCAATAGGTTCCCTACGTGTGCGTACTTCAACGACCTCCCATTTCTACAAAAACGAAGGTCAATCAAGAGCTTCACCCCTTTCCGGAACGCTGTCTGCAAGGTTCAGAAGTCAAATTATGAAAATTCTTGATCATTCTTCCAGGAGAGTATCCATGAGGTCAAACGCTGATGCTGGACGACGCTCTCAGCCTCCACTGTGACTCATCCCAAAAGGCTTCTGTCTGATTGACATCAGGTCTGTGATGAGACTGCGTTACCTTGATGTGAGCAGCATTGCCTCTTTCTCCCAACCACTGGGTCACCAGTGAACAGAAGCAGCTGAAAGTCCCACCCTTTTACATATGATTAGTTCACGCTCAACTGTAAGACTTAACTTAAAAGGAACGTAGCTGTTAAGAAGAAACTCTTTGATGAAACTTGAATATTAATATTTAATTGTTGATATTGCGTAATCGGTCCCCTTTAAAGCCAACATTGAGTTATATTCTGTGTTACAGCAAAACAACTTTAAAAGATATTTCAAACCACCATTTTTTTTTATTGGGTATTAGAGTGTAACTTTTAAAAACAAGTAACATGTTATTTCTTTTTCTTTTTTTCGCCCCTCATTCTTGTCTTTGTAAATAATTACAAGTAGACGACTTTGTGTTTCATTACTGCTAATTGGGTCATTATTTTTAATCAGGTAATTAGCACTTGTGGGTGCTGCTTTGTAACCAGTGATTTGGAAGTTTCCTGTGATTTCTATAATGATTTGCACATTTTCTTTATTCTGGATAAGACAGTTCATCCTGCTTTCTGTGTTAAAATTGTACTTGTATCACTTTTTGGTGACACTATCTTAGTTTCTTTATTTTTTTTTTCCAGGAACAACCGACAAAGAATGCCTCCAGTTTGTAAAATAGGCATTGTCACCATAAGAATCGGACACATGCATGTGGGCACAGTGACAAACCACAAGCCGGAGATGTCCGCCTTACTCCTCCATTCAACTCCTGCTAGTGTAAGTAATTTCCCAGCAAGAATCCTGTTGAGCACAAGCTTTCCTCTCTGTACACTTTTTTTATTTATAGAAACAAATTCGCTGTCCTGTGTCTGCTGCTGGGGAAGCGCAAAGCACATAATGTCTTCTGGAAGCACTGAAAATGGAGTATATATGTGTTATATGTAGATATTAAGTGTATACTCAGGTATTTTTCAGTTAAATTTCAAAATAAATGCAGTGCAATAATGTTCAGGTTTTGGTAAAAGAAGGGAAAAGTACTTTTGGAGGCAAAGAACAATGATGTCCGACATTAACAGACCTAGTTAATAAATTCTAATATTATTGAAAAGGTCATTTATTTTAGTAACTCGATTCACTTCAAGTGGAATACACACAGATTAATTACACACAGGCTGATGTTTTCAATGTTATGATGATTTTCTGATTACAGTTAATAAAAACACAACATTTTAAGATTAGAATATTAAATCAAATCAATAAAAAAAATTCTAAAATAAAATTTTCATTTTATTTTGACAAGCTAATCTCATCAGAATGAATATTCTAATTGTTTTTAACATGTTTAACATGTCTAACATGTTTGTATCTCAGCGTAATGAAGGCAGAATAAGCATTAAGGAAAGCAAAACATTGAAATTTAAGGTTTTCGAAATGGATAGCCACGCTAGTTTGTGTGTCTCCAGGAAGAACAGCATGTATTAATAAGTTTGTCTTTTGCAACTCTAAGGAAATCAGTTTCTTATAATTTGACGAGGCATAAACAATGAATTCAAAAACGCACAACAAAGGGAATTTTAAAAAACTCACTCAGGTTTTTCACACACTTAACGATACGGGCGGTTACATTTCAAGCTCGGATCCTCCGTCGGAGTCCTGGAAGCTCGAGGATTATACACTGTTCCTTAACTGCACTCTTTTTATTTACCCGGTTGCACGTAGATCTTGGGCATTGTTCCTGAAATCTGTTTCAGCCATTCGGTCGGAGCTCAAACAAGTCACACAATGCCTCTGTGTGACCACTGGCAACATTGACTCTTTGCAAATATCTGTTTTGTCCTACCTCTCGGTAGTTCTCAAGCTGTTCACTTTTGCACTCTTTTCAGCTTTGTCCACCACACGTTGTCCGATTGGTTAGCCATCAGCGGTTTATTGACTCTGATGTGGAAGTCCCAAAGCATATCCACCTCCATTACTCTCAGTAATGTCTCCTCTTTTGACCTGGGAAGCCCCTAAACACATAATCAGCACATATGAAAAGAATAGAATAAAACAGAAATACGCTGTATTGGAAATTCTGGTGTAAAAGCAGCATAGTGTGCTGTAGCCTACTTTCACCATGTCCGCTAGTTGGCTGTGGCATTCCTTTATTCTTTACCTGCTAACATCTTGGACCCAGCTGTTATGTGGACTGGCTCTTAGTCAACAAATTCGCTGTGCAGCACAGAGAAGAAAAACATTGCCATGTGTCAGGGTGGGAATGGTGTGTTCAGGGTAATGTGCAGTGATAGTTTTTTTTTTTTTTTTTCCACTAATTACTTTCCTCTTGACACTTTTGTGAAGTGTGGGACTATTCATTTGTCCTAACTATTGCTCCAACTCAGCCATGTCTTGGTGGGTTTGCGGTTGTGTCACGCTCTTTGTGACGTCAAATGATGGATGGGATGACCGTTTTCTGAGCTAACCCTGCTTTACGCTTCTCCACAACATCCTCCCTGCGTATCTCTGCTGCACTCTTTGGTCTTTGTGATGCCGTTTCTTCAACAATGTTCTCCACAAAACCTCTTTGACCCTCGAAGAACAGCTGGATTTAAACACGGATCAAATTGAACCCGGATGGGGCAACGTTTACGAGGTGGTTAGTTGCATTTTATTTCACTTTTGGCTGGTGGGAGTAAAAGGGAGCTGGAAATACAGCTCCCTTTTAGTCCTAACTCCCTTTTGAGTTGGGAGAACATGAAATCAGTGTGTCATATCATATTTTAAATAATGTTTATGCACAATAGTTGTACTGTAAAAAAATGCTGTTGTTTCCACCTGCATTTGCCTAAGATTGGGACAAATCTCTGCAAAACTCAAGACAACTGAGTTAGTTTTAAGAGTGGTGGCTATCTGATATGAAGTGAAACGCCGATATGAAGAACTACACAAACCCCAGTAATTCCCTCAACAGCGAGTTATATACAGTATCAGGAGTGACGCACGATGCGTTTTTTTTTTTTTTTTTGAGGGGGGGGGTTGTTTTTCCTCCTCAATATACTGTACGAGGAAAGCATTTCATCACACCATAGCAATAAACTGGGACTTATATATTTATTTCAAAACTAATCAGTCAAATTCTGACAACAGCAAAGGGAGAAGTGGATTTCCTGGTAATATTTCTCGGTGAAGATAGCGGAAATGAAAGGCAGAAGGGAATAAATACAATCAAAAAGCAATAACCTGATCCCCTAATGGAGCCTGAGAGGGCATCGAAATAAATACAGACATATGTGTGTTTCCACTGACAGCTTGACAAATTAATATCTCATGATACAGACACCTGAAGTCAACCCGCTCGCTCTGGATTTCGCAGCCCGGGCTCAGGCAGATCTGTGGGTACTTTGTGTTTTTCTCAACTATTTATCCAAACAACAGATTCATTTTCTCGTTGCACAGCTCTTTGATGCATTTTTTATTTCTTTTTTTTTTTCTGGGAAACTCAAAACGTACCAACTTTGACAAGAAAAGACCGAAACAAGAAAGAGAAATGAGGGAACATTTTGCAAACTTTTCATTTTCTCCCGCACCTGCACTGAAATATATTCTTGCTGTCAACCGGAACTACTCTCAGGTCTCTACCACCTCGCGTGCGCGGGCGTGCACGAGCCACATTCTGGAACCGTCGTCCTAACAGATGGAGAAAAGGAAAGAGAGGGAGAGAGACGGTCAAAAAGAAGGGAGGGAATAAAGAGAGGCCTGCTGGGTTAATTCTCCTCAACCGATCCTGTTCCTGTTCTGTCAGGGAGCGCTTCGTCTAGCCAAAGTCCTCTCTCTGGACTTCGCACCT
Organism: Poecilia mexicana; assembly: GCF_051168715.1. Lineage (NCBI taxonomy): Eukaryota > Metazoa > Chordata > Actinopteri > Cyprinodontiformes > Poeciliidae > Poecilia > Poecilia mexicana. The sequence goes on from NW_028263387.1 coordinate 11,898,966, forward strand.
GCTCCCAGGCATGGCAATGAGCCTCCGCGCACACACACACACACACACACACACACACACACACACACACGGATGACAGTGAAGAGTTTATGAAAGATAGAAGGAGAGAGAGGTGGGTTGGATACGGAACAAGAAAAAGGAGGCAAAGGAAACTGAAACGCAGAGAAAGGAGCAAGAGAAACCGGAGAAACTGGGAAGCTTTGTGATGGTGGGATGAGTTGAGCAGAATGTGTCAGAATGGAGGAAACTAGGTAGAGAAAGACGGTGAGGAGAAAATGAGCGACTGTCGGGTGGTGAAAACGGCAAACCGGTTAACAAAAGGAAAAGCAACGACAAACGAGAGACAGCAAAAGATTAACAGGAAGAAATATGGCTGAAAAAAAAAACAACAACTGAAAACTACAGCATGATATTCTGTATGAATCTTAATAAAGCCATAAATACCTGTACCAACTGGGATTTCCTATATTTGTGTGTGAAGCTTCACGAGCTTCGTCAAATGCTGGAATTCATGCAGATCTGTTAAGAACTTCCCATGCAATCATTATGGGCAAAAATCAAGCTTTTAATTAAGCTTTTCCTGATAAATTGGTAGCACTTTTTGTTTTGTTTTTTAGCACGGACGGATTACAGAACAAAAAATTTGACTTGAATTTCAAAAACAAGAAATGAGCACACAAGCTTAGATCTATTGTCGATTTTCTTGAATCCATCCACAGCATCTGGCGTGTTACTAGCTAGATATTCTGGTCCTCTTTCAACCCAAAATTGCAAAGTCATTTTAAATTGGTTTCTTGGCACAGCCTCACTTTAATTCATGCCGGCCTGCGCACGTTTCTCTCCAAAACCAGTTTTGAGGTGCGTTTGGGATCGTTGTCCCGTTCGAACATCCAGTTTCAGAACATCTTTGTCTTATCTGATGAACAAAACAACATAAAAACAGGTGTTGGGATGTTCTAAGTAGACTAACAAGGCATTTCTAGAATGGGTCCAACCTCAACCGGTGAGAATTCGAGAACTGTGGTTAATAGTTTATACGATTTATACAAGTCCTGTCACTTCTAATAGGTAGAGTCGCCACATTCTTTGCTCCAAAAAACACATTTAAAACTCGGTTGAGATTTCAAACATGCCCCAAACGCATCATAAAAATCCAAAATCAGTAGGGTGTTCATGCCCATGATGAGAGACTGTAAACTTGAAATCATCGGTATCGTAGAACTAAGCGGCGTTAGCCACAACACACCCTGCCCAGCACCTCGGAGGTTAAACTTTTAGCTCCTCAAATTTGTCTTGAGAGAGATGAGACGTCCCTGTTCTGTGTAATGCACAGGCCACTTGTCGTTGCTCTCTTTCAAACAAAGAGCCCTTGCTTTGGCATTTCAAAAGGTCACAAGCTGTTGATAGACAGATGCGCCGCTATCCGGGAGATATCGGCGGTACGGGTGCCGATCCCCCGAAAACGAGCTCCGACGTTCCCGGCGAAAGAATTGTTTCAAGTCTTATCTGCAAACGTGTAGCTGACTGTCAGAGGCGTCACCTCAGATGAACAAAGAAGTTGGATCTTCAAACAGATGCAACATTGCATTTCTCGCTGATGAATTACACAGATCCGAGTTCAGAATGACAGCGACGCCTGACAATACGCAGTAGATGGTCCAAAAGAAAAGGCTGCCTTAGCTGTCTGTTTACAGGAGCAAATGCAAAGAGCGCATGAAATCTAAAGCTGTTTTAGCATAAGCCCGAACTGATGACTGTCTTTTATGTTCCAATACATCAAACTTACGGCGAAAACTTTTGCGAGAGGAACAAATCCTGCCCCCCCTCCGCGCCTGACGAAAATAAATAAAATCAAAGTTGTCTTCACACATTGCCAGCCGAAAATTTCTGCAGAGTTAGGTGTGAACAAGGTGTGTCCGCATTTTCTCGTTCACACGTCTTCCGCGCAGCGGGAGGTTCTCCGCCGTGGAGGAATTTTTCACGATTGGAAACGCTCCAAAGAAGCGGATTGGAAGACGGCTCATGAAGTGAGATGGGATGCAGAAGTATGTAATGTTTCATGACAGTTGTAGCATCACTGCCACAATTTGACAGTATGCTTTACTTTGGGAATGAAAACATCATGATAGCCTCTTTAAAAATGTAAAGAAAGTAAATAAATTAAAAAATAGAAACGTGCTGGCTGAATACTTTTTCAGGTACGCACAAACAGTGTTGGTTTTTACGTCAGTAAATGTGTTTGCTGCTGCTTGCTTTCAGCAAATGGAGTGCATATAATAGTAACTACATTGTAAATAATGCCAACTAGCCTTCAGCAATGTATTCTCAGACTTGCATTGTGTCTCCTTACATAAAGAAATAAAATGAATTGTGCCAGTTGACTGGTGTCCAACATTCCCCATCCTACTATCACCATTAAGTCTGGCATCTGGAATTTGAATTGAGCTTGAAACTCACTCCCTCGCACGCAAATTGTCAATATGTGTATTTTTTATTTTTATTTTTTATAAAGAAAACAGACTGGATATTTTCTCCAAATGAAAACCCTTCGTATGGAATGATATGTGTGTGTTTGGCTTTCGCTCAAACACCCCATTGCTCTACAGCTATGAACAAATAATTAGCTGTGACTATTTTGGAAGCATGCGGCAGAAATAATGAGAGTGAAGGACTTTCCAGGGAGCCAAACGGGGACACAGAGACGACATCTTCAATCCATAATGGAACCCGTTAATCATCAGGTGTTTCTCACATTAGCTAATCACATTATGTGGGAGTCTAACATGTTGAATTCTGAGTCATTCTTACAAAGACAAAAGCAACACAATAAAATTCGTTGAAAAGACGCGATTGGGAAATGTCGTAGACATTTTTTTTTTTTCCCCAGGGGTGAAATCTGCAGAGAAATTCCAAATATCGAAACTGAAGTTTCAAACTTTCCCCAAAAAGACGCGCTCGAAACGTCTCCGCTTAAGTCTACATGCGAAAACAGGAGGTGTACACGGGGTCTCCCCGCAGTTACCGAGCGACGTGAAAATGATTTTCACATGTTTTATTAATGATGTCAATTTAATTTGAAAGACCAAAAAAAAAAAAAAAAAAGTGTTTTCACGATGCAGGAATGCCCACTTTGCATCTGAGAGCGTGCAGGCGTGGGACGTTCGGCGCGCTTGACTGGCAGGTGAGCCAGCAGGAGGGTGGAACGAGGCAAGAAGCTCGCTTGATGATTTTTAACCTGTAGCTGCAGGCTATTCGTTTTAACAGGAAATTTGCAAGTAAAGAAAAAAAAAAAAAGGAAACTTTGATTGGCATTTTGTTCGTTTGTTTTTTTTGTTTTTTTCTTTTTCTGTCATGGGCTTGTGCAGAAACTAGCTGAAAACCTTTTAATCAGAGCCATGTTACCGATCAAAAGATAGCAGATAAATGTAGTAGGAGCGTTAATTGGAAAACAATCAGTAAAGGCAAGATTAACAAAAAAAAACTTGAGTAAAAAGATAGAGAACTCCGAATGGTGCAGAGCATCTCCGGCTCCACTGTGTTCCTGACTAACAAGTGCTGCCGTGTTTCCAGCTGTCATTTCCATGATTATTTCACAAGCTGCTGTAGAACCGCTTAACCAATCAGACCTGGAAAGGGTTTGCGTCACTAAGTGTGTTGCACCACTTGTTTTGTGACTCACTGCTTATTTACCTTAAGGTTTGACATATAGTGTTTGTGCTGTCCTCGAGTGGTGCTGCTTCAGTTGCAGCCTCTTGCAGAAGTTTTAGTTACATTAAGTATTGTTTTCTCTCTCTCTCTCTCTCTCGCTCTTAAGGCTTTCTCGTGAGAGCAGTTTCTTCTCTTCTGGCTCGGCTGAAATGTTTCTCAGTAGCGCTTTTCTCACTTTTATTGCGTGTTAATGCAAATCCCTTTTGTTAAGAGCGGTCGGTTGTGTGCAGCGGTAGCTTACTCGGTTTACGAGGTTGGCAAAAAGTATTAACGCCCCTCAGACTTTTCCACCTTTTGTAACAGGCACAAACGTTTGTTTAATTGAGATTTTTAACGGATCAAGACGCCACGGTGTCCACAAAAAAAAAAAAAAAACATAAATTGAAAAGGATAAATGAAGTTGTGGCAAGCATTTCTATTCATCCACCATGAGTCAGTACTTTTCCAAAACACTGTTTTTCCCCTGCATTTACAGCTGCAGGTCTTTTGTGATATGAGTATCTCACAGCTTTCGTATTTTGAGAAGAAAACTTGTTCATATTCTTGTTTGCACAATAGCTTAACCTCCGTATGACTGAAAAGGTTCTCATGCGATTCCGGGCTACGCGAAACACTAGCCGACCTGCACTGCAGCGAATAACACGTCCACTGACATATTTATCATCGCATATGGGCAGACAGAGACGTGTTGGGGAGTAAAACCTTAAAAAGCAGCAGGATTTGTCACATTTGTGTACAGCAGATGGGGTAAACCCAAAACTACGACGTGAAAACAGCCTTCAAGTTGAGGTCCAGCAAAGTTTAGCTTTATTACGTGCCGCTGATACATGTGGCAATGTGAGTTTAGCTTGTTGCCAAGATGCGACAACGATTCTCTCCTATAGCTACAGTTTTAGCACAAAATCGTTTTACGTCGCAGTAGTTGGGAGCAATATTAAAGTGTTGTTGTGGTGGTTCTTTGCAAATAAAGATTTTATCATTGATTTTAGTATTTTGAGCATTTTTTATGCCATTTTTAAAATCAATTTTAATAAAAAAAAACTAACACTCTCTCTCTCTCTATATATATATATATATTTTTTTTTCAAAATATACATATATTAATATGCTGTTAAATATGCCTTTTAAATGACTGAGCTTTATCTGAAAACACATTCTAATTTAATTGTGCTTTAAGTACCATTGCATGAACCTTCTTCAGGAGGGTAAGCTCTCCTTTATCGTTTTATTTATTTATTTATTTTTTCCCAGTTACTACGTGAAACAAAACCTTCATGGCATCTTTTTTGCTTCATATTATCTCTCTATTTTTTTATATTTTGTCCAGCAGTTTTATTCAATTCTTCTTCCAGCTTCTTTCTGAAGCTGGTCTCTCTCTATATTTCTTTGAAGGGAGGGAGGGGTGGTGGGAGAAAGAAAAAAACAACTCGCTTTTTCCTTTAGGAAACCCTATTTTTCCTCATTTTCCATGGCAGCCGCGAACATTTTGGTTTGATATCTCCACACTTGTCACTCACATATTCATAGAGGTGTGTGTGCGTACATGCGCTCAGAAGTGTGACAGATCAAATATGCGAATGAGTTTGCCATTTAGACGGCTGGTGTGTGCACAGGTATGCACGCATTTGCTTGTGTATATATATATGCGTGCGTGCGTGCGTGTGTGTGTGTAGTGTGCATTAGGTGGTGGCATGCAACAGAGGGGAGGTGAGTGCAGCTGCGGTGTCTGTGACAGATGAAGTTGAAGAGTGGAAAGAGAGGAACATGTTTGCCTGGGGAGCTGCTAAACTTGGTTCAGTGGGACCAAAGGGAGCGTGTAGCTGTACTGACAGGGGATACCATGACATTTACATACCTGCTTAATTCGACATATAAGCAGCAGAAGTTCTGACGCTTTCATCAGAAAATGTACACAATGTCAAATTGTTGCCTCTTTTTTAGGGGGGGTGTATGGGGGATGGGACTTTAACTTTTATGACAATTAATTGCGTAGATTTAAATGTTCTCGCAATTAATCGCTAATTTTTTTTTTTTTTTTTTAACTTAGAAGGTTCTGGCTGGAACCTTTGTATTCATGCATTTCTGGCCAAGAGAAATCCACAAACAACATCAATCGACGACAAAGTCGCATCTCTCGTCTCACTGGAGGTAAAAATTTTTGCGTCAAATATTGATGTGACAGGATATGCTGGACATGCTGTTACTGTGTGCACACTGTGCAAAAAGAAGCGCGCCTGTCCATGCTAGAGCTTGAAATGCCTGCTCAGCGTAAGTTACAGCAAGAAACGGACCAGGGGGTTTCTGAAACACTTGAAAGCCGAATGGGTACAACTAGCGCTTTGCACCGATACGACGGAGATTAAACAGGAGATTAAAAACAAATCGTTGTTGATGAAGCAGCAAAAAGGGTCCATGAAATGAAAATGTTGAAATAAGTTTTGCGGCGGGACTCAAATTTGAATCGAGTCGGAGAGGAGGCGGAAAAGAGAATTCCACTTATGCTCGGTTTACTCGATGTAAACTTCCTTGCTAGTGAGCCGTACATCTACTGCAAACATTTCCAGTTGCTCTGGCTATGAACAGCGACGAGAACAACGGCGTTGAAATAAACAGCGTTACTTTTTCCAGTAACAAGTAATCTACCAAGTTACTTTTTTTTTTTTTCCACGGTTACAACACTGTTTTCATTACTGACGACAAAATGTGGCACAAAGACGGGAGCGAAGCGAATTGCACCGAGGAAGTGTAAAGCTGTCGTCCTAAACCAATCGGAGGCAAATGTTCACACGCAAGCGGCGAATAGCAGAGAGAGACGAGTAACCCCCAGCTGCCGACTGCAGAACGGGCCAGAGTCCAGGTAAGGTAGCGTTTGTAACTCAAAGTACAGAGAGGAATAGTTCGCCAATCAACCCTCTTTCTTTTAGCATAAGAGACTAAGCCTGACCTTTCGAAAACGCATTTGCTTTTTGTGTTCCAAGGTGGCAGGTTGAGCTGATTTGCAAATCTCTGAATGTGAAAGCACAATAATTACACTCAAAATGGACAAGAACATTTGCCTATGCTTCTAGGAACAAGATGAGTCCTGAGCTGTGACTCAGCTAAAATCCATTTAGTCCATTTTGGCTAATATATAAATATGTCTAAATCTGCTCTTGTATAGCTCTGTGTGCAAAACACTCGGGATACAAAAGTTCAGTTTAAGCCAGCAGAAGACAACTTTCCCTCCAACTTCAGCGATGATACAAAGAGCTAAAAATATGTTTCGCATTTTTCCACTCTTATTTGCCTCACAGCTCATCTACCAGCCTTTTGTCTTGGCTGCTGCACACACAAACACTGCATCATCTGCCTGGAACCATGTTCTGGTCGACGCCCACCGCCTCGCCAGCACCTTGTTCTCAATCACTAACAAGAGGCACTTCACCCACAGTGCAACTGTGCATTGCTCATTCATCCTAATGAAGCAGGATACAAACTCCTGCACAAAATGAGCAGGGGGAGAAAAAAAAATGAAAGCGAGAAAAAGAAAACATACTGTGTGGACCATTTTGAATCATTCTCTCCTTGACCTACCTCACCCTGCATTAGCCAAGTCCTGATTCCACAAATAATAAAGCAGAGTGTAAACAAAGCATTGTCAGAGTACCAGGTGGTTTTTTTTGTGGGTTTTTTTTAGAATGTAAGTGAATTTTGGATTAGTAAGGAAAGGCACAAGGTCAGAAAAGTCATATTCTAACACCCAAACCTTCTCATGAATGCCAGCCTGCCTTGCAAACGTATCGACTTCCCTTTTTCATGATTAAGACGTTTTATAACCAGAAATTTAAATGTATTTTAGTTGAGAAGTGGATATAATATGGTAACAAGAATTATACATGACTTTCAGTTTTCTTTTTGTTGTTATTTTTTATTTTATTTTTTTCAAACAAGTGTTTGGCACAACTTCACTAATTCCCAAGGTGCATGGAGAGGGTCAACAATCTGGTACGTGAAGACTCTAGCAACATTTTAAGACTCTAGCAACATTTTAAGACTCTAGCAACATTTTAAGACTCTAGCAACATTTTAAGACTCTAGCAACATTTTAAGACTCTAGCAACATTTTAAGACTCTAGCAACATTTTAAGACTCTAGCAACATTTTAAGACTCTAGCAACATTTTAAGTGCCAAGAAACAACTTTCTTTGCAGACCGATGCGTCGTTGATGTCGCAGCTGGAGGTTTTTGTCTCCTGCAGCTCCTTTACATCTCTGAAATTGTCAATTTATACTGAAATTCAATGGCACAGAGATGGACTTTATTCACCAGTTGATCATGGAAACTGTCATACGAGGTGATATCGTGTTATGTCAGAGTAAAAGAGGCTGAAGGTGAGGTAAGGTTAAGTTATTTTATTAATATAGCACATTTTCAGCAGCAAGGCTATTCAAAGTGCTTTACGTAAATCAAAAGGAAACACAAACGCTGTTTTGCATCTGAATATGGCACATTTTTCTCAAATTTCTTTTGGGGGAAATTTAAAAGACGTTAAAAATCAAATGAAAAACAGTTCCAAGCTCCAATAAAATATACTGCAATTTGTAATTAAAAATAAAAAGGCGTTAATGATACTTCCAACACCTGCAAAGTTTCTGAAGACTTTTTTCCAACAATGTAGAAGTGTAAAAAAAAAAAAAAAAAAAAAAAGTGCCTAAATCAGAGCACTACTTCTGAGAGAGAGATCCACCTTGTTATAGTGACCAGCGCCTGACGACTTACTGGTGCAATAATTTCACTTCATGCCATATCTCTGACCAGGAGATGCTGTTTTTGTGTCTGGGCTTCGCTTGATCTGTCCTGCTTTCCGTCAGAAAAAGAGCCAGCAGCTGCCACAGCCACCGCAGCAGCAGAAGAAGAATCGGATCACACGCGGACAACGTCGCTCTCTGATCGCTGACCCTGTGCTGAACACGCCTCTTTAAAAGCCACCTCAAGACACCGAAGATGCAATCAAACATGACCCTCGGATAAAAAAAAAAAAAAAAGAGTGTGACGGCCTTCGGATGAGTCATGGCTTCATTCAGTGAATTTCCATTCATCGTGCTGCTGCCTCCCATGATCCTTGTGGACAAGGTCCGTGCGTGCATACGTCTGCATATGCTCACGCTCCCTCGTCTGTGGCTGTGGGCAACGTGTCGCAAGAATTTAGCGTGAGGGATGAGCAAGGGGGATGCAAACATATTTGCAAAATATGAAAATTGGATGACAGCTAATGGCTACGCGCCTTTAAGGGCATGAAACGATGACCGTACGCGTGCTAAGGCCTCCCAAACTCTCCCCTGTCATTAATATTCACTTTTCGAATAGTCACCTGTCACCGTATTCTCAGGCTGCAAAGCCTTTTTATGTCCCATGTGCACAAAATAGTTAAATAGAGAAGCTGATGAGGTGGAATGTCAAAGAAGATTGCACACAACAGGCCTGGAGTGGAGGAAAGAGAAATCATCAATTTTTGTGCTTTTCTTCCCTTCTTTCTTTTTTCTTTTTTTTTTTATTTTCCCTCCCCCCTCTGAGCAGCATAACCTGATGTGACAATCGGCTCTTGAAACCGCTTCACATCCTCCAGGTAAGAGGGAGGCAGGAACGCGCGGCAGAAGACGGGTTAAAGGAGAATCTATGTTCAAACTGGCGTGTCTGTCAGGTTTGTGTTTCAGTGTCATTTGAGCGCATGCGGAGTGATGAGTTGCTTGGATTCATCTCCCGAGCAGAAGATAAAAGGAATGAGGAGATATAGTGGCTTGCAGCAGAGCAATGAACAGTAGAAAGATTGGAGCGTGACAGGTAGCATGAAATACATCGGGCACAACATCTTAAAATCGTCTTCAGGAAAAAAAGAAAAAAAAAAAAGAAGAAGAAGGTGGCGGCGGCCGCTCTTGGCTTTGTGTTCGCGGTGTTGTGTGAGTGTTTCGGGACAACGTTGCTCTGAGTCGTCGGAGCGAGCCGCGATTCATCAGAATCGGTTTTGTTTTCCAAGTTTGTGCGCACATGAAATTTGACTGCGGCTTGCTCTCAATTAAGCTGTTTAAAATATAAATATATATAAAAAGGAGGAAAAAAAACATCTTTGAGATAGATAGATGGATACATTTCTTATGGTTCTAGTTTTTGATACTTTTTGTATTTTTGCCTCATCCTTGTATATGCTAGTGAATCTAAAAGCGAAACGAAATGGCGAAATAGCAAGTTATTGTGTTGTCATAAAAAATAAAAAAAGTGATGCCAAGATAAATCGATGTCATTTCAAGAGTCTGTTATTGGCCTGCATCGTCTTTGTTGAAGAAATCTATACAGCTTACCCCGCGGAGACCAGTAGCATCTTTGTCTTCGAACACTGCAGTCATCAATAGCTCAAGCCATCCTCCAACAAATTTGACACAATCTGTTGGATATGGTGCGGCCATCGGGCTAGACCGTAACCGAAACGAATGGACGCCCTGGTTTGGACTGTTTTTTTCCGACTGACCGCTTTAACGGTCTGGAGAGACGCTAAAACGACTGCTAACGGGAAGATGGTGAAGCACGCATCTTAGTGTTTCAACTGTACTGACAGATCACTGCAGTGAGATAAGAAGAAGAAGATATTTCTTCATACCAAATTATATTCAGCAGCATGAAATGCATCAGTCGGTAAGAACACGCGGCTTTATCACTTGGCCTGCTTTAATGAACCTCCACCTTTGCTGGAGGGTTATAAACGTGGAGCCGTGTGCAACACGATTTCACTCCTTGCGTGGTTTTTCAACTTTCTCAACCCGAGGGCAAAAAGTCGCAAAGTACTTTTCCTTCATCTTATCAGCCGCTACAATAAAGCCTTGAAGGGGGCACCCATATCAGATCCCTCACGCTTGTCATCATCAAGCCTCTCATCAAGCTTTTGCACTCCAGACTGCCGCCTTTTCCCCCCTTCCCTCATAACAGCATTTTGTTTGCCTGACGGGGAACACAAAGAGGAACATATTGAAAGGAGGGGAGAGACACATCTCCTGGCGCATAATCTGACAGAGGAGACAACAGTCATTCATCTGTGTACCGGTACTGGCAGGGTTGACTTTTCTGACTGAAGAAGGGAGAAATAATTGCGAGGCTCCCCGTAAAAAAAACAAAAAAAAAAAACTGATGAATGCAGTCACGACTGTACCGCCGAAAGCACATCCCTACTCCCCTCTTCTCTGAGGAGCGGCGGAAGATGAAAAGGGAGAATTTGCACAAAGGGGCATTTATGTAACAACACAAGTGTGCAGGTACGTATCAAATAAAGCCGCGCTCCACTTAGCATGGCTCCGAAGCCGGGGTAGGAGGAATCAGTAGACACCTGCAATTTTGGCCTCTTGAGAGACGGAGGCAGCGAGCAAACAAACACGCGAGGGTTTTCAGCCGTGTGTCTCCACAGACTCTAAACACCTTTTTAGCATGTGGAGGAGCACCAAATGTATTTACCCAGTTTGTCGTCAGGGAGAATTTAGAAGAAGATCACAAGAGCTGGGAGAACTTAAAAGTATTTGTGTACGACATTTTGTCAGGTTTTTTTTTTTTTTTACAACAAACTTGTTTTCCTGGTGTTTTACTCACCAACGTAAAGTAGTGAATGAATGTGAAGTAGAAAGAGAGTTAAATAATTTGTTAAAAAAATAATTGAAAATTGGAAAACGAGGCCTGCATTTATATTTAAAATGTTTTTGCTGCTGTTGCAGATGCAATTTTTTTTGTGTACATCTCTATCAGTTTTTTGCTCATCGAAACACCGAAATGTTTTCCCATCATTTTTTTTTTTGTTGTAAAATAGCGCAAGCTTAGCCAGATTGGATGATTGGACTTTAAGGGCAATCCCCATAATCACTGGATTATGGGAAGATTTGGACTTTGACTGGACCACATTGACACATGAATATGCTTTGTTTTAAACCATCCTGATGAAGCTCTGGCTGCACAGGCCTCTAAGGTCTTGCCTCTTCTTGGTTGTCTCACCATGGCATGCAAATAACTATTTGTCTCAAATATATCATTTTATGGAAATCTTTTTGCACCAATCTCCGATGACAAATCGGTGCACGTCCACAAGCCACGCCAAACCAAAGGAACCATTTGCAACTTTCCAGTTCACTTTAAAACAAACCATTTTCCATTATTATGCTTTTCCGCTTCTCTCATCTTAGTTTTCCCCAACCTTTGTTCTTTTCTCCACTTCCCGTTTCTCGTCTCGTAGTCCACCCCGGCCGATCACTCCCGCTGCCCCCCAAACTTCTGGCATCGCTTCATTCGCCTCACTCGCAACCTTATCCCGTGCTCGGCAGGCTGGGTGTGGTGCAGAATCCAAAGTAATCTTGCCCGCTCGCTTCCATCAATCCTCTTTTTCACCCGGGTTTTGAACACCTCAATCAAACCTCCCCTCAAGGTCGCCTTTGTAGCGTGCTTGGCAGAATAAGGTCCCCCTCCCAGCCTCCCTCCTTTTCCCCTCGTCCATGTGCCGCGTGTGCTTTGAACTTGAAACGTCACACAGGAAAGATAAGGAAGCAAGGAATTAGGGAGAAGAAAGGAGGATGAGGCAGGGAGAGCGGAGCCGTATCCTTTGTGCTGGATGTTAAGGTTTGGGTTTAGATAGAGATTTTAGTAAGTTCAGTAGTCATTTAGATTCAGTGTAGTGGTCATATTTTCTTGTTGGAATTGGATAATTGTTCGAAAGGGTATTGTTGCCGGCGTCTAATTCAAACTTGTGCAATTTCTGTCCGCGCTCTGCCTGCGTTTAAAACTCCCGTATTCCCATCATTCTGGCATTTTAAGCTCCTCTAGCTAGAAAGGCTGACAGTGCAGGACTACGCTGTATTGGAATCAGGTTTTTCCGCTCTGATTCATATGCAGCAGCCTTGTAAAGATGTGTTAAAATAAGTTAAACTCTTTGCTTCTTTTTTCTTTTGTATAACCTCATCTGCTCACTTAAAAACTTAAATCTTTATTTTATAGCAAGTGTCAACAGCGTTACTAATATCTAAAGCAATTAATTACACATTTTTTGCCATGAAATTACCCACATTAAAGGTTCATTTCTCCTTTTTTTTTTAAGATCGGATCTTCCAAAGTAAGATTAAGCTACTGCAGAAAAGACTGAACTTGTCGCATGGTTTGCCACAAGTGGCAAACTATTTCTCCCTCTTTTTTTATTGTTTGCTTTTTACCCTTCACAGAGTAGTGCCCTGGATAAAGAGCCATATTCATCAAAATATATTTTTTAAAAAACTGCTTGCTGTATGTCACACATCCTTACCAGACATCCCTGAAAATATGGGGGGAACTCTGTTCATGCATGCAGAATGTCATTTTTCTTTTAAGTCTCCAGCTCTTGCATGTGTTTACACTATATAGTTAACATTAGTCAAAGTAAAAATTAATTTATTTTTGCTTACAGCGTGGCATGCAGGTGATCAGGACGGATGTCAAGGTCACGTCTGCTGTTGGTGGTTTTAAAATAATTTATAAGAAGTAAAAGAAAGATGAATGCATAGTAGATTTAAATAAATATAAAGAAACGTACAAGCGGCTGCTTATCTGCGGGGTGATACAGAGAGCAAAAAGTGAATGGCAGCAAGAGATTTTCATGACAATAGCACAGTATGTACAAATGATGTGAATAGTACAATGAAATGCAATTATTTAAGTGTCCTTGATGGGACTTGCAATGCAGTTAACGCTTTTTACGAGGTAAAAAGGATTATTCCAGTCTGAAGAATAACAGTTTAAATATTCTATGCCTATTTAAGCTCCAAATGGTTGGAAATAATCTTTAGTACTTTTTCTCCTTGTGTGGAAACCAGCGCAAGCTCTAGATGCGAGTCTATGATCCTGCACCGCTCGCTTATTCACCTGCCTGCAGATTTCTTTTGCCTTAGCCAAACTGGCAACTTGGTCTGAATCATTGTGGGTCATGTTGGTGCCAACTCGCCCAGGTGAGCTTCACGTGAGCCGTGCTGCAGCTCGGTGTGGTGAGGTTTGAGAGCATCGCCATGGCAGACTTCATGGAGTCTAAAATTGTCTCCTCCAAATTTAATAGTACCTGAACAGAGATGCTTGAAAAACCTTAAGATGGATAAATGGCAAACGGAAGTAGATTGATTTTTCCTTTTAAATCTAACCATTAGAAAACTACAAATGTTAAATAACAAAAACCTGTAACAATTCAAATGCGAATATTATACTGCACTAAGGCCCGTTTCTCTTAGTCACTGTTCAAACTGGGGAAAAACATATGAACATGCTTTTCAAGTGAGGCAGATGTGTGCCAATCTTTATTTTACAGTACATGATGAAAGGAACTGCTGCTCATCTAAATTTGCTCATGGTTAGAGAAATGATTACCTTTTGAAACAACAGCAGCTTTGACAAACATGGCTGGACGAGGACTAACGTTTATCTGAACACCATGGATGTGTAGCGGATGCTAAAATGCAAGATGCAAGGTTCACTTATAGAAACGGCTAAGATTATTTAAAAAAAAAAAAAACTCAATTTGTTTTAGAGCTGTTTATGTCTTGACAAAAACCAATTATACTAGATTCAAGGACACCTGTGATCCATATCCATGATTTATCTGGCTCTTCAAACGTTCGTGGTTCGTACTTTATAACTTGCACTCAAACTGCGTAAATGTTACTGTACTTTGCTTTACAGTAACATATACACCTCTTCTAACAGTTTTTTCCTTCCACTGAACTTTCCATTGATGCGCTTGGTTCACCCTGCTGCTTCTCTGGTTCCTGCTCCACCCAAAGTGCACTAACCAACAACACAGATATGATGTCAAAGGACATCGCAGATATGCCTAAAGCACAAAAGCGTCCATCTCAATACGTCTGTGCTTTCTCTTCAGTTTGTAAGAAGAGTAGAATAGTCGGGCTAAAGATTGATCACATTTCTCAACCGCAACAGAATCCCTAGATTTCTGATGAAAATCAACCAAAGTGATACAAAACACTGTTGTGCTGATGTTTGCTCTTAGAACCGATACTTACATTATGAACTGTATTATCTTTTACCAAAAATATCCATATGGCGCTCTGTTTCAGGTCTCCCTGTTGTTTGAATTTGATTGCGTCTGTATCTCAAAATTGCTGTAATCATTTATTTCAACCCTTTCCTTCCGCTGTATATACATCACATGTAGCCGGACATCTCAGCAATAAATTAAATGGGAAAAATCCTGCCAAGACCCCCAGCCCGCCCTGTCTAATTACATGCGTGGAGGAACTGTTGCCGTAAGCCACAATCCCCATGTGGTTGTTGCCCACTCCTCGTCTCCTGTTGTGCACGATTTTCCTGTCTCTCATCTACAAGGCCTACTTCCCTCCAAATGTAGCCTCTGGCTCTCTACCCATCTACCGCTATGATTCAATTAATTAGCGAGAGGCTCGTCCAGCGGTTTAACGTATAATAATACGTTAGCCCCGACGCTGCGAATGTCTTAAATTGGTCTAATCCCAGCAGGCCACTCGAATAACCCCTCGATTCTCTCAAAAACGAAGGGTTGGAGGGAAGGTAAGAGAGGAGAGGAGAGGAGAGGTCACATGATTAGAGAGCATTGGACTGTGTGAAGGGGAGTAAAGTTGATGCTGAATGCAAGACTGCTGGGAGAAGAAGGTATGTTAGAATCGATGAAAGCAATCGCCATCGCAAACTCAATTATTTGTGTGCTGTACGAGAGACACAAACAGCAGGGTCATAAAGAGGTCAGTTATTCAAGCAGTCTTTGTACCACAAAATGTGAAAAAGAAGCTCACGTCAATTATTAAAAGTGGTCCAACATACCAGACACGAAGGCAACTGCAAGATAAGCAATGTGAAACATGCCGTTTTCTGATGGAGACGACGATAAGGAGAGTATTATGAGTAAGTAAAAGTTGGGTATGAATAGCGCCTCGTAAAGCCTTCATACCACTTGAAACTTTTCTAGAAAGTCGAATGCAACTGAATGGGATTTATGGGTTATTTCAACACAGAGTAAAGCATAATTGCTAAATGGAAGAAAAAACTTAGAAATGGTTTAAAAATTCTTTTTAATGAAAAGTCTTTAAAAGCTCAGTGCAAGCAACTCCTTTTGGAAGCAGCCACTTTTGGTAAAAATTATCATGTAATAGCTAAAACTAAAATTAACCTGAAAATTGATGGTTTTGAACCTATTGAGCTTCATTTGTAAAAAAGGGGGAAACATTTCATTTCGTAAAAAAATCTGCAGCAAAGAGAACGATTCGCATTACACGCTTTGGTTGTAATGTGACAAAACGTTTAACGTCAGGCATTTATTCAAGCAGAGTTTTTTATTTTTTTATTTTTGCGAGGCACCGTACCTTCAAAAATAAATGGACCGAAGGAGCAGCATTGTTCAAACATTTGTGCAAACTGTATGTAGTCGCTGGGGGAGGAAAAACAGAGTGACAAGGGGAAGGATATTTATACTGATATCACAGATATCTCAGGAGACTTGCTGGGTTAGACAACAACATGCATGCACTCAGTTAACGCACGACATTTACAAGGACTGTGAGCTGTGGCTAGACAAGAGAGGCTCAGTCAATTATGCTGGAAGACCTGTGGAAAGTTGGGTTTGTTGAGGAATCAATTTAACATTTGCATACATATTCTAAAAGCATTTCAATTTTAACCTCACAGGGAGGCCCTCATGTAGCAGTTTCACTTAATATTGATTATGACTCAAGAAATCTGTTGTGCTGTTTTAGGAAAGTTCTGAAGCGTAAACGGATGGAAACCTGTTTAAAAAAAAATGGTTGCACAATCTGTTTCATTTTTGTTTGTTTTTTTAAAGCAGGCATTCAGCAATACCACTGATGAATGCTGCAATGACTGCCATTATTGAAGTCTTCACAATGTTCCCATTGTTCCTTTTAAGATGTAACTTGGTGAATATTTTCATCTACTTCAGCGATTCCAAACTTCCTAAGGGGGAAGTAGAGAGCTCAATGAGGGTTTTAGTGCTAAGAAACACAATTTTAATGTATTGAAGTATTGACAATATATAACATGGATCATGATGTCCAAAATTCTGAAGAAAACCGAAAATGTATCGTCTAATGCTTTTACCCATGTACGAGCTTTCCAAGTGTGTTTATTGAATTAAAAGAAGAAATAAAATAATGCGACTACATTGTATGAACTGCTTGTGACACATTTCTGATTCTACTGCCTGTGGACATATTCAGTCACAGGACTAATTGGCAGTCGCAGCATACTGAATAATAAACGTCATATTTAGGTTTTTTTTGCATTTCATCACATTAAAAGCAACAATAACCGCAATGTATTCATTGATTATTTATGTCGTACATTAAAAGAAACTAAAGAAAAATTGTGACGTGAATGGAAATGATATATTGCTTTAGAGTTTTGTTTTTGTTTGTGAAAAAAATGGCATGCCTTTTTCAGCCCTTTTGCTCTGACAACCTAGACAGAACTCTTATGTGAAGGCATCCAATGTATCCTAGAGAACATTAGTGAACAAAAACAGTATCATGCACAGGTAACTAAAGTTGTTTTCAAATCATTGTATTTTTTTCCCCCCCAGTAAATGTAAGTAAATGTTCGGCAAGTATCGTTTTTTTTCCTACGTTCCGTGAATGCACCACTTTGCTGCACACGGAACCTCAGAAACTATTTTCCCACGGTCGGGAGAGCAGTTCAGCTTTGAAACTTCTAGATTCGAGCGATTCGCTGGTCATTTTGAAAGCACAGGAGCAAAATAGTTGATCCAGTGATGTCTAAATGCCACCAAGGCTGGACTAAGTTGTGAACGGTTTCCTGGTAAGTCAGTACTTTTATGTTCGATGCGAATTCATGTTTTTTTTTTTTTTTCTGTGAGAAAATGGTACAGATAGGAACTCATTAGCGAACACACACACATACACACACACACACACACACACACACGCACACAGTCAGTAAATGCTATTTGAAATGTGGAAGCTATGAGCTGCTAACGAGTTGTGAACTGTATTAGCCCTGTGAAATGTAGGGTAGTTGAGTTGTTTTTTAATGTTGCAGTGATGAACCTTCAATGAGTGCTACATGTTCCACCTTCCATGTGTGATTTGTTTGTGCCCTTAATTACTACTATTCACGTTTTTTTTTTGTTTTTTTTTTGACGAAATTATATTGTTAACTGGCTAGTCAATAATATGTGAAAGTAGAAAAGGGATTTTTTAAGAGATGGTCCATTTGTTGAATTATTTACATTTTATTTTGAAAATGCAAATGTAACATAAAAGTTACATTTATTTTTGGAATTGGTCAAAATCAAGACCTATTTTCAATTAAGAATCTGTCTTGGACACCAGTGCTCAAAATCTCCCATCTTTTATTACTGAAATTTTTTTTATAGAATTTTTTTTTTGTTTGTTTGCTGAATAGTCCTTATAAATTTAAAACATGTAAATGTATGAAACTTCCATTTTTTTTGTGTGTGTTTTGTGTGTGTCAAAAAACATTCTTGACCGGTGAATAGAGAGAGGCTGGTTTCTAAATGCCAGAAAACAATTTCAAAGTTAGATCACATATTTTTAAGAATGGGGGAGGGGGGAAATCACCAAAGGGATGAAAAGAATGTTTTGATGTATTAATAAGGAATGAAATGAGAACCTTAACTTGCCATGGAATTACCCCCTTGACAATTTGCATCATTGGACTGTAGAGGTCACTGATCAGGCTGTTCCGTTTTTTTCTTTTTGTCCCTCCACAGCATCACAAGCCTTGCTCTCTTGACATTCAAGTATCCGCAAATTTCCTGACCTGTCATTTTCCTTCGTCTCACACAGCTATGTCAAATTGCTCAAGCCATCCATCATGTTGCCAAACGAAATCATTTGTCTAATGAATGGCCAGGCTGATAAATTGATCACTCAGCGGGAGCTCAAGGTGAATTTTGCATATCTATTCTGGGTTCAAGGAAGTGATTAAGTATATATATTTACAAGACCACAAGGAATAATACATTTGAAGCTGCATGTAGCCCTCCTGAGGATACTTGATGAACGTGGCATCATTTCAGAGAAAACTTTGTTGTAATTTTAAGTATTTCTCCATACCTGAAAAATATTTATAATACCGTTTCTCAACAACGGATATCTCTGCAGATAATTACATGCAACACCAGCTGGTGAGACTGAGTAAAAGAAAAAAAAAAAAAAAACTGTTCCTGTAATGAATGCCATAATTTTTGCATCCAGATGAACTGGACACAAATACTGGTAAATTGCACCCCACGCAGCAAATTTATCGGCTCTGTTCCTAACCTCTCAAGAGCAAACGGTAAGAGGTCTCAGAGCTGGTTGATTGCCTTCCCTCCTATAAAACCCCCCCAACCCCCAAAAAGGCAGGGATCCCCATTTCCAACATTGTAGCTGGTGAATGAGGGAGGCGGATCGACGCCCAGTTGGCGGAAGCTAATTTTCCACTCGAGGGACACTATCTGCAAAATAATAATCTACAGTTTTTTGTGTGAGAATGATGATCTCCCATCATCCTGCAGGGAGTTGGGTAATGACACCGCTCTGAAGAGGCCTTCCTGCCACAATGGTGCTTCTCCACAACTGGCTTGATAGCCAAAAAGTCTGTGCCCGTCACCGTGCGTGCAGGCAAAAGCTGAGACTGCAGCATCTGCCACGGATCGGCCTGGAGAGCCGATTTGATTTAGTGCTGCCAAACAATTTCCCATCTGTGTCAGAGGAGGAATTTTACGTACGTCGAAAACTCAACCCTTTTCGTCTTTTCATGCACCCTTCTACCAAATAACCAATAAAAGCTGATAAAATGCAAAGCACCTAACCCAGAACAGAATGAGGAGTGAATTACCGCCGTCAGTCAAGTTCATGTTAGTGCTACTCACAACATTGTTCACAACCTTCCAAACAATCAATTAAAAAAAAGCTGAAAATAACCGACTGTGGTGTTTGCCGCGTTTTTCTGAGTCCCAACACCGACAACAATATGACGTTTATGCCCTCGCTGAGTCGATGTGAGCTTCTTACACAGCAACGGAGGAAAAATGAGATGCGCAAGCATATAATGTAGTATAATATCCCACATATAATTCTTCCTCTTTTCATAGTAAGTCCATTACTGTATCCATTTTACCTGAAATGAATCTGCGGAGCAGATTTAATGTGGAGCCACTGAGTGAGACAAAGAGCACAGGTTTTTCCACTCACTCTGTTTTTGACTTGATATGAGCCCATAAGTGAATTTACAGCAAGAAAAGCTTGCAAACACCATCATTTACTATGATTATCCAAGAGTGGTTTTTAACTATGTTGCATCAGGGTAATTCTTCATCCTTAGACCATGTCAAAATCAAACTGATTTCGTCTCCAGTCTTTACCAGGTAGCAGCGTGAAGCTCCTTCCTGCCTGTTAAACAATTTAAAAACCGGGTCAAAGGGTCATCCCTCTTAAAACGTCAGGCTTTTTACGCTCTATGACTCTTAAACAAACACACGCTCACTTTCGCGCAATCAAAGTGCCCAGTCTGTTTTATTTTTTCATGCAAGCACAAACCAACTTTATCATTTCCCTGTTCAATAATCCATCGATATTTACATTCCATTAATCACCAGCACAGCTCCAGGAACGGTTCTGGGTGGCACCGACCAAAACACAAAAGTCACAGGACTTAACAGGACAATATTGACCTCAACCAATTCGATCACTCGGCTAAAATGTGCCTAATAATGTGCAGACAGCATTCATCATGCAGTGTATGCATGACTGGCCGCATATCGAATTTTTAATTTTTTTGCAAAGAGGAGGTGAATGCTAAAACTGGCTGAACGTCACAAAAAGGAGGTCAAAGCAGAGAGACAGATGTTGCTTAGAGGCTTGAAGGGAAAACAATTTACACGGGACAAGCATTTTGGAGCCCATGTCTGCACCACCCGCCCATCTCTCTCTGCAAGAGTCTTAAGTGCAAAGACACACGCATGCACACACACACACACACACACGTATATAAACACAGAGGAGGAATCTACATGGAGCTGAATAGCTGTGAAATCATCATGTTTCTAAGCTGAAGTGGGATGGCAGTAGGGGGTGCTAGTGAGGTTGCAAGGCATAATAGAACCCCTCTGCGCGAGGCCCGGGGGATGTGTGCACTGTACACGCTCACACACAGAGTTAAAACCTTTCGCCTCCTCCCTCGCTGCAACTCCGCCGCCGCTTTCTCTATCCGTCTCTATTTCTCTGCATCTCTCTCGCACATGCAAATGCATCAGTGACAAACAAACGACTTGCGTTTGCTAATCTGCCGTGTTTGTCCATGCAACAAGATTTGTGAGAGATTAATTCCCTGCTGTCGAAAACATGAAACACGACTCCGCGTTCTGAAGGCACAGGAAGTTACTGTAATATATGGACTTTGTAGGACAGATAAAGGACTGCTGACTCTCCGGCGTTGACTCTGTCGTGACTCACCGCCTGAGAAATGTTTTTGCCGCGTAACCTTGTCATGTTTGTTCGGGTCGCCTTCACAAAAGAAAATATCTCCCCAAAAAGTACACCTGCAGCGTTGACATTGTAATAGGATAATTACTTTTTATTGCCTATGTTTCCACTGAAAAACTTACTGACATTTCCTACACTTCCAACTTTAAAGAGTTCACTGTCAGTTTCCAAGGTCACTGTTGGAACAATAGGCCCTTTTCTAGACTGATCCAACACCATGCTTAACAATGGGCATAAGCTGCTTTTCCACATTTGTTTCCTCTCCTTTATGCCTCCTAACCTATGCGTTTTGTAATCCACCTGCATTGTTTCATGCTAAAAAGCTTAACATTAGTCCTACCCATCCAAAGCACATTGTCACAGCTTGAGTTCTGTTTGGTTTTTGCAAACTCCACAGGGTTGTATATTTGATATTAGGGCAGGAAAAATCACTGCCCTTGCTTTAAACTTGAACAATGGGATACATATTGTATATTTTTTAAGCTTTATGCTTATTTTTTATGGAATATAATATTGAAAACATATATGTACATGTAATGCACAGACAAAACCTATAAATAATGAATAAATGTTTGCGCATGACTAACATCAACACTCTGGTTGCTGTAGTAACACATGCATGCTTTAGCAGTTTAAATGCAGAATGAGTCTTCTGTAATAATATTTGTATAATGAATCAATGAAGCAGCAATCGCAGCTGAATATATAGTGTGAAATCGTTAAAACGGCATTTAAAGGAAAACCTGCCAGAAATACATGCCACTGTTAGATGGATATGAAAATTAAGTCGGAGTCAGATTCTCATTCAAAGTGGTTCCACCAAGAGCCGTATCACGAATACATACTACATATTCATCACAATAATTGTACAAGTCGCTGCTACGTGATTCAGATAAGGTCCTAGGATCTACATCACTTTTAGGGTGAAAATTACATTATCATATTCCAGCAAACGCACACGTGTGCAGATGCAGCCGTGTTGCCTGACGGTATTATGGCTGTGCAAATGAGCTCCCAGGTTTCAAACTGTAAAATGCACACGTGTTAAGTATCTTGCAGTGCCTTTGGTGTGCCTGTTGACTTTTATCACCAGCCGCTCGCCATCATTAAGAGCAGAAGCCGAGTCAAATATCACAGAGCAGCAGAATGGAGATGAAACATCAGAAGCACAAAATGATGGTAATGAGATGGATGGTGTTTCATGTAAATATATATATTTTTTAAAAGTCTGTTCTCTTTCACCTCACCTTGGGTTATGGCAGGGCTCTGATTTAAATAGCTAATTAAAATCATATACGGTGCCTTGCAACATTGTTCATTACGGAGCCCTCCAGGGGACGTGGGGAATTTTTTTTTGTCTTTTGCGTTCCCTCGCAAAACTTTTGCGTTCCCTTTTGTGTTCCCAGACATAAACTTGCAGTAAATAAATCTATTTTCAATCCGGTTGTAGTTTTTTGCACCAAAGCGTTTATAATTATAAACACGTTTTATTGTTATAAAACACATCAAACAAGTGGTGGTCGAGGGCCGCACTGGGTTAACTCGGGGAATCTCATCTGTCCGTGTGTCAATCAACTCCTAACCTCTTCTTTGTTCTGTCACAATTATCAATTTATTTAATTTTGATTATCATGCTCCAAACTTTGCGAGGACCGACCACCCAGCTCACCCGCTTCCTCATACACACCGAGCCAGCAGCGTCACCTTCCCATTCATACTTCATGACAGTCACGCCCACATCGACACGCCCACATCGACACGCCCACCACCAGGTGTCAAAGCCGCTGCTCCTGTCGTATCAATAATTACTTATTTCATTCATATGGCTCTTATAGAGCCTCAGTGAAAACGTGTTTATTATTATTAACGCTTTGGTGCAAAAAACTGATTGAAAATCGATTTATTTACTGCATGTTTATGTCTGTTAAGGCTCAGATGGAACGGCAACGAAAGAATCCCTTTAAACCATTCAGTCTACGAACACAATAGAGACACAATCAGATGACTTATTACCCCTCGATAATAACTCAGTAGTCCATGGAAAAACCTTATAAGCTTGTATTAAAGCACCGTAAGAAAGGCTTACAGTATCAATTATGCCGCATGAACTGATCAGTAGATTATTGCAAGGGAACGCAAAAGAAAAAAAAACTCCCCATGTCCCCTGGAGGGCTCTGTAGTTGAGAGAGTACTCCATAATTTTTTTTTTTTTTTTTTTTTACATTTTTACAACCAGAACTTTGATTTTGAATTTATGACACACCAACACAAAATAGCACATAAATCAGTGAGTAGGGAAGAGAGTACATGTTTTCCAAATAAAAATCTGGAAAGTTCTCTGAAAATCCAATACAAACATCTGCTTTCAGAAGGTACCATGGTCTGTAGGACAGATAAGCGGTCTGTTATTTATTCTCAGGATAACCACATATGGTCTGGTATAAATGTAATGCTATGAAAGGCAGGAAAAAAAAAAAAAAAAAAAAAAACATTGCACATTTCCTTAAATATATAATTATTAAGTTGAGGCACGGTGCTGGCAGTGTCATATTGTAGGAATACTTTTCCAAATCCCAGTTATGCATTAGAAAGTACAGACTTAAATTAGAATGAAAATCTGTGGTGGGACTTAAAAGCTAATGGGTGCAGCCTGGCATATCATTGTGTTTGTTTTATTGAAAATAAGAGAGAAAACCATCACTGCCTCTTATATTTCCTGTCAAAGTTTGAGTAGAGAAACAAATAAAAAGCAGGAACCCAGGAACTGATTCAATCAAGTAGTTTTCTTTTTATATGAGTAGTTTAAAGCAAAAAACAAAGTGTTGGGTGTTGTTTAAGTAATTACAGTATACTCAGATTTATTAAGTTAACTTAGGTTACACTCACTAGAATTGCACAGGTTAATGTTATGCAGTCAGTTAATTTAATGAAAATTAAAACATTTTGAGGCAATTAGTCTGCATGCAATTTCTGAGTAAGGAGAACTTTTAGTTTTTACAGTCGAGTTAAGCTACGTGGAGCATCATGTCATTTCAGCTTACTCAAAATAATCATGTTAGTCGAATAAAAGTAAGATGTACAGCTTGCACATATTAACATTTCGAAGTTTTGAAAACTAGATTTTTTTTTTCATCAAACTGCATATTTTTCTAAGTCCATTTATTGCATTTTACGGTGTGGAAGTCATTACGTAATTGTATCTTAACTGGTGGCATGCGCTACACAAATGCATCAACGCGTCATGCATCAACTATATTGCCATTATTCACTCTGTACAAGAGACAGTAATCCCCATTTTGTTTCAGCAAAACCCAAATATAACAGTAACATTTTTATTGCACCCCACTAACAAGTACACTTACCCAAGAAAAACTTGCCAACAAGTCCCAAGGTCTAATTAAATTATTTCCAAATTTGCACACTACAATAGAAACGAGTAATTAATTTTTTTTCCCATAAGTGTGATTCATTACCAAAGGCAACATCAAGTTTATTAAACATGACACAAATCAGTTTGATTAATTACTATGTTTTGATTAAAGTTGGGACAATTAAACCTTACACACTATTAATTATGTTAAATGAAGATTTTTTTCTAATATTATTTCTTAAAAAATATGAGAAAACTGTTTATTAGTTTAAATTCAAGCTTACCTTTCAAACGCATAGTGTGAAATGTGAACAGAAGTCAACATTCCTACTTAACTTTGTACATCCACAAACCATTGACACAAAACAGGAGTCCTGCTGATTCTTGAAAACCAGTCCAATCAATTCATTGATTGATTGACCGCTTCTGTCCTTGTTGCTGAATCTGTAGTAAACAGTTTTCAAATTCTTTTTTTTTTTTTTTTTTTTTTTTTTTTTGGATGATTGTCACCATTTAAGTTGCTGCTGGTGCTTTTACAGTCGATTTTTCAATTTCCTTCTCTCAGCATGCTTTCATTACACATCTGAGAAATTTTGCTCTGGAATTTAAAAAAAATAAATAGATTTCCCTTTAAGATTGGTTCATTCTGCCTCTTAGTGACTGATTGGTTAAGCAAATCTTAATGGATCATTTCATGTTCATTTCAGTGAGCCTGGCACTCTTTACTGATAAATAGGTTCCTAATTTATGAAAACAAACAACAAACCTGAAGCAAGGTCTTAAAAGCACATTTTCATCAAGCCACAGCAGGTTATAAATAGACCTTTCCAATGTTTTGTCATTAAATGTTTTTTTTGGGGGGGGTGGAGGGGTTTGCCAAAAAACTAAAATTACTGTTTGAACATGAAATATGGAGTAGAAAATAATAACAGCCCCCTTTTTTGTCTAACCAGGCTCTAAATTGAATGGATATATGCTGGAGACAGTTAATCAAGCAATTCAAGTGATGAATTATAGTAATAATGTTAAAAATAAACAACACCAAAGAACACTGGCTTTACAGGTAGCAAATAAAAATATGTAAAGGAAATTCAGTAGATTTGGAGCAAACAAGACATTTATTTATTTAAATTACCTTAACAGTTTTACAAGTTAAAGAGACATATTACCAGAGAAGAAATAGAATCATTCATGCAATTTGTCAATTTTAACTGTATGTTCAGGGTTGTAGTTCACGACAGTCCCACTAACTTCCATGTTGAAAATCAAGTAATGGAGAAAAAAAAAAATGAGTCAGGAACGCAGCAGTGTGGTAATCCAACACACCGTTTCTCTATGCTGGGATTTAAAAATGGCTTTGCACTGAACCCAGTCTGCCTGTAATTTGCAATAGTAGACGCAATCTCGACTCCTCCCCTGGCCAGCATTGTAATGCGAGGTAACATTCTCCTATTTTTTTCCAAACAACTACATCGCTTCGAAAAAGCAAGCCATGCAGTGGTTGCACAAGCCATATATTTTTCCTCTTAATCAGTCTGTGTTTCTGAAGGGCTTCGGAGAATTAACTGTCAAAACATTATTCAAAGGACAGCGTCAGTCTCTCTAATCAATCTCCAAAAGTACATCTGCAGGTTCATTTTGCCACACTGTGTTGTCTTGACTTTAAAAGTGACTTGCACAAGGTGGTAGGAAGAGAAGGTAAAACTGTCACTTCTGTCCTTCTTTTGTCTCAGAAACTGTGATAAAATGATGCTGAGACAACTGATTATTGGTAAAATTAAAGAAATCATTAAACAAAATATTCTCCTTAAGAAAATTTGAAGTATTCTTATCTGCAGTACCCGTGGCATAAACTGTGTTGCGTCCTCTTAGCTATGTGGTTTTTCTTTTCTTAAATTTAACTTTGGAATAGTTTCAAAGATCTTTTTTTTCCAACAGAGAGATTGTTGTTAGTTAGTGAGCTCAGCTTTTTAACAAAAGTCCTCCCTTATTAATTTTTTTTTTTTTTAGTTACCAATAAGTGGCCACGCATCAAGTAAACATTTTTCTTTCGGGTCAAGAAAATGGTGTAATGTATGGCTTTCTAATCTCAGTGGATGTATTTTCAAAAGCTTCTCTACCTTGACAAATAACTGTATTAAAGCTCCTTACATGCTTTGAAAACCAATGGCTAGACGGATGGCAGTTTATCTATTGAACACATTCACTATTTTTCAACTTTTCTGGCTTTAAGTTG
This sequence comes from Poecilia mexicana, assembly GCF_051168715.1. Taxonomy (NCBI): domain Eukaryota; kingdom Metazoa; phylum Chordata; class Actinopteri; order Cyprinodontiformes; family Poeciliidae; genus Poecilia; species Poecilia mexicana. The sequence goes on from NW_028263387.1 coordinate 11,925,811, forward strand.
TAATATCCGCCCTTCCAATTATTACTGTCTCCTTTTCTATTTCAGTCAAGCCTTTATTGTTTTTGAACTCAGTCGCAGAACTTTTGCTCAAAGCATCGCACTGGAGGTCAAAACGTCCCTGCATGCGAATGTGCTCTCCTTCACAGTGAAAATGCGTGAGCTATCAGAGAAACTGCTTAGCCTCGCATCTAGCATGAATCCGTCCATTGGCACAGCTGCATGGCCCAGTTGGGTGCAGCAGGATGTAAAGGTGGAGGTCATTTCCACCTCAGAGTCTTCTCCAAGTAGAAATCACTTAAATACATAGTTTTAAGTCTTGGACTTCAACTTCTAACAAAAGTCATCTCAAGGCACTTCACAAAAAATTAATGACTAAACGTTAATTTAGTCCAATCATGCACACAGATTTCAAGCTAATTGCATACATTCAGATTTTTATCCAGGTTCTCAAACAATGCAGTAAAACTCAGTTTGTAATTTAAATAGATAAGAGAAAGTAGATGTGGAAGCAGTAAAGATGTGGACTGTGAGCAAAAAATAAATAAAGATGCCAGATTTGAGTCACTAAAAGGAAATTTCTCCTTAGGGTGCTTGGGTTAGCCTTAGAGATTTTAAGGAGGTCCACAAACCAGGGAGTAGAGTAGGGCTTCTTCTCTTCCTCATCGAAAGGAGTCGGATAAGGCTGTTAAACCATCTGTTCAGTACGTCTACTGGAAGCCTTTCTTTGGAGTGTTTCTGGTCATGTTTCCCTGGAATAAAATCTTAGGACAGGAACAGAATTTCTTGTAAGTCCTCTGTACATCTAACATCCTTGGAAAGCCTTGGAATGAGTTGAGAAAAGATAATTGGGAAAGAGTTGAGTGAGTTTTTACCTCCAACCTGTTGCCTGCGCACAAACTGTCATCTTGCAAATGAGAAAGACTAAAACATAAAAAATAAAGCTGACAATATTGCCAAAGCAAGGTAAGTGAACAAGCAGTCAAGGTTTCCTTGTACTTTCTGTTGGCTTTGTATTTTAAACAACCAAACAGTTTAGAGTCTTCCGGTGTTCCCTGTGGAAATCAAGATAAAAAAAACCGTCAAGGAATAATTTTACACTCAACATTCTGATCATTGTTACAAAGTTGAACAGCGAAGCCAAATGAATCGGTATGTGTTAACTTATGACATCAGAGTTTGTAAAGTGCTTTGTGTTTTTACTCTGGTTCGCTTGCTAAAATGTGCTTGGTGATCTGAAACATTTAGCTTTGACGGAGAAGCAAAAACAGACAGAATCTGTAAGCGGCCATTACTTCCACCATTCCTGGATAGCTGCACTCGCTTGCACATCAGCACGTCTGTAGATGTTCATAAATATCTGGCTTTCTACAAAGGTTTAACTTGATGAGACAATAAGGAGTAACTCAGGAAAAATGCAGTAGAAAAAATATATAAATATATTTGCGCTGCATTACTAAATGATTCCACTGGGATTTACTTCATACAGATGTAGCCGTGGACAGCTTTTCAGAATCGAATGCTCACTTTATTTTTACTGCAATATCCAGTAAAACCATTTGTACATCATCCTATAACTCAGCATTACCAAATTCCTTTAACTTTCTTCCTTTTGCTATTAAAAGGTGAATCAAAGAAGCCAAGATGAAGGGGGAAAAGAGAAAAAAAACACATGTATCCATCTTCACTATCCCCCATCTCTCAGAAGCTTTTTACTCTCTCCAGTAATCATGCACACCTCTCATTTCAATACTGAGCTGAGTGCACTGAGTGAACACTGCAATCTGGTCCTTGTAATGAAAAAGTATATTCCAGCTCCCTTTCCTGAAAGAAGGCCCCATTAGGAGACTCGGTCTTATTGATTGAAATGCTTTTAAAGTTACACGTGCATTAATGCAGGAGGGAATGCTTCTGAGAGGCATAAGTCAATGGTGCCATACACAAGCTACTGCTTAAAACGTGATGTTTAAGATGCTGTCTTACTTTTAAAGCAAAAGGGCCGTGAATATGTCCTAATTCTACTCTAAACTAATTTAATTCCAAATTCTTATGCGCTGAGAATGATAAAACAAGCCATTAATCCAACAGTTTTGAACAAACCAGCAAACTACCCTTTGATGTGTCACGAAGACTTTTGGGGGGGGGGGGACGTTTTATGAATTAGTGATGCCAATGAATTAATGATCGACGTTAAATAAAAGCAAGAAAATTCCGTAGGATTTTGGATGAGTTTTATGAAGAGATGAGATTATTTTAAAGGCAGTAAGTTTCACTTTTTTCCCATGGTTTGGCTGCGTCCAGCGACACATTTTCTGACCGATGTTAATTTGTACTGATGGACACGAACCAAGAATTAAACATTAGTATCAGCAAACCCGAAGAAAGCTAATTGATGTGTAGGTTGAAGAAAGATGGCCCCAGCTTGAGGAGTCCACAGCAGGGCACTTAAGAAAGGGCTGTCAGAATAGGCTTGTGAATGGTGTAGTTACATCTCCACACTCTGGCAGTTGCCATGGAGATGAATATAAATGTTATTGTATGTGGCGTTATGTCTTCATGCACAAATGCCTCTCTATCGTCTTTGATTTATACAGCATGCGTCTCTGCTGTGCGCTTTGACTGCCAGCCAGACTCTAGATCATTAACATAGACGAGGTCCCCCTCATATTTGACAGTTTCTAAATAAATGCAACTTCTAATCTAGTGCAACTTATGCTTTTCTCCTCTTCGTGATGCATTTTTTTGACTGATCCGACCGATGTCACTTATAGAGCAACTTAAAAGTCTTGAAATTACGGTACTGTCCTGCCTTTGGCTAACGCTGTCCCTAAAAGCTAGATGTCCTGATGCATTCAGAAATATGACATGCCTAATGTTACTTTCATATTTTAGTCTTGCTAGCTTTAGTAATGCTATCAGTTACTTTTAACATAATTTTCTTGTACTAAGGCAAGCACAACCCAACACTTACACAAAATGTCTCTGCCCATATTAAACCTCCTACATTTAATCACTCAAACTCGATTTGGAGATTGCTTCCTGCTCCTTTGCTCTCTCCTCCAGAGGTTATCGTAGCTGTTGAGGGGAAGAACTGCTCGTTTGATCTGACCTCTTAAATTCAATCATGGCCCAATCAGATCCCCCGTGAGATTGACCCCTCGAGCCAGCCAAAGTGGTCTTGTCTCATTTGGAAAGCACAGTCATGGATCCACTTATGCGTTTGTTAAAAGAAGTCTAGGAGGTCTGAAATAGAGTGTTTCAGATGGTTATCACATCCAAGAGTAAGGAGAGAGGTGAAGGATAAAAAAAATGCAGCTAGACAGGACAAGGAAGGTACTTGTGAGCAACAATGGTAGCAAACTCCTTAAACTAACTCGCACTCCTTCACAGTCACATCCCAGACCAAATTGATTAGCTACTCATGTACCAGCGAGTGTCCGCTGATCAAATTTATTTTCCTAAGAGATTTCCAAGATGTGAGGGGAGCCAGAATTGAGTACAGCTTTCTTGGTTTAATTTGCTTTAGTGGAAAGAGAATAAAGTGAGCATTTACTCTAGAACGGCTGCAGGACGCAGGCGGATCAAATTTGTTACTGGTGTGCAGAATGCTCTCGGAGGGGAAGCAATCTGGCTTGCCGCTTTTGTGTCCTGACTAAGCATGGATTGGGTTTCAAAGTGTACCATTGTTACAAAAAGTTGTGGTTTCGGAATCCCATAAGCTGTCAGACAGCTGTGTCCTAATGCTGAATGAGGTTCAACCGCCTATACGTTACCTTCAAAACGTTCCCCTATTGAAGATGACTCCAGTTTGGAGTTTGGACTCAAATTAAATTATGAAACTGCTCCACCATAGTTCAGTTTAGCTCGTCAGAGCTCTCCTCATAAGGTAATAGTGGAGCAAGAATAGCAGAGAGGCTTCTAAAATTTGCAGAAGACCAGCTCTTGAAGTGTTTAAGATCGCTGTCCTATGGTATGCAGACTCTTTGTCTACATACATGAAGTTTCACTCTTCTTAGAAAGCTTGGAGCGGCTTCAACTGAAGGCTGCGCAATCTGTGTTTTGATTAGTTCCATTAATAATTACTGTTTTATAATCCTAGTCTGTGGAAGAGGTATTTAACTTTCAGGGTGACATTTTAGCAAATGTAACCTGACCCATTCAGATGTAGAAGGAAGAGGGTAAATTTACAATCTGCCAATGATGACTTTTGATAGACAATACACAGCTTAATCTTCCACAAAATGTGTTGAATTTCTTCACATTTTGGCCTACACAAACAGAGGGAATTTTAGACGAGCCAGTGTAGCTACATAGCAATCATCATACATTTTTACACTCTTCCCTTTTAACTGTAGCACCTTGAAACTTAGTCATCACACTGTTACAATCTCCTGCCAGTCCATGACTTGTCCTGACAGGATATAATAGAAAACATTTTCACAAATTTCTCAATCTTGAGAAACATTAAGGTTTCTATACAGTACACTTTAAGATTTCAGTTTTTGTTGGAGTAATGTAACATTTTGACAGTAAGCCGCCGTGTGAAGCATCCATTTGACTGGCACCGGTCACCCATGAATTATTCAAAGCGCAGTCCAAATATCACGTAATATCATTCTAGCAAATAGAGGAGGGAGATATTCATATTTCATCATTGACTGTTGACCTTTTTCACAGGCCTGTCTCTCATTCATTCCCATTGCATCAGTATGAACCAATAAAAAATGTGACGGACAAAGCCTTGATCAAATAGCACCACCGGGGGAGGCGTCTGGAGAGAGGGAATCTGCAGATGAGACTGTGTAACGGTGGCAAGCACTTGGCAAGTAAAAAAATAGCTGTAATAGCCTCAGGTAAGTTAACTGCCTGAAAGTCCCCAAACTGATTTTAGGCACAGCAGCAAGTGTAGGTGTGAAAATGGCCCCGAGAGTCGTTAAGCCGCTTTAAAGGAGGCAGCTGAGAGGATGTGGTGATAAAATATGAAAAAGCATTATACTTTAAGCAAACATTCGCAGCTATTTACACAGTTCACGGGGTTCCTACTCTTACATTGTGGCAAGATTAAAAATACTTATACTGCTTATTTGTATTTACAATGGTTGGCTCGCAAGTTAAATAATTAAACCACAATCAAAAACATAATTAAATAAAGTGGATGCAGCGCTCAAAGTAATGGGCTTGATTGAATGCAGTAAACGTGGATATTAGTGGGTGACTGTAAAAACAAGAAACAAACAAAAATAAATACAGGGTTCCTGCACATTTTGGATCAAAACCTATGGAACTGGATTTCAGTATTATTCTGGTCTGAAAAAAAGTAGTAGTTGTGTTTCCAGAGTTAATCCCTGTCCCTTAAATACTCTGTCCGTGCTTCCTTGTCTGCCCCTTTGTTCTTTGTATTGTACATCATCCTTTGTTTGTGTCTGTCCATCCTTTTTTCTCTTTTATTTGATTTGTCAGAGGATTTTATGTTTTCATCATGTACACCAGTTTGAATTGCCTTGTTGGTGAAATATACCATACAAATAAAGTTCCTTGGCTTGTGTTTGTATTCTCCTAGCTTCTTTCCCTTGCATGTCTTCACTTCCTTTATTCCCTTTTCCCTGATTCATAACACGTTTTCTTTCTCCCCTCTTGATTGTTTCTCCTCTTCTCTTTGACCTAAATCCCTTCTATCCTTTTTTTCTTTCTTCTTCTGTCATATATCACTTCCATTCATGTGCCATTTCTTTCCTTCCTAAACTTGCATGTTGGCTTCATTGATTCTGGTCTTACCTTCTTTTATTTCCCTTATGTCTTCTTCTTCATTCCTCCTTTCTTCGAGTTCTACCTCACTCTTTCCTTCCTTGGATCTAGGTCTAATGTCTAACATTCCTACCTGTGTCCTTCCTTCTTTCCCTCTCTGACATCTTCCACAGTTTCTTCCTTTCGTAGTGTCCTATATTATTATTTAAGCAAGATGGCAGCACTCTGTGGTTCTTGGTGCTAGCACTTGTGCCAGTAATGTACCTGCCGGTACAGCATTACACAATATACAATACACAATACACAACTGTTTGGGCTGAACAGCAGCCAAAATGTCCAACTTCCTCCAAATCTTAGGGCAATGCTTGGAAAATTCAGAACCTGACAAGAACAAGTGGTGGTTGGACATGGGTGAGATGTAAGAGAAAGTATTTCATGGTGACATCATGCGTTTTTTTCTTCACTTCAAATATGTCTTTTTCTGGTGTGTTTCAAACATTCCTGGTAACAAATGAATGCAATCCCCTTTGAGTGCAAAATTTAATAGATGACACTTTCCCACTAATTAATTAGCCCTGGTCCTTGAACCCCTTTAGAGCATTTTTCGAGTGTTTGTTTTCCAAGCCACTCTATTAGGAATGATATTCAATTACAGAAATGAGCGGGCTGGAAATTAATGGATTTTACTGTTTAAAATGAGCATTACCTGCGTCTGTAAAGGACATTTGGAGCAAATGTGCGATGCTCGAGGTACTTTGCTTTATCCCGATATCCCTGATTATAATTTTTTTTATTTTTTATAATCAGGAATAACTTTTCTTTCAAATTTTCTGCAGAAGCTCTTGACCAGCTTTGTGTGGTTCCTGGAAACACAAAGGATGCTAGTGTATTGGAAACTGATGGACAGCCTTGCTCAGAACGGTCTGATTGGAACAAGAGCAAAAACTGCCAGGACCCAAGTTGTTTTCACAGGAGGTCACGATCTGCAAGGGCTTTACGGGAACCCACAAATTTCCATAATGTGTTTGCACTGTTCAGTCGCATGTACAGTATTTGTGTCCGTGGGTTGGGAGTCGGTGGGAGTGAATGAAAGAGTAGGAAGAGGCGAAAGAGAAAATCATTTTTGATCTTATGGAAATTGTGAGGTTTTATGTATTAGACCGAACAAAAATGGTGCATAATCAGAGAGCGGACATAAAATAATGCAGAGTTTTCAGCGTTTTATTCATATGTTAGACCCTGAAATGTCTGGCGTTTATTCGTATTTACCCCCCTGTCGATTCTAATCCAATTCTAAATAAAAACGATTTTAATAAACTGCCTTAATTAGTCACATAGTTTTAATAGTTTGATCTTATTAGCTAATTTATTGTTGGCAAATAGGCAACTGTCCTGTGGGAAACCCCCCCCCGATAAAACTGAAGAGAAAAGTACGTTAAGAAATGTACTGGATAACAGGGACATGTGACATGAGTCAAGGTTCACTTCAGTTAGTGCACAAGATTATTTTGGGACAGTTTCAGCTTAAGATAAGAAGTGAACTGTGATACCTTCAGCCTATAACGAAGTGTTTGTTTCCACATCTGCTGCTCTGTTCCTCTTCCAGACAGCCGATGTTGCCGTCAGTGAGTTATTCAACGGTTGAAGTCTCTTGTTCCCCAGGAAGAATCGTCTTTACTCTCCATCGCTTCTGGTCCCTATTTTCTTTTCATCCAACCCTGTCTGCTTTGCATGTTCTGCTGTTTGCGTGTGCTTTTTGAAAACCCATTCCCTTTAATGGTCCCATTAACTATTGCGGCCAAGACATCTGTGACAACTGGATGATCTGTAGCCTTGACAATGTACCCAACACCTGTAACAAGAAGGCTGCAGAAGCTCATGAAGCTGCTCTACAGCACATCACCTGCACACGCCGGGAGTTGTTTCTGATTCCTCCGGATTCCAAAGCTTTTTCAGGGGTTAAAAATGATCAGTAACACACTGAGGTGTGACGCGCTGCAACAATGCTAGAGGTTTTAGAAATTACATTCAGCACAACGGCAGGTAATCGTGAGCAGGAGGATGGCAGTGGAGAGTTCGGCTTCTTTAGTTATCTGCAGAGTATTTTTACGTGGCAGTGGGATGTAAAAAAAAAAAAAAAAAACAAAGAAAAAAAACATATTTGTGTTTGCAAAACTGCTGTTAGGCACCGACATTATGTTTTAACTTCACAGATATAATCTGATGGACAACAACACTGCAGAGGTCAGATTTCAGTTAGATTGGGAAGTAAGACTTAGTCACAGCTAGTGACCTTGTCAACAAAATTTTAAAATACCAGTTTAGTAAGGAAAGGTGTTGTTTTCTAAATAAGAAGGAAATAAGGAAGTCAGTTAAATGTTGTTTTTTTTACTGTCTTTTTCAGTAATTCTTAAGATCTTTGGTCTCTTTGGTGACATTTGAAGAGCCAGACTGACACTTACGCCAGAATACCCACTCAGGAGGAAGATAAAACAAAATTACAAACAAATTATGTTAATAACATTAATTGTAGCCTGTACTGGGTGAGGAGCCTTCGCTTAATTTCATATTTTGCCCCCACAGAGATTTAGATTAGACTATGTTGATATGTTCTGATCACAATTACATTTAATTACACTGCAGAAGTTCACAACTGTCAAACGTTTCATTTTGTCATCATGCCAAAGAAGAAAATAGAGCGCGGGACCCGTCAACATCTCCTTACTTGTTATCCTAATGACAGCAAATGGATAATTGGTCGTAAAAGAAAAACATTTTTGAGATGAAAATGAATACAGCAGATCATTTAATAAGCTTCAACAGCCCACAAACACTCTGTTCCCGTTGTCCGTGTGTTTTTCCATCACCCTATTAACACAGAATATGATTATTCCTAAGTTAAATTCTATGTGGACCCTGAGATAATTTCACCTATTTCGTGGGAATCCAAGTCTTACTGGAACTGTGTGGGGGAAAAAATAAAAATAAAAAAATAAAAATATATATATATATATATATAAGTGCAGCAATGAATTATACTACTTGTATGTAAAGCCTCAGCTGCTTTCTCTGTTTCATAACAGTGTTCATGACCCAGCTCGGGTCAGTCCAGAATTAAACGGTCAGCAAGGAGCTGCTTTATGGCCATAAACGGCAGGGTCTCCACCTTGTAAAAGCTTTTACACTGTATCGCTGGCAGACATTTGGCATTTACATCAGTTGCCGTCTTGGGTTAATTAAGTTTGACCTGTGCACCATCTTGATTAGACAATGGTAAATAAAGACAACGCGTCGCTCTGCGGATGAGAGCGGGCTCGAAGAAAGCAGCCTCAGCTAAAAGCTGTGAAACGCAAAACAAAACAAACGACTGTGATTTCTGTAAGGAGCGAATATCAAGGACGCATTGAGGAAATGCGTCGAGCTAAAGGATTTGCTTGTCTTTTTGACACATAGTTTATGTAGTTCAAAACAAGCAGTAATTGTAAAGTCTTAATTGTGTGCTCAGTGTAAATAAAAAAAATAATAACCTCATCTGGGTTACGTTTTGTATTCAGGCTGTTCGTAGATATCAAGTGGTGAAAGATTCTCACGGTATGATAACCTTGATTAAAAATACCGCAGCTTCGTAGAAATATGGCACCGCAATCTAAAACAAAACTGTCTTACAGGATCTAATCGCAAATACTCCATTACCTGAACACAAGTGATGGATGGAGCTGCTTTTTTAGTTTCCCATCATGATATGATTTTATTTTTTATTTTTTTTGGTGAATGAAAATATTTCCAGTCACTTCTTTAATGGATGGTTTTTTCAATCAAATTTGTTTACATACTCAGTCACGTCATGTTGTTACATAACAACACTGTTGTTTCCATAAAAGCGCAAAAAATAAATAAAATTTGGATTGACAAATACATTTAACCCCAAAATTCTAATCTCAATAACTGTAACTACTTTTTAATTTTACTTCAATATGCAACTTATTTTACACATAATTTCCTCGTACAATATATCTTAGAAACACTGAAGTTTCAATTAAATTGTTTAGAATTTTTTTTCTGTCCTTGTTTCCTGTAATTATTTACCTACTTTTGAAAAGAATCCATTGTGAAATAGCATATATTTCACTTAGTTTGATCCCCCCCCAAAAAATGCTGTGTATATATATATATATATATATATATATATATATATATATATATATATATATATATGAGTAGATTTAAACAAACATGATTCTCGTTATAGAATATGCTGCTTGAAAGAAATGAAAGCTGCAATTATGTTGTCTTAATGAACTAAACCTGATTTTTAATATGTTTTATAAACATGTTTGAGGATCGAGGACAAAGACGCACAAAAGCATACGCAGTAGCCTGTAGAATAGCTACACGCCAAATTTTTTGCTCACCAAGGCACTAAAATCTAACCACTCTTGTTTGTTTCGTCTTTCTACTTGTCATTCTTCTATTCTCATTTACTCCCGTCGCTGTTTTTTTTCCCCCCCGAACAACAAGCACAAACACAGTCAGTGGACCATTACTGACTCGAGTCAAATGACTTCTGAAATTGCTTTGTCCCCCCCCCACCCTCCCCACCCCTGTCTCTCGTACACGTGTCACAGATGTTGTTTGGCTGCGTGGGGCAGCGTGTCAAGACTGAACGTGACTCGCTACTAGCAATCGAGCTGACTGTGCATGGCGTAAGTCTTTCTTACATCATTCATTTCAGTAGGAGGGGGACAAAAAAATACTGTAGGGCTGAGGAGACTGTTGCAGCTGACTTCATCAGGCTCACTCTGAACTTGCACACACGATGTCACGCAGTGAGGCGCCTTAGTTTGATTCAGTGCAAACACAAAGAGCCTTTGGGCTTTTAGCAAATGTACATTGAAGCAGCGTTGGGGGAAAAATAATGTAGGCCAGCAGCCGATAGTCTAATAAGGTGATTACAGTAGCGGGTCTTAAAGTTGCAATAGACTGAAATCGTGGGCGTAAGTGTTCCCCTTACGCCTTCATTTGCACGTGAGGCAAAGTGTTGTGGGTGAAGGCCGCAACCCGAAGTTGCAAGGCAGCGTCTTTATTGCCAGGTGGCGAGGGCTCCATCATCGGTACTTCAGCCATCACATTTTTCTATTCTGGTTTTAAACAGATCTGACATAAGTTTCCCTCCAGCTGTCATTTCGACAGCTTGTCGATCAGTCACACATGTCAGATATTCATAAAAATCAACTTTTTTCAAAACTCTGTAAGAAGCTCATTTGTTTCAAATATAGAGGTATCTGTAGACTGTTTATCTCCTCTTTTTTTTGTCTCGGTTGAAGATAATCAAACAAATCTTACTATTACCAACACAGATAAGTTTAAATGATTAACAGGGGGCTGGGGGGGGGGGGGGATGCATCCAAAACAACTTGGCTCTATGCAATAAAGAATTAATTTGAACAGGACCTGTATGACGACACGAAGCAGGCTAACACATCTGAAACAAAAACAACAAATGAGTAGTGGTGATGCTTCCTTGGAGTGGCCAGCACATGAAAATTCTTGCAAGAGATGAGTTGTAGGGGATCATAAAACAACCCAGAGCAATATCTACAGCACTGGAGTCCTCATGTGGTTCAGCTCAGAGTTCTTTTTTCTTTATTAATAAGAAAGATACTGGACAAAAAAATGGCGTCCACGTGAGAAACATGAGGCAAAAGTGGCCTGACTCAGATTTACTAATCGGACACATTGATGGTCTCACAAACAAGCATTCTTTGACGAGGCAAGAAACAAAGTCAGGTGTAAGCATGGTGGTGGCAGTTTTATGGTCTTGGATTGTTTTGATGCTTCAGGACCTAGAAAACTTGCCATAATTGTGTAATTAGCTGTGCATAAACTACACTGGCCTGCTTTTTTTTTTTTTTTTTATTATTTGAAAAACATTTTTTTAAAAGGATGTGACACTTTATAATTATGCCCTCACTTTAGATTTCTCTGTCCCATGAAATTCCAATACAATACATCCAAGTTCACGATTGTAATGTGACAAAATGATAAAATGAGCTTCGACGTGCTAAATATCATCAAGCTCGGTGCGCGCTTTGATGTAATGTTGTTTTTCAGATTCTTTTTTTAAAAGAGCAACCTGGCAAAACCCTTCAGATTTTACCTGCTGAGACAACCGCATTTTCTCGAGATACCAACTCCTTATAGTTGTGTTTGATATTGTAATACGGTGCCCCAGAAAAACCGTACTACCAAGCAGCGTTCTTCCCATACAGATGAGGTTTGTATGTGGCAATGCTTTCACAGATGTGTGGCGGTGAAAGTCTCTGTTGCCTCCTTTCCTTTAAGTTGCTCTGAGGTCAACATCAGATTAACTTAAGTGATGCATCCCTGCTGCCAAGACGCATTACCTTTCACATTGCTCTCTGGGTGGACACGTAAGGCGGGCATTTCTTTCAATTACATCCTTAACTTTTCTTTTTAATTAAACCTACAGACAGATTGATTACGGAGCGGCCTAAATGATGGGGAAAAATTTAAAGGTGTCCTGAAACGCTGGGTTTGGTGGGAACCCACTTGCCTCCTCGCTGCCCTCTGCAGCTCCTTAAGCTGTCACACCCCGCTATTCAATAAGCAATCTGGCGGCGGAGGCGTACAAACAAGCGGAGTCGTGCGGGGCAGTTTGTTTCCGTTTGCCAGACAGGTTCGATTCTTGCCGAGACACGGCCCACAGAACCAGACAGCCGGGATGCTGCGGGCTGGGTAAAAACTAATTACGGCGGTGTTAAAAGGGAGGCTCAATGAGGCACGGAAAAGACGGCCAGATTCTCAGCACCTTTTGACACACTCTGCGGGCCAGCAGAGAACTAAATAATGCCTTTTTTCTTCTTTGATTTGAAGATCCACACCTCCCTACCCTCTCCCCCCCGCACCCCCTCCCACCAACGCCGAACTGCGTGTCATCCTGGCACTTGAAAATGGATATTTTTACTCCGCCGCTCGCGTCAAAACATTACGTCCTCAAAAATAGAAAGGTGCGGGATTTTGGAACGAGAACTGTTTGAGTGGGAGATGATCATGCATGCGGCCTCTAATCAATGCCAATTGATTTTCATTCAGGAGGAAGAGGAATGACAGTGATGCAACATCCTGGTTCGTCTTATTTCAGCCTCTCAGATCTCTGTGTGAGACCGAGGAGACAGATATCCATCACACCGTCCAAATGATCATGGTGATGGAGCCGGGCTATATCTGGAAGACACCAGAGGGCCCTTTGAAAAACGCAGAACAACGGATATGTGGGTATCAGATGAAGGCATTAGGGAGACAGCCAGAGTGACACAAACATGTTGTGAAAGATGAGCAACATCTGGTGCAGTGGAACTTATCCTCTGATCTTTTAGTTCGTATGCAGAAGCACCATTTGCTCTATAATCTTGGCCCTAATTCCCATGCATGCCCCCAGCTTAATGGCCTCTTTAGAGCATTACATTTGTTACTTTTGCAATTTGTTCCAAATATACTTTTCATGTTTCTCTTTTGCCAAGCCAGTCCCTCAGCAATTTGTTATTGCCCATTTAGCTCAGAATAAAGCATTTCTAAAAGTGTAGCTTGGCCACTTCATCAGTCGTACGGGACATTTAGGCATCAAATCTACAGTGTCCTGCAACCTCTTGAACTTTGTTTACACTCTGTCACATTTGAAATGCAATCTTTATTTGAGAGAAAAAAAAAGGGTATTTTGTGTCTGAGACCAACAAAAATGTGTGATTGTTGAGAAATGGAACCAAAAGGTTTCAAATTTCTCCACAAATTAAAATCTGAAAAGTGCTTTTAGCTCTCTGACTTAACGGCTTTTGAAAAAAACGTTTGCTGCAATTACACCCGCAAGTCTTTTGGGATATGTCTCGACAGTCTCTCGTCTAGAGACTGACGCACTTACCAGTTCTTCCTAAAATATTCTACCATGCTCTTTCAGATTGGGCAAACAAACTTTCTCCTGCTAAAGAAAGGACACATTACATCTTAATGCTCCAGATAGCAGTTTTCCCATAGAGATCAGATTTTGCAGCACCAGACTGAAATGTTTGGCAACTTATTCCCCTTCCTGAACTGTGGACCTCAGCAGCTTTTCCAGTTTCCTTGGGCTTCTTGGTTGCCTCTCAAAAGAATCATTTCCTTTCCCTACCAGTCATTTTCGGTGACTGGTAGGGAAGTCACCGAAGGTTTTGCATTGGCAGATTCCCTGCCGATGCAAAACCTTAGAGCAGCTTCAGACTGAGTTGAAACTTAAACTTTTGCAGGCAAATGATTGCAGCGGATTTCACTTAGGGGTAAAATAGTTACTTACTTTATAATTCCCATTCCACTTCACAGTAGTACACTGTTTGTGTTTTAGACAAACACTATTTTTCATCTACCTATTTATTGCCATCTACAGTCTTATGGGCCACATAAATATCCAACTCAAGGCCCGTGGCCCAGATTTGGCCCCTGGGCCTTGAGTTGGACATCTGGTATAAAAAAATAACTAAGCTATTAAAATTTAGAATAAATAACATAGTTTATGATTCTTGATGAACAAAATATGAATACTTATTCAAGGCACCGTGGCTTAGCAACGCCAGGTAGAGAAATGTACTTAATGGGATATTAAATGCTCAGGATTGCGTAGGATGTTTACTATTCTGCACAATACCTCTGCAGATGTCTAAAGTATATTATATGGCACCCTTTCAAAACGGAAAAAAAAATGAGACGAGAAGTCGGGGAGCAATACGAGGAGTTAGAGAGGTGGTCAAAGCTCCCTCCAACAAAATGAGCGCAGCCCCTGAACTAAACCCAGGGGATTGAAAGTGGATTGAATTCATCTCACCATACAGAGACGGCTGCGGGCGCAGCGGGGACAACGATAGCGAGGGTGGGGGGTCAGGGGGAGCTTGGAATCAGTCAACGAGTGCAACGAGGACGAGGGAAAAAGGAGCAGCAAGAAGAGAGAAAAAGGGCAGCGGTGTGTTACCAGCTGACCAGTCGAGCTTTGCAACCCTGTTATACCATTACAGAGACAGGGGGTCCTGCTTACACCCAGCTGTGTGTGTGTGTGTGTGTGTGTGTGTGTGTGTGCGCGCGTGTGTTTTTTGGCGCAGTGCCAATCCCGCTGGCCACTCTGCTGAGCATCCCACCATCATCACCAGGAAATGGACACAATTGGAAGAGCCAGACTAATTCCTGGATGACGGGAGTGAAAGGGCAAGGGGGCCCCCAGGGGTTAAAATGCCTTAATCTTTTTATCCTCTGCTAGAGAGGACTATTCACAGATTTGATACACTCACCCTAAATCCTTAAGTGGCATGGGAGGGCCAAGCTGAGGGAAATTCCCAACAAACAGACGGAGGCGCCCGCGGCCAGCTCAGGACGAGGAAAGCATGAAGCAGTGAATGTTAAGAAAGTTTGGATGACAGCTTGGATCCCTTTTTCATTTTGCACCAGGATATTTGTGTTGCGTCTCTGGATCAGTATCTTGGTTTTGTCGTAAAAGCAGTTGTAAGGTGGTCAAAGCGTCGGTGTTTTATTCGCTGTGCATGTTGACCATAATTCTTTATCGACTTGAGAACTCAGGCAGCCCATGTTGGGGAGTCGTTTGACTTATACTGCCTACACATGAGATGCAGGGCAAGATGTTTCAGTGCTGCTACTTTAATGCTTTGAGTAGGTACTGGCAGCGATGCTCTTTCCACTCAGGAATGGGAGAGAACGCACGCTGATCACAGAATATGCCCTAACTTCCCACCATCAAAAGTCCTTTTCAGAATATTTTTTTTCCAAAAGCAACACTGCTGTGTTAAAGTTCATTGATTTTCCTTTCCAACGATACCAGTTTTATGTATGTTTAAGTAAATAAAACACTTTAAATTTTCCAGTATTTTTCATAATTTTTTTGAAAAGCCGCATTATTTATGCTAATTCGAACGCCACTCAGACGTCTGCATTCCTCACTCTATCCCACAATACCCTTTCTTGGTGCTCACCAGAAGATTCGAGCAAAGTCTCAGCTTCCCCAGTTCCCTAATGAGGCGTGATTACTGTGTTAAACTGCTAATTAAAATCAGATATTGAAGCCTACTACCCATAATCCCACTTGGCTTGCGCTACAAACACCAGCATGGCTGTCGCCTGGCATCATGCTCCGGCAGAGCCCGGGCTGTGGCTCCTCTCACCTTCACTGAGGTTGGGCAGTGCGTCAATCAGAAAGCCATCTTTAAAACTCTGTAATGTGAGGCCGACGTGACCCAGGATTTTCACCTCCTTCACGCGACCCGCTTGTGCTTCAGTTGTAGAGAGCGGCGAGCCCGAGAGTGGAAATAAAAAATATTAATAATAGTTCAAAAAAGAAAAGAAAAAAAAAAACAACAGATGACTGAAAACATGTTCTTAACGCACGGGGTGTTGTAGAACTCAACATATTTGGTAAAAAAAAAAAAAAAAAAAAAAGGGACTGTAATCTTGAACAAAATGAGCGCGACATGCCAGCAAATAAAAGGAATCAACTACTTAAGAGGAATCTGCCTTTCACGGAACAGCTGGTGGGCTATTATGGAGCACCCACTAATGATCGGCCATGCAAAATTGAGCGGCCATTGATCTTTGATGTTCATTGGATTTCCGGGCATGAAATGTGGTCTTAATTCAAAAATCTGCTGAAAAGGATGATGAAATGATTCTCTCCCCTCCATCCCTCTGCTTCTCTTGCTTGCAGAGAAGCAAAAAAAAAAAAAAGTTTAAATACGAATTGGGATTAATCTGTTAGATGACTTGCAATCCATCTACGTCCTGTAGTTTTTACCTTATGAGGCCGCGCTCTCTCTCGTCTCATTGTGACGAGTATTTCTTGGCCATAGATTTGATGAGCCATTTCCAGGAAGAGCGTAATGATGAGGATGTTCCAGCTTATTTGCACATGTGTTCAGGTCTGATCTTTGGGACATACAGACACATAAATATGATTTGATCTAAGCCGTTCCTTTTTAGCTTTGCGTGTGTGTTTTAAATCAGCACTAGAGTGGACGGTAAACTCCCAAATGTTATTCCGTAGCCTTTAGCCGGTTTAGCTCCAGCCTTCTTGCGCTCCACTCCGACCAGCTTCTTTGTCCCTGCCGAAAATAAGGCACCGCAACATGAGGTGGACTCTGTTTACTGATCAAATGGATTAGGTGGCCTTCTAAAAATCTGGATTTAAATCTCCAGCAGGTCACTCACACTCGAAAACCTTCCAATGCTGATGAATTCTGAATTCGACCAATTCTGCAAAGAGAAGCGGGTCAAATTCAACCACAGCAACATAAAAAATCAAATGTATATATATATATATATATATATATATATATATATATATATATTTCAGGTTTTACAAGTTGCAAAAGTGCCACAATTAATAAGTTTGAGGGTTTTTTTTTTTTTTTTTTTTTTTGTCACATAAAGTCAGACTGCAGATTACCTGTGTCTGATTTTGAAATTTTTAAAGGGACCTTTTTCTTCACCTTTTTCTTCCACAGCATTCGGCATCTACATAAAATATTCTTCATAGCTGGGAAAAAAAAATAAAAATACAAGCTTCAGCACCAATCTCTTATTATTATTCCCTGCTGCAGAATGACCGAGACCTGCGAGATTATCTGACTCCTGTGCTCAGGGTGATGGAGCGCTGATGGCATAGCTCCAAACAAACTCAGGTCTCCACGGCGGAGAGCACAGGGGTGAACTCTGAGCCTGACGCCGCTACCTCATTAGCCTGCGTGCGCGCCGGCAGCTGTTCCATCACAAACCCTAATATGACTGCATAAAAAAAAAAAAGAAATAAGTGCTCTCGCTGGATCGCGGGGGATTAGATCAGCAGCAGCCAAAGTTCGCTGACCCTGCGGCACCACTCAAGCTCCCAGTCATTAGGGGGAATATCTTTCTATCTAATCGCAAAAAGAAAATAAGCAAAGGACTCATTTCAGATCGGGTTGTACTCTGTCGCTTTTCCTAATGCTTTTCGGCTTGAAGAAAGGAGGATTAATAAAATAAGGAGAACAACACACGGCCGGGGGAGGGGGGGGCATCAGAAGTCCACAGACAGAACGAGCAGCGGTCATTGTGCACAATGGGGAGCATGTGACTCTGCTCAGCTGGAGGGACTCTGGCGAGGACGAAGCCACCTATGTTTTGGTGACAAGCGGCAAATGGTGACCTATTACGGCACAGAATGCTAATGCCAAACTTTGGGCCCCCGGGGACCCGTCCCTGCTTCATGAAAACACAACCTGCCAGGGCATGTTGCATGACAGTCCCAGTTCACACTCAGAAGTGAAAGAGATAATAACCATATAAATCACAAGCCACCATCTCTCTCTCTCTGCACTTCTCAATCCTTGGTGTGTCTCGATGAGAGTCTTCTAACACTTCCTGTTCCTAATTGTCCCCTCGTCAGCTTTTTCTTCTCTCATCCATTGCTGTCTCCCGACAAACCCTCACCGCGGTATTCTCCTGATCTCCTTCAACGTGCTCCCGTCGTTGATGGATTTCTTTAAAAATTACTCAAAACCAGTTTTTTGTTTTTTTATTTCTAAAACTGATGCCACCAGTGAAACGTTCATTACGGTATGCACAACAACAGATGGCTGTTATAATTAAATAAGCAAACAAGCACTAACAACGCTTGAACATTCACCAGGCTGTGAGTCACAGAAATTAAAAAAAAAGCAAAGAATATGTGTTCATGTCTGTCATGTTTATTTAAGCCTGTATTCTCTCAGTTGAATATTTTAGTTCTAATAATTTATTCTCAAGTGGTCAAAACGATTATTAAAAGCAGGAGCTCCTCAGTCATATTTGGAATGCGGAGAAGGCAAAAAAAAAAAAAAAAAAGATGAAGAGTCTCATGCAGAATGGCAGACTTGTCTCTGTGTTCCCTCAGGCCTGCGGTGTGGGCACTGACTCTATTTGACATCAGGATTCTGCACTGAGAGAGTCAGAGTGAGGCAGAGACAGAGACACAGGGAAGGAGACATCACAGCTCTTATGCCTGCAGGGGTTGTGTAAATGTGAGTCATGCCATGATGGGACGACTTGTTCGGGGGAAGCATCACCCTTATAACTTTCATTTCGTTTAGGGAGTTCACACAGCTTCCTCGCTCCAACTCTTCTCTTGAGTGGCAAAAAAAAAAAAAAAGAACGGAGATAAAAATACGGAATTGGCAAACTGAGATTAGATGTTAGGGGAACGAGGTGATGTCTCGCGATTTCTGACCGTAAATTGCATCTCCCTTAGAAAATGCAGAACTTCCACGAGGGGGAAGTTTATCCGAGGCTGGTGTTCTGTTGTTTCTGTTGCGACCGACGCGGGCAATGAAGCGTTTCTTGTTTTCCTTTGGCTTCTTATGGAGGAAGCAGAAAGAAAAAAAATATATACATGCATCGTCTTAATGCAACACTTTAAGACTCACTTTAGTTCTGTTTATGTTACTGCTTAGATTCTGTTAGCATCATGAGGGTAATTAGCATTTGCATAGCTAGCGCTTTTACCACTCTAACTTTTTTCCTGGAACGGTTTTTGTTTTCTCTTTTGTAAAATCCCAAAATTAGCTTTAATAACTTTTTACAAAAAGACCAATACACAACCTGTTCGAGTCAAAACAAGAACAATCCACATTTGGAGACACTCTCCTTGCACCTAGCTAAACTTTCATGAGCCGTTATTCTGTTATGTTTGCCAGGAAAATGCTAAATTACCATGAACAAGAGATTCAAAACACTGATATTGTAAAGCTAATACTGAATTATGTATGTGAGAGACTTCAGCTAACAAACACCTTTATCACCAGTGTTTTTTAATGCAGTTTTGTTTATGTAAACACTTTAAACCACATTACAACTGAGCTAGCAGTACCAGGCGCTATCAGCTTCGGTAAAGTGTCCATTAGTTTTCTTTGATGGCAAATTCTTGTCCTTTGTATATTTTTTGAAGCACTTTGGTGAATCAATGTTGTTTTTCAAATGAGATTTGTAAATAAACTTGACCTGACTTAAATAGATTCTTTTTTTTTTTTTCAAAAAATTTCAGTAAAAAAATAAATTAAATTAAATATTCAGCGATGCATAGAATACAGCTCGGTTCATTACTGCACTGTTGAGGCTTGTTTTCATTGCACTCAAGTGTTAGCCACTTATTCATTGTTTTAAAAAAAATATAATTGATGCCATGCAGATTTACCACGCTACTTAAATATTTTTTGATCAATTATGTATTTATGTAAGCATAAATATTTAATGTAGTAGGGTTACTGTGACATGCAGCATGCATGGTTATTCTCTCCATATGGGCAATCAACTTGTAAATTATTACACTTTATTATTATCCACGATTAAGCCCAATTAATTATGAGTGGCCTTTAGCCACTTATTACTTAATGTAGTCACACATCTAAATTTCCTTTCAGTAGATTGTTTGATTGAAGAAAATTACTTTAAATCATTAGTTATTTGTACAAAACACAACTGAAGGTACATGGCAGCATACATGGGAGCCTGTTAATGGGCCTAAACATGCAAAAGCTTGTCTGTTAATTAGGTCCTGATCACATAATTTATTTCACGTTTATACTATTAGTCAAGTTACAAAGAAAAGTGAGGACTTTGCAAATGAAATGCCTTGTTTTTTTTGTTTTCTTTTTAAAAACAAAAAAACAATGTTTTCAGCACAGCAAGGCTTAGCTCAGCACTGACCCCCATATTGCTTTTGACTTCAGCGGTAGAAAGTGAAGCCCAAGCAAAACTAGCCACAAACCACTAGAGATGGGAGTAAAACCTTTGGGTAATGCACTCTTCACAATGGCTCTATTTACCGAGGCACCTGAATGAGAGCTTCATGGTGCAAAACAGCACATTACCGTGTAGGAGGAGTGCGTGGGATTTCAAACCAATCATTCGGAATCCTTCATGCAGCCGACAATAAACGTGAAGGGAGTGGATAGTGCCAAGTCTACTGTGTGTGTGTGTGTGTGTGTGTGTGTAGGTGTGTGTTGATAAAGGGAAACTTTTTTTTTCATGTAGACAAAACACCATTTGTGTAGAGGTGCATTTGCAGATGTATGTATGCACTTCTTGCATTGTTTCGGTGTAAATAAAAAAATATATCTATTCTACGTAGGCTTTAATACTGGTACCTCAGTTTCTCCCACAACCCCGAAACATGCATGTTGCTAGTCCAAAAATCTTCTTTATATGCCAGGGGCTTTATGGTAATGATTGCAGAGCATTGCAGAAGCATTCATACGTTCATTCTTTGAACTTCCTCACATTTTGTCATGCCAAACCTGCTTTTTTTTGTTTGTTTTGTCATTTGTCTCTGATGTCTTGATGGGTTTACAATTGTGCAAAACTCCATTTTTAGACGCTGGACTGAAGGATGCTCTGTTAAATGTCCAAAGCGTACGATATTGTTTTATAACACGCATACTACAAGGTTTAGGTGACTATGAAGGGAAATAGTTGATCAAAGTTAAGAGCAGTGAACATTAATGCATGCCACACTTTTCAGACTTGTACTTTTCGAACCAACTTTTTTTTTTCTTTATTGGATTCACTTCATAGTGATGTAATACTTTGGATTGATTTATTATATAAAATTATATACATAAAAAAAACATGTCATTTTGTGATATTAATATTTCTGCAAGGGACAGTAACTATTCTGTGTTGCCCCTGTAGTGGACTGATGGTACCCCCTCACTCCTTACCTGTTGATGGAGACAGCCTTGAGGCCCCTTGTGGCTCAAAGTGAATAGATAATGAAAGATGAGACTAGATAAAGAGATGTTTCAGAGTAAAATCTGAAAAAAAAATTACATGGATGGATTGAGAGGAAAGCGATTAACTGAATATTTAAGATGACTTTATTTTAGAAACACAAACCATTACGCTTGTTGACTTATTTGTTATTTTAGAACTCAGTTTTTGATCATGTAATCTATTTTTTTAAATCCATTATGGCATATACTTTAAGTAATCCACTGAGCTGTGTTTGTATTTATTCGTCTCTGTGCTCGCGAGCCTTTTTGGTGTATACAGTTTGGTCCGACACAGTGGGAAACAGAGTGGTTGGCGTTACAAATCCCAGCTGAATTCCTCAGAAAAAGAGATAAAGTGCCCACCTTCTGACCGTACATTCCAAATAGCAGCAGGTTGTCCTCTTTGATATCTGCCCAAAGAACAAAACAGAGCTCCCTTGCCTATAAGGTGGCATTTTCTATCAAAGCAAAGGGCCATAATCCAGACTTATACACTAAACCCTGTGTACACTGACATAATACTCCCTAAGCTGTCTAATTCCTTCTAGAGCCCTCAATGTTTTCTCCTCTGTCTCTTATTTCGGTCTGTTTTACACTTCCCCTCTCTCTCTGACTCACAGTGAACCTCGTCTTCGCTGTTTTTCTCCGTTTCTTTTCACCCTCTTCATAATATTGTCTTTGTTTTCTGCCTTCGCACCGTTTCCCATCTTCTGAGGCCTTCTCTCTCTGTCTCCTCGGCACATATTGTGATGATGCCCCCCCAACCCACACCACCACCAACCCTCCTCACACACATTTTCCTCTCTGTTTATTCCTTTTTTTTTCCCCCCTGTCCATACTTCCATCATAATAACAAACAACAGAGACAACAATAATCCGCGCAGTGCCCAAACAAGCATCCGAGAGCTGAAGGTTGCTAGGATACCCCACGGTCATAATATCGTCTCGTTTTAACTGGGATTTGCCGTTTAATCGAGGCTGTGTAATTGGCCTACTCTCTTGTGTTTAGGCAGGCTTAACTCCTCAGACAAACATGCATTTAGCAGTGTTGCAGAGCTATCGTGCATCAGCAAATAAAGCCAGCTGATGTAGCGCGGCAACACGCTCGACTGTTTCTGTCGCAGCCCGCTCTTTCTGGACTCTCCCAGCAAAAGAAGCAGCGATTGAAACAACTCGTCCTTTGTTAGCCATCTGGCACATCAGCAGCTGCGGTTAGTGCGTGTCACGTGAAACAGAAAACAGTCAGGCTCCTCGTGACATGTGGTCAGATTTCTCTCGTGTGTCACTTTGTGCATGTGGGCAGCTCGATTGGTAACGCATACTGACACCACGTAGATGTGTTGTTTTTTTTTCTAAGGAGGCGCTGTTGTCTCTGCGATCTCTGACGAAGGATTTGTCACACGTACATGAACGCGTTACACACACACATACACACGCACACACACACACACACAAGCTGACTGCCACTGCAAACTGGTGATGAGGCATTGGATTGTTTGCAAGGAAAATTTGAAGGAATGACAGAGAAAGCAAAGATAGAGAGACATGCCATTAAATGAAATATTTGTTAATGGTGCATAGCCTATACAGTTTCTCCATTATGGGGAGGTAAAAGCCTTCAAATAATTTTAGCTTTTCACTCAGAAATTTTTAGAAAAATCAAATCAAAGTACATTGGCACAGCATTATAAACACCAGCTTCTTGTTCTACGCTTTGTTTCGTACAGAGGGTTTGGGGTCTTTGCTGCTGAGAAACAATCGCTTCTTGGAGGCGTGGATTTTATTGGGGGGTTTTACGTTTTACACAATCGCTGACGTTTGCCCGTCACGTATGTAATGCACTGGTTCAATGTTATAAGCCTTACTGGAAATTCCCTGCGCTGCAAACAGCCATCCTCCACTACGAAGAGAGAAGCGATGAGTCAAATCAGATGGTTGTTAATTCAATATGTGGAAGAGTGGCAAACGTTTTTTGTTCACTTCGTCCGTTGCCATTGCTAAAGCTACAGGCGGGGAACAATTCTAAAGCTGCAGAAAATTTATGTCATCAAAGCATCTCCTTCTGTTCGCTGACTGGCTCAAGTTCTTCCAGAGAAATCCAGTTGAATTGGAGAAAGCGCAGACAGAGCAGTGAAGGGACATTAGAAGTCTGTCATGGCAGGGAAGAAAAACCAACAATGAGAATTTCCTTCCTGATATTTGTTTAAATGCACTTTGATGAAAGGTGAGATTTTTTTTTTTTCTAAATCCATTAGCGTGAGACTGTGCAACAACAGTAAGAAAAGAACGCAATTACAAGCTAATTGCACATCTACAAAAAAAAAATAAATCAAAACATCTTTAGTAGGGGGTGCATACTTAGCATACGTACATGCTTCCTTGCCGTTTAGCCCAGGGTGCATTGATTCCAAATCAATTATTCATAAGACCCCAGCCTTATGATTTTATACGGTGGTGGGCTGACAAAAAAAAAAAAAAAAAAAAAAAAAAAAAACACAAAAAAAACAAACGACAAAAACAAACACCGGCATTTCTCCTCACTTTTAATAAGTTTAGCTTCTGGCTTCAAGCAGAGGCCTTTACAACGACCGGACAAGTGACACTTTCATTTGGGCTCCCTAAAGTGTTGCAAATTGAATTCTGAAAGCTCACAACCATCTTTGATTTGTTAAAGCACCTCAGAGGAGCTTCCATTTTCCTCTCCTTTTCAAGACAGTGAATTTACATGTGTTGAGGCAAGATTTTGCAAAACACAAATTTGCGATTTTTTTTTTTTTTTTTTTTTTTTAGATAGACAGCCTTTTTGTAATTTAGTACATGTAATGGTAAACAGGTTTTGTTTTTTGTTGAACTGGGGGGGGGGGGTTCCCCCTGAAATTTTCACTAATTTTGGCAGAGATAGACATCTGGTTCAAGCTCTAAATATCCATTGTCAATATTTTACCTTTTTAATGTGACAGAGATTTTGTGTATACGAGACATTTTGGTATGGAGAATGACACATGGGATGCAAAGCTACGTTGTGAACTGGGTGGTGTTGCGTACAGAGCACAATGCAACGCACAATAAAGTCATGCCATAGGCTTGTTCCCTATACTTTTCTGTTTATTAAAAGAAGCAGGGATATATATACTGTATATATAAATATATATATATATATATATATATTTTTTTTTTTTTTTTTTCAAAATGCAAAGAAAAAGATCCTTTTGTGAGCAGTGTGTTTGGCATCTTACCATCTGTTTTTTGTTTATTTTATTTTGAAGAGCCTAAAAAGGGAACACTTTGTGACTCCCAAGAAAAAGGAAGAGGAGCTGAGAGGCACACAGGCCAACTCCCAGACCCAGAAGAATGAAACGGCATGAGCCTAAAGCGGGAGCCAACATGCTCGGCAAACCTTCCCGAGATGTGTGAAGGTTACATTAACCATTGCTGCTGTCCATTCAACTCCCCCGCAGCAGTCTCTTTTCAGCATCGCCCAGCCGACTCGCCCCGTTTTCATGTGTCTGACTTGTGTTGTTGTTGTTTTCTCCTGTGGGCTGAGTTTTACACAGTCTGTCAATCTCCTGAGCGTCACACATTAGAAGGACCAGTGGAGTGAGACACCAAGAGTGATCCCTCTGGGGACCAACTCTTCTTTACCAACCTCCCACCCCAGCCCCTCTTTTGTTTGTCTCTCTTTATCTTCCAGCCGTACTCTTCCTCACAGGCTCTTGGTCGCTTACGTTTTGTTTTTGTTTTTTTTTTCTATCCTTGTATTTCCCTCCAACTCCATCAACAGCTCCCCAGACTCCTGGCCAAGTTTGAGCATGTCAGATCCCCTCTGTTTGGAGAGGCTACACTACATCTGTTGACGCGCTCAGCGCTTGAGTGGTTGGCCAAACGTTGCCAACATCCCCCCAGCATGCATCGCAGCGAGTGTGCGCCTAATGAACACGACTAAAGGAATGCGCCCACGTTCATCCCCTGCCTTTTTGCTTGATACGTTTCCCCCTCTCACAATAGGGGGGACTGTTTACGATGATCCCGACCGGAACACAAAGAGGGAAGTATGGAGTCAGATGACCGTGAAACGTCTGTGGAAACCTTTCAAATGAAACATGGATCACAACACCGACTCTCTTATGACTTCTCTGGGAGAAAGTTGGCAAGTCACACGGAGAACCCAAGTCGGAGGCTTTCTCAAAGATGCGGGGTTAAACTTTAAAACGGTGAGAAACTGGTGACCTACTAAAGCACCTGACCGGCAGCAACTCGGAAAGGTCAAAAACAGCAGAAGTCATATGTTAAAAATCATCTCTCTCTTTTTTTTTTTTCCTTTTGCTTTGCAAATTGCTTTATTCAAGGTATTGTGTCCTGGCATGAGTATGCAGATGGAGAAACGCAGGGAGTCGGCTCTGAGAGTTAAGGAAATATATTTTAAAAAAAGGTGCTTTTAACTTAAGCTTCTGTGAGAATAGCCTCAGCATTCTTTAGGATTTAATGAAAGCTCCAAAGTGAGTGAAAGCCTGAAATAGCATTAGCCGGCACACAATAGTAGCCTTAACTGTAGGTATTAAACCTTGACAGCCAAGACCTAATTGCTTGGCGATTGAATAGGCCAATGGGTGGCCTTGCTCTTTGGCCGCAATGTCAGAATGCCTGAACGCCCAACGGTGAGCCCTTGTCTCCTCCATTCTTCCACAAATGGAAAAAAAAAAAAAAGTCGGACGTGTTCTTGATTGAACATCCACTTCACCTTCAGGTCGTGTTCATGTCTTTTGTTTAGAGGATTTTCTTTACTGAAATTCATCACAGAACTTGAAAGGCTCGACTTACTTGTTTTCTTGTTCAGTGGGAACCACTGTGATGTTTTCCACAGGTATGTGTGTTTGTTATTAAAGATTAGGTAGCGTAGTGCTCTTTAAGAAACATAATTCTTTATATCTTTCACAATATTAGTTTTTTTTTTTTGTTTTTTTTTTGTAGAAACAATGATGCCTTGAAATTGGCTTTTGTCCCTTTAAGAAGCTCCTGGTCTTTCTGACGCTCCACCCTCAGAACCTCATTACAACAATTTACAACCATTCTTTGGCGCATTGGACTGAGAAGTAATTTGTATGAAGAGTGCAACAGATTCCCACTTCCACCAGGTGTTTGTTAGTTGCTGCTGCCGCTAGTCTGTAGGAGCTGCTTGGGGAAAGCGAGGGGTAGAGGTGCTCTGAGACAGATCCTCGACTGCCTAAGGAGGAACTCTGTGGAAATAGGTGGCGTTTTGTGAGAGCAAACAGTCACCCCCGAATAGCTGCCAGGGGAGATTTAAGGATTCCTCCAACATGAAAGAATTAAAGTAACACTCCAGGTGTGTTTTTGATGAGGGAATAACATTGTAACATGACAGAAAGCTAAAAAAAAAACAAAAACTGATTTTACATAATACCCTGTTTAGGATGCCATTCAGTTAAAAGCTTTTACATTAACACAAAAATATATATTAGCGGGAATTTCCACATTTTTAAAATGTATCTAATTTTAGGAGGAACTTTTCGTATTTGTTTGTAACTTCAATATAAACAGGATGTGAAATAACACCAAGCAAATCAATGTGTCCGTCTTCATTATGAATATTCTGGGTGTGGGAAAAGAAGTTGTTTCGATTAGCTACAAAGTTTCTACCAAAAGGCAGTTTTTGAAGTGACCTGGGGAAAAGCAATTCTTGTGGAGGAAAGCTCAGATCCGCGGATGCGGCTGTGCTCCACAACCGACTCCTCGGTGCCCAATTCTGGGTTGCACATTCGTCTTATTTTCATCTGACAAGACCTAGAAAAAAGGAACTTGGTCAAACTAAGAAAACACCAGCGTCTTGGTGGGTGGGTGGCTCATGATACATCCAATCAAACTCCCAATAAAGTGAAGTACTCCCAGGCCAATCGAGGAACAAGTCTCTGCAGTGGTGGGGGACAATCATGTAGTTGAGGCTCCCGTTATCCAGCCAAGTGTGCTAATCAAAACCTTGTGTGCCTGATCAATACCACCGGACAACAGATTGCACTTCTGGGGAACTGCTGGATGTTAGAGGGGTGTATCAAAGGCCAGGGAGCAGGGGACAGATAAGAGAGAGTGTGCAGGCTTGGGGATGATGCAGTAACCTCAGAGAAGTTGAGTGATTTGAGTGGGGTAAAAAGTGAGAAACTGCGATGCTGTGAAATCGAGAGAGAGAGAGAGAGAGAGAGAGAGAGAGAGAGAGAGAGAGATATCCATACAGGGTTGCCTTTTTTTTTTAGCAGGGTTCTGTCGAGAGGTTTTGTCTTTAACCTGCAGTAGATTATGCTGTTAGTGTCTTCACTTTGATGAAACAAAGCTCAGCTTTCCGATGCCTCATTAGAAAAGGGCAGAGGCGAAACCAAATTCCCATCACCTTGTATTATTAACTCCGATCTCAGAAATGGCGATGTGGTTTGCAGATACTTGCCAGAGGTCTGCAATGTGTTCCTTTCAAATCTGAATCAGCGACAAAGCTCCTATCACTTCAAACCAAAAACTTCTTTAGAGTCTTTTCCCAATATTTACCTCTGACAAATGATACTAGACAGAGATATAATAAGTACTTAGTGCCATGGTTTTGAATCTTAGCCTGGGTGTTTCTGTATGGAGTTAGCAGACACTTTGCATGCATGCATGGGTTTTCTTACACAGTCTTAACATGACTGCTAGGCTAATTGTTATTTCTAAATTGCTCTTAAGTTTACAGCACAACAGCAACAGGGAAGTATTCACAGCGCTTCACCTTTTCCACATTTTTATGCTAAAGCCTTATTCCAAGGTGTATTTTTTGAGCATTTTGCAAGTAAAAAAAAAAATAAAAGGGAGAAAAGTTCTCATCTATTTATAATGTCTTTAAATTGGAGGGCGATTTGTTACTTTTAAATATCTTCTAGTCACACAGGTTGTGTATAAGGGATTTCTTCACTCTAGCGATGGAGCAGTAATCAGGTGTGGTTAGTGAAATTTAACAAATGTGGTTAACCAGTTTGTTCATGATTTGACCAGGGAGGCGATTTCTTCGTTGACTGTCAGGTTGACTTGGATTCGTTTTTTCATTTAAAAAAAATTAAAAGCATAATTTGAAAATCTGACATTTCCATTCACTTCTTTTCTGCTATCATAAAAGCAGAAATGTAACATTTAATGGTGCACATGTTCACATCACTGTATCGCTGGCTCATTAGATGGAAACTGCTGTACAGCTGAACAAAGGCCTGGAAGAAGACGTTTTACTCAGTAGTTACTGTACAGCAGTATGTCGGTGCAGACAGCGGTCTACCAATAACTCTGAATTATACGAGGAACTGGTAATTGGCCACGACAGGAAATAAATCAGCACTTAAATATCTAGAGAAGTTTCATTCTAATATTTCTCACTTCTAAGCTTCGAGGAAACACAAAAAGGAATGCTATTTCTTAATGACATAAAAAGGATCTTGACATTTCAGACCGCCAGAAAAAGTTAATATTAGTGACGTCACAAATACGCGCCACTGCTCCAATGTAGAGAGAGCAGGAGCAACGTGCTGCAGATGGACTGAGATGGACTTTATATGTTTATCCCCCGATCACAGTCCCGTTGTTCTTCCATTTGCTTGACACCATCAACATGTGTTAACGTACAAAAGTATAATTTCTGCTTCACCAAGATATGACTCTTCTGTGTGGCCCAGTAAACAGTCTCCCCATGGGGCCCACACGGCCCCGGGGGTTTGTTCGATTATGCCTCAATCTCGAGTTTAGCCGGAGCCGAGCTTCCCGCTCTGAGCTCCGTCTGAGAGCGCGAGTGTTTTCCGTGCTCTCAAAAAGCAGCGCGCGGTATGCCGAGAGCAGACGTCTCAGGTTTGACAGGTGTCTGGCGAAGCAAGAGTTGTCAGAGTTGAGCGCATGCCAGAACACTATTGAGAGAGCGCGCGCGCGCGCGCGAGATTTTAAATGCACGCGCCAGAAATAATTGTTCGCTCAGTAAGATATATGTGCACAGATGGATGAGCGCACGCTTTGGTTTGTGGGACAAATGTTACCGTTACTCGACAAACTATGCTGTGAGACATAATCGTACATTCACTAATAAAGCAATAATAAACTTTTTGGACAGAATGATGAAAAATGATAAATGTAAAAGCAGTGTGTACATACAATTGACAGACATTACATTTGTATCGTCACATTCGATCGTTACAAATGTAACGATGAATCAAACGAACGAATCAAACACCGAAATGAGGATAATTAGTTTTAGGGGGAATGCCAATTAGTGCAGTTCCTTATGACTGACATGATACAAGCACATTATAATGTCAAAAAACAACAGGGAATAATGTGATGGCAGTTGATGCAAGTCCTGAACAATGTGCAATTTGTTGGAAGAAATGAGAAACTGATACTACGATGATCAGAAATCATAGTTGTAGAGGTTTAACTGACCGCCTGTGCTCACTGATTTGATCAGAGAAACACACCAAAGCAATTCAGGGGGAAAAAAAAACAGTAATAAGCTCCTTGTAATTAAAAAAACAAAAATTTTGATTATATGAGTCAGTTTGCAGAAAACAAATCCAGCATATTAAAGCAGCACAAACATAAATGTTATTTTAACAACACTATGGCTTCATAGGACGATTCCCCTACGTTACATTTCATTCATTTTAACTTTGTCTGGTCATTTTAATTCCGCTTAAATGTTGTTTTCTTTGCAATCCTCACCAGGTTAAGTGGAAATGCACTCTCAAATTCAGACTTATTTTAAATTTCACAGACGGGAACGCCACAAAACAACAGGGTCTCGTTTCGTGTTTGATGAGACGGCAGCTGTTCAACCGTGGTGAAGAGCGTGTTCGTTAAAGGACAAGCACCGTGGGATTCCCACGACCAGAGCAGGTTGTGCATTTTTGACTCTCCTGCTCGACGCTTCCGCCGCCTCCTCTCAACCCCCCGAACCCAACTCGCGTTACGATGCCCGCCCGCCTCCCTACAAATCGGATGTGAAGGATGCCGCAAACAAACGTCATCTGTCAACGTTAGCCTCTCGAACGAACGCATCAAGAACTCACCTCCTTGTTAGCTGTGATGGCTGTAGTTGGACGAGCTACCAGCCCCAGCAGAAGGCACGCTGTGATTTTTGACTTGGGGACAGGTGACGCTATTTTTCTTTTTCTTTTTTTTTCTTTTTTTTTTTTTTACTTCAGGTGCAATATTAGCGACAAGCCTGTATGACGGTTTTGGGGTGTTAGTCAAAGAAATCAATATTTTCCATTTCTGAGGATACAGAGTGAATTATTGCTGAGATGAGCGTTGTGGAGAGATTGAAGGCTTAGTGTGAGGGTTCACTCAGGTGAAGACTCTCACAAGGACATTTACTCCTTTTATATCTTTGGCGTTAACTCGGCAAATACGGATCTTACCTTTTTCTCACCAGTGTCGGGCCACACATCACAGCTGCGAGATGAGAAGCACATTTCCTGAATTTTTTTATTTATTTATTTGTTTGTTGTTGTTTTTTTGCAAATGCACACATCTCTCCATCTTTACTTGTCAGTTTGCTTTCCATGGCAAGTCGTCACGGTTAAGCTCGCGAGATGATGCTAGCTCTGTAAGGCGGAACTGACTTTTTTTTTTTTTTTTTAATGAACACGTCTTGAAAAGGATGCCAACTGTGTAATTTTCCGGTGACCCGAAATCCTTCCTTGGAATGATGAGCTCAGCACAGGCCTGCTCTAATTAAAGAGCCACTCACAATAGAGACGAACAAATTATGGAGCCGGTTTGAAATGTCAAGATAACCAATTATCTAACAAAAATCGCCATTAGGCCAGTTCCTTTTGGCCACAGGTGATGGAGCCGCTCGAAATAATGGGCTGAGCACGGGCAGGACGGCTTTGCAGATGGTGTCACGGGAGAATTATGATACAAGCCTTAAATGTGAGATGCCACGGGGAGCAAATTTAGTCAGATAGACTTAATGTCCGTCTTACGAATTGAATGATCATTATTTCCAACTGAAGGATCTGCTGCAACTGAAGTTAAACGCGGTACAGTTCGTATTTGTCATGAAATTAGACCAACGCAGCCACCGCCGATTCCGCTCTAATGCCTGACATGTTGATATGACAGCTAAAAGAAAATAATATATTAAGACACATTCCATCATTCAACTGTGATCTTTTATAGTTTTTTATGAATCAAAGTGATTTGTTCCTTCTTTTGTAAATGTCAAGAATGTTAGTAATTGTAACAGATGGTCAAGCAAAAAACAAAAAAAAAAAAAAAACTAATCCTATTGACTAGCTTACAGTTGATCAGTTTATGGGATCTACTCTTACCTACTAATCAATGGATCTGTTGTGCTGACTGATGGGCAGTGACCTCATCTGCTATTGATCATCATCTTATTGTCCCATAATCTTGGCTTGGCTTCAGCCAGTAATAATGTTTTAAGTTTGGAGCATTTTTTTTTTTTAAGATGGTTGAAGTCTAAAAAAAAAAAAATGAAGTAAATCATATTTTGTTTATTAACTTGAATCCTCCATCAGTACCTCTTCCTGGTTCTCCGAAGGTGGTTGTGGCAGCTGCCAATATTTTCTCAGAGCTGCTGCATACAATCCCCGTAAAATAAATAAATAAATAAATAAATAAATAAATAAATAAAATCTGAATTATTCTTTTGATTAATTTTACTGTAACACCTCCGAGTCCTCAAATCCAGGCTACGATGACCGGTCGTTTTTAGATGCATCTCTGACTCAACACTCCTGAATCAAATTGCTGAATTACCTCCTCAGTAGGCAGTGAAGTTCTCCAGAGTCTTGCTATAATCACCTCATTATTTGACTCGGGTGTGTTGAGCAATGGAAACACCTAGAAGTTGCAGGACACCAACCCTCGAGACCTGGATTTAAGGGCCACTGATTTATAGTATTCTTCTCCACAATTCTTATGTTCCCAACCAGGTCACTATATCCGACTATGTGCATTGTACTCATAAAAGACAATGGAAACATCCTTTACTGTCCCACAGTGGGGAACCATAATGTGCTGTACAATATGGGACAAGATAACTTGAAATAGTGTCCCCTATTTCTGACATTTTGCTTCTTATAAAATACTTGAGTATAAAAAGCTGCTAACACAGCTGGTTGAGTAGCTAGCCTGCAGAGTTGCTTACCAACTCTGACCTCAGAACTGTTTTCTATAAAAAGTGATGGGTGATCTCCTCCATGACCGTCAAGTGTTTTGGTTACCAATAAAGTTTTTTGTAATGCTTTTTCTTGAATGTAGTGAAAAACTATAGATGAGTCAAGTTTATTTATATGCCCCCCGCCCCCTTCATACTCAAGGCAATCTGAAATGCTTAATAAAAGATTAAAGATAAAAGAAGAAAAAAAAAAAAACCTTCAAGCTTTGAAAGCAATGCATACAAAGTGACTAGTTGCATATTTCATCTTCGATCTCAGTTCAACCATTCATCAGTGATGAGTGAGGCGAACAGTTTATTACTGAAACTCTTTGATCCAAAACTCCAGTAAACAATAACATGTTCAACTCCGATTTGTTGAAGCCAAAAGCTTCTCCACGTCTCAGGTTTTTCCCGTTTCCAGTCTGTCCTACAGCTAACGAGCATAAAAACTAAATGCTATCCTCCCACCCCCCTGCTTTAGTTCTGGTCCGTGGCATACTGGGTTAAGTCCATGATCTGGAAAGTTCAAATTTGACATATATATTTTCATATATATTTGATATATTTTGGCCAAGGACCATTCAGTGCTTTGCAGAGCAATAGCAATATTTTAAAATAAATCAATTTGCAAACAGAGCCAGTGCATTCAGTTAAGTTTGGGAGCTTTCATTCAGCTGCACAGCAACAAGTTAGGGAGGGGCCACGCTTTACTCCTCTATGGAAACTTAACATTAGCTTGACAACGTCCACACAATTATTTGCTGAAATATTTAGATTTCCCAGAGCTTTTGACCATTGATTGCGGCTTCAAAACACTGTAATGCCCCCTTCTTCAACGACCTCCATTGATTAGTGTAACTCCCCTTGTGTTCCTCTGCACGGATCAAAATCGATCCTGACAACGGTACCAACACTGGAATTGTTCGACAGACAGGGCCCAAGAGGTAGACATCATGTTTTAGTGAAGAATGGACTTCTGAGTGACTGGCAGATACCTCACTGAGACAAAGAGCTCTGGCAGAGCTCCAGTCAGAGAGCGAGAGGAGGAGAGAGGTTTTTCTCACAGTAAAGGCAGCATTCATTGAGAGCCTCGCCAGTGAGGTTGAGATGCCCTTTCTGGGAGCGTTGAGGGATGGATGGAGAGGAAGAGGAAAGGAGGGGGAAGCGGAGTAAGAGCGAAGGAGGCAGAGGGAGAGAAAAAAAAAGGAAAAGAAAACAACGGGGAAGAGAGTAGGGAGGAAACTTTTCAGTCTTTGTTTTCCATTCAAAGACATTTTGACAGGACAGAGCCCACTCTGTGGCAGGGAGAGAAGCCATTTTGAAGTCTCCTACCAGCAGCTTGAGGGAAACAGGGAGCTAGAATAGATATATCTCAGGGCTGCCGTGGTGGAATCTTTTTTTTTTTTTTTTTTCCCTCCTCCCCTTCTTCTCCCTCCCACCACCAGCTTCATTCCTGTTTTTGACAGCCAACTCCGAATCAGCAAGCAGGTGTCTTATCATTTTTTTTTTTTTTCCTGCCGAAACAGTGGGACGGTGCACACAGGCACTCAGACGCTGTTCATAAACAGATAAACACACAGGCGGACCAGACAGACAGGCAAACAGCCGCCGCTCTCACTCGCACATACATATAAACAAGAGCTAGTGGCGCTCAGGAAGTAACCATGCATTGGAAATGACTGGCGCCCCTCGCCTCACTTTTTCCACAAGGCTACTGAGGCTGAGGGAGGGCGTGAGAGTGGTGGTTGTCGGGGGACGCAATATTTGACTATCCGGTCCGACACAAACCGTGTCACTAAATGGAACCTCTATTTTTACTTTAATGCATGCAAATAGCAAGCTGCCACTGGCACAGGAGCAAGATTTACCATACCAGAATGGTGAGCGAAGTTTTATTTTAAGATTTTTTCTTCTAAGAATTTTGACTCCATTCGTCCCCTCGTCGACTGACCAACTCGCACTCTCTCTCTGTGCTGAAGAAATGCATCGACACAGTAGGCTGCTAGCACCGCCGCGTTTCAATACGGGGGATTGAAAGCGTTCAGAAGGGGTGAGAGGGACGCTAACGAGACAAAAGAAACAAGTGCCACTGAAGAGACGCCCAAATTTCACTGTGTTGTTGGGCTGCCACTACCTTTTTAAATGTGACTATTTCTTTAAATCAACTTTTCAGTTAGTCGGTGAAATGTATGGGAGAGGAAACGGGGCAAAAAAAGTAGCAGACAGACAACTTGTCCATCTTCAGATTGCAAAAGCAAGAATAAATTTCACCGAAATCCCTGGTTTGGTCTCCTCAGCTGCTCATCATTGACTGCTGCTTCTGCGTAGCCGTCCAACCTCTTCTCATCGTAGCCCAACTTGATTTACTTGCCATAGTTTAGATGAATTAGACCTTTGGAAACTCTTGGAAAAACCGTAACCTGGCTACGGAGGGAGCAATCAGACGCTACATCTGCTACGTTTGTTTGGTAACGGTTGTGCAGATGCCTTTAGTAGAAAGCTGAGAGAGTTAAAAAAAATAAACATAATAAAAATATACTGATGGTAATAGATTTTTATTTTGTTGATCACTTATTACCATGACGAATGTTGGCAGCCCTACTTCAACATGTGCAAAAAGCAGACAACTGCTGGCATCGAACAATTTACTATGTCAAGATAATGGAACAAATCTTCTGTAGCATCTTGCATTTCATCCTTCATGATTGCCAGGGCAACCATGAAAATGATGGTACGACTGATGTACCATCATTGGTACATCAATCGTACCAATGATGGTACAATCATTGGTACGATTGGAACATCGTACTGATGGGAACATTGTTCTCAATGGTACGATGTTCCATTGAGAACATGGGTATGATAATGATGAGTGTCAACAAGAAGTCTGAATAAAGACTGCGTGTCTTTTTTTTTTTTTTTCAAACTAACAAACTTTGAGTCTACCCTCTAAAGAAATCCACATCATGATCCTTCCACCACCATATGTCAACGTGAGAATGATATGCATGGGGATTATGTGAAGATTTGCCAAGGGAGAGTGGCAGAGTCGGCGGGGACACAATCTGTGGCTAACCAGTCTCACACAGAATGAGTGTCACTAAACAGAGCCTCTATTTTCACTTTAATTCATGCAAATAGCAGACTGCCACTGACACAGGGGGAAGATTTAGTACGCTGTGCAATTTTAGGTCGCAGAAAAGGGAGGAGTAATTCATCCCTATTATTTCCTCGCCACATTTTAATAGCGTGGCTACTGTTGCGTGATCTAGACTTTTTTTTTCGTCCCTTTAGTTATGAAGAGTCTGTTTCAGTGGCTCAGAATTAGAAGGGCCATTGTGCTCAACTTTCCATCTTAGCACCAGATTTACAAGGCTTCTTCTCCTTTGACAAGTGCGGAGTCCATTGAAATGAGGACTATAGAGGGCAGACACTGGAATTATGAAAATATGAGTTGCCTCAAAACAAATTTTCTTCTAATCAATCCGTCCACAGCGGCTGCATCGACCTTCGTGTCGCTGAAAGAAGGCCTGTGAATGGCTGCTTTGAGAAAATCCCCTTTTGAAGTTTGAGGGGCCTTGGTAAAGCAATGTGTCCCTTGTGTCAGTGGTGTCAGTGATTAAGTTGTGACTGGGTGACTGACTGTCTGTGTGGGGGTGAGTAATGCCTACACAATGTATCTGCCCCCCTTCTACTGACTGGACTGAAGTGGTGCCAGGACTCGTCAGAGCTCAGACCTTTGAAGAGTTAGGAAACAATGGGAAACACTTCAGCGGAAATTAAAGTAATGAGGAAGGAACTAAGCAAATCACAAATGTCAGAAAGGGAAAAGGATGTTGCACTCTATGTGAATGTAATATTTTTTTGATCACCTGATCTTTTTTTTGTTTTTGTTCAAGATTGTTTGAGGCAAAACAGAGCGATAGGGTGAAATTTAAAGTTTCAAGAGTCCCTCCCTCCAGAAAGCAATGTTTTCTCAGTTGTGGAAGATCTAGACGCTCTGTGTGAAGCACAGCATAGAGCAAGGGACAGGCTACCCAATGTCCATGACAATTTATTTTAATATTTTATACAAATTACGTCCTATATAGCTAATAATAATGGTCTCTTAGCATGCTAACATTAGCGAACAAGGAGTTTGGAAAGAAACTGTTACAAGCTATTGATTGCATGAAAATAATCAAAACGAAAGTCTGCTGGCTCATTAAACAACCGCTGACTTTTTTCTACACACACACACACACACACACACACACGCACACGCACGCACACACACAAAAAGAAGTTTCAAAGAAGTGATTCCGGCGTCTAAAGTTTGGATTTCCTTGGCTCTGTCATTTGCATTACTATGCAAATCTAACTCAAGTTATCATCTTAAATATCAAACTATTGCCCCGTTTCAGGTCGCTGATATAGCACTGCGGCAGTTCAACTGAAGTTCGATTCTGAAGGTATGGCGTATTGCCCCTTGGGTGGGGTCAGTGTCCCTATTTACAAACTGAAAATAATCTTGGTATTTTAATTTGTATATTTTATTTTTTGCTAGTGGAAACGTTACTTGTTGGTCTTCCAATGTCTTACCTTAAATTAATAAGTTAGCCTATAGTGATGTAATCATTTTGAAAAGGCTGATATGTTCAGTGGTTTCCTTATGAGTTTGCAATCGATAACACAATAATGATCAACAAGAAGTCTGTCTGCTGAATAAAGAAGACATGCTAAAAAGACATTAGGAGGTGTTGCTGTAATGGATAATGAGCCATTTAAATTAAGCTGCCTAAATTATTCAGATTTGTAGACTATTGTAAATTATTTGAAGTGAATTTTCTACATTAAGGATGTTGCAGATTGTTTAATATTTGTCTGTTTTGATTAGCACTGTTGGTGTGTATTTTGTTTTGTTTAATTGTATGTGCACTTTGTAAAGTTTTGTGTTTTTTGTTATGTACCTCACGGGCTGCCGTAGCTAATGAGGGCAGGCCCTACAAAAGCTGGCAAATCATTGAAAGACTTGAACAAACTGGCAGAGATGCGCTTGGCACTATCAACACTTAGTGTTCCCCGGTGAAAGCAGCGAGGTACGTTTTATTTTCTTTGTGTATCGTAAGTTTATGTTTATATTCTATTACATCGGTTTAGTTGTCACGGTGATTACGGTGACTGAGGTAATCAAGATGATTGAGATGACTGATGGTCCACATCAAAGAAAAA
Source organism: Poecilia mexicana (assembly GCF_051168715.1). Taxonomy (NCBI): domain Eukaryota; kingdom Metazoa; phylum Chordata; class Actinopteri; order Cyprinodontiformes; family Poeciliidae; genus Poecilia; species Poecilia mexicana. The sequence continues at coordinate 11,963,785 of NW_028263387.1, forward strand.
TAAGCAAACCTTGAAAATCACCCGTCGAGACCGCGCAAATTAATTCAAGTGCTGAGGAGCTGCTGCAGTTGCCTTAAAACAAGAGGAACCAAAGCGGTGCAATTATCACATGCCAATGGTTCTCCAGTTCTAAAACCATGGCAGCAGAAGGAACTGAGAGAATTTCAGAATCTCTCGTCTTCAGCTCACGAAACCAAAATGCATTCTGAATAAAGTCAGCTGACTTTAAAAGTTCAGGATGAATGTGTTTCAGTCGGTGAAGGAGCTGACTCAACGCTCAGCAAAAACACATCCCTACCACTCCATTGTCTACTTTACTTCTCCCTAAGTTTGCATTCATTATACATAAAATCAATCAATCAATCAATCTTTGGCAGAGCACAACTATTAACTTTTTAATTTCTCAGTAAATGTGAGATCACGGACTGCAAATGAGAGAGAAACTGGTATCCGTTTTGGTCTCAATCAAAACAGACGGTGTGAAACTGTTACTTTCCTTTCTTGCAACAATTTTTTGCATGAGCAGATTCTGCAGGGATAAACACAATCTGCTAACAGCCACAGAAAATGTTAGCGTATTAACCAAAGGAAAAAAAAAAACACATTTAGCCTGAAGCTACCAGTTTCTGTCCGCAATCACTCTGAGAGAACATGTCAAAATCAGTTTATCACTCAAGTGTTAAATTTCATTTATTAACCTTCATTTCCAATTTTTTTTTTTTTGTACACTATCCTCAGTCTGTTCTTTGCAGTGTGATTTTTGACACCTTTTTTTTTGTTTGTTTGTTTGGCAAGAGACACCTTCAAATTCAGAGTTTACTCAGAGATATGCTGATGCAAACCAACAAGCTGTAGCTTTCATGGTGTGAAAAATTGTAGCAATATAACTCGCGAATCTCAAATGTTCTCCCTGGACTTTATTTTGACTTTTTTTCTTTTTAAAGAACAGCGACAAGACAAGCTGTCACTTTCTCGATATCAAAAACACGGTCCCGTTTACCCTCGGTGCCAATCTCAATGATCTGTATTGAAATGTTCTGAACCAAGCCTATTGTGTTGCGATCGCTTCAGCGTTTCTCACAAAGCCCAGAGGGAGACGGCAGAACAAGGCATTCGGAGTCTCAAAATAGCAACTTGCCAGAGGGAGTTGGGAGTGAAAAAGGCTCGCCGAGCTACACCGCCACTGAGCTGGACTTTGCTCTGCGGTGCTGTTGAGTCACACCTTGTTGATGTTTCACTCTGGCGTTCAGAGGAGAAGATGCTGTAACGTGTTACCACTTGAGCGGCACAACAAAGAGTCACCTAAGAGTGGCCTGGCCTGCAGCTTGACTACTTTTCTTTCTTTTTTTTTTTGTGCAAATTCTTGACAGATGCGTGTCTATTTGCCTCCCTTAAGCCGTGCAGTCGGTGTACACGTGCACAATCAGCAAGTGACAATCCCACATCCTCGTCAACAAGGGGGGGAAAACCTACACGAGTGCAAACAGCGTGAAAAAAAAAAGTGCTTGCACCCACACAGGAAGGGACAAATGTGGAAAGGAAAATAAAGGCATAATAGAGATTAAGGATGAAGGCAAACTCTTCACGTAAGTCTACATTGTTGTTGTGTTCATTTCTCCTTATGCGTGTGAAAATATGTCGCATTTCCGGCATTTATGGCGAAGCTTCTACTGCAGCAGCATCGGCTCACGCAAAACATTTGGTACAGTTCTCAAACAGGAAATCATCAGTAGATTATTTACATTTACGCTTCTTATATAAATATGGGCATGTTCAGGTTCATCCATCTCTTTCTGGAGCCATGGTTTTTGCTCCAGCGTGCATTCATTTTGGAATTGAAGGTTACATCTCCAAACTGTTCCACAGTGAGGAGCATGAAACTGGCCTAAATTGTACACCGGCTGTAATGTAGACAGACAAACGCTGCTTTTTTTTTGATAACTGGAAAACACCCTGACGTATATCCTCCACTGGGTTCAAAACAAAGAGGCAAGATTCGTCACCTTAGAGAACTCAAAAGTCTAGTGGCGGCAAGCTGTACAACACACCAAGCTATACTTATCATTCCCGATCATATAAAACCCACCAGGAGTTAATTGTGGAATATTTAGCAGTGCTGAAATTTCACAACTCCCCTTACGGGAGTATTGGGAACCAATCACAGTGGCATCAATTAGCTCCTGAGTGACCCTTTATCTTACAAATGTTTGTCGGAACAGTCTGAATGCCAAGGTGCGGGAGTTCGTATCTGTAACCAGTGAGGTGTTTTGTTTTTTTTTTTCATTTTCAAATGTGTCGCAAGTTGCGTCAACTGAATAAGTTCTCGGATACAAGGACGAAATACTGAAAACCCATCAAGCAACTGAATGACTCCTGAACACACTGTCAAAAACTGTATTGCAATAAAAGAGAAAATGTTCTTCAGTTTCCAAAAAAAAACCCTTTTTAAAACACCAAATTTCACAGGCTCACAGAAAAGACTAAAAATATATAAAAACTATTTTCTCGTGATACAAATTCAGTGAGATTAGCATAAGGTTAACCGATTCATTTTGGAAATATCAGCTTTTGTGAAACTAAAGCTCGCCCTTCTCCATCTCCCTTTCTCCTCTAAAAGAAAAAAAAAAAATGGCCGCCTAATTTAGAAATACTCTAGCATTTGGTATTTCAAAGCTGCACCTGTAATAGAACTGTCAGTTTTACTAGTGCCATCTGAAACTTCTCCAGTGAGCAGAGAGAAATGCTTTACTATAAAATTGCTAACCTTGTGGTGAGTACATCACTGCTGAATGTCCAATTTCAGCGTTTTTGAAGGCCACAAAAGAGAACTAGCAATCAAACAGTGTCAGAGTGTGGCTACAGTAGAGGCAAGACCATCTGCATTTCTAAAGCTGCTTCAAACCGACAAGATGCACATTCCTGCTAACATTCTTTCTTTTTATTTACTTTTTCTTTTTTTTCTTTTTTTTTTTTTTTTACAATTGTTTAGCAAGGGTAACCGTATAAAGAATACAAAGCACTTTTCTCTCAGGAAAATGCACAGCGACTTTTAAAAACTCAAACAGGAATAACACAAACCAGCTGTTGTCATTGTTTTTTTTTAGTGAAATACTGATATGTTTCTCATGGAAGCCTAAAAAAAAATAAAAATAATATATCAGTGATATGTGCATCAGGATTTCTTTTTTGTCCCCATTACCTGGTTTAATCGTTTGAGAATTGGGATCTGCAGATACCGAGTCCATTGTTCGATAATTCATTAAATGCAATAAACTGTAAATTCTTTGAAAATTAGCCCTAACCCTAAATCTAATGAGCTGCTTAGCTTTTTTCTTTTTTTCCTCGCTTTAAATCTAGGGTTTCAGCTGCTAGACAGCTGTTGGCCAAAACAGCATGGTGGCGTTATGAATTTTCCAGGCACATATCGCCGTTTAACAGCACAATCAAGTAACTGCTGCCTTTAGTTGTTGTAAAAAAGCTGCATTTACCAACGACAACGTAAAAAAAAAAAAAAAAAATCCGCCTTCACAATTTGACCCCTTGAAATGTGGACCGTGTCACTTCAGGAAGATGCGATTTTCCAACAGATAACCACAGCTCGCCGTCACACGTTGCAAGTCTTACTTGGCCGCTTCTCAGTCCAAAGATCGCTCTGGTTCAACATCTCATCAGATGATAATTAGCGTAGCATTTTGCCTTTGAATGAGCTACTCTTCAGCTCAATTTAAGGTGCTCCAAATTGAAATTTGCGTATAAAGACAAACCATAGGAACACATTTGCTGCATGCAAGTGGCAAAGCAACGTGGTTTTGCATTCATATGGCTCCAAAACTGTGTCAAATCAACGGGTTAAATTTGTAATGACAATAAGGAGTATGTTTTTTTTTTGTTTGTTTGTTTTATTTTTGTGGTTCGGCAATGCAGCCAATCATTTGAATCCCAACCGTCCTCACATCGCTGGACAACAAAGGTGTAATTTCATGTTGACAGCCAACATAATTGCAAATCTATTGCGCGCAGTGTCACAGCAGTACAATAAGCATTAACCAGTGTAAAATGTAAATAAGGACAGGCAGACATCCCCCTGCTTGTGTTGTGTTTATGAAATGGGAAAGCATTAATTCAGCAGACCGTGCAATCATCTCAGTTTTTCATTTTCTCTTCCCACATTTCATTAATGCTCCCAGACTGTCCACAGGGGGAACAAGCAAAATAAGCAAAAAAAAAAAAAGAGAGAGAAAAAAAGACGCAAACCTTTTAAGATGAGCTTGGAGTCATACTGGATGTCAGCCATGACCTGGGATTTGCATTAGATGTTAAACATTTATTCAAAAAAAAATAAATACATGTTTTAGGGAGTAAAGAAAAACAACAAAACAGAATATAAAATAGAACAAGTATACTCTGATCATAACTCATTTTAATCAGTGTACCTCCACAAGGCGTAGGAGTATGACTGTTTTTTTTTTTTTGACAATTATTTTGGACCTCTCGTTTCAAAACACCTCATTGTCATTGATGAGGTCTGTGTAAAACAGCAGCGAGTGCTTTCCCTCCCATCATTTCCGACCACTCACCCACTTGAGAGCAAGTTACCCACGACTACGATAATGACTTTCAGCAAGGATTTCAAGCCTTGATCTTCATGGTCCTGACTGTAAATGCTGCCTCAGAATTACCTACATGCTCATTTCCACTTTGTTTCAGCATATTCCAACAGCCTCGGGGTACGCAGTTATTATTTCTTGTGTGTAGCTGTTTGATGCAGTTTGGCTTCCACTGGTTTCATAAATGAGATTTCCAAGAGTAGCTGGGTAGCAATTTGGTAAGGTTGCATTTCTTATTTATTTATTTTTTTGTCACCAAACCACTTACTATCTCCTAAGTCTCACGGTTCATTTCAACTGAACCTTTCAGGTCCTCGTGCTATGCTGAATAATGGAGTTGAGCTCACAGAAACGGAGATGTCATTTCAAAGAATTCAATTTCAAAACTGTAAAGAACAGAATGTTTTTAACGTGTAGATAATCTTACTCGTCAAGGGTCATATGCACTTCATCAAAATTACCATAAATGCATCTTTCTCTGTGAAACGTTTTGCAGACAATGACCGCCAAAAGGCTGATGTCCGTGAACATGAGTGGCGAATGCAGCATTCATCTTTCGCGCTTGCTTGTGAATCTTTATGGAGTTATGTCTGTCTTTAGTGAGTGAAGGCAGCTTGGCTGAATTGACTGATTCTGCTGAGATACTGCAGTCTCCCACTAATCTACCATCACATCTTTCCTCTATGGGATTGCCCTGCGACCATACTTACATCTTTCATTTTACCAAAGAACATTTTATATCTGTTGATCTGCTGACCAAATCACTGACTTAAAACTAACCCGCGGGGACACCAAAGTTACATCAACGGCACACGTAAACCACTGGCAAAGACAAAATTGAACTTTTTGTATACGTATGTATGTCCTTTTGTTGTTGTTTTTCTTGTTTTACAAAAATTAAATTTTCATCGTTGAGAAAGGGTAACAGGTGCAAGTCTCAGCCAGTGCAAGCAGATGGATTCCACCCAGACTACTCCCAAAACCATGCTTGGTTTTTTTTTTAATCTATATTTGGTCAATAGAGGGCGCCCGTCAGCAAGGATAAAGACACTGTTGGAATTCTGCCGTCAGTTGAAAGGTGCAGCTGCTGAGACAGACTCCCTGCTCTCTCTCCCCTTTCCTCCTTCTCTCTCTACCTTACTACTCCTCATCCCTTCACTCACTCATTACGCTCGCTCTGTGCGCAATTTCACACACACACACACACACACAAACACACGGCACTTGCACGGCGCTTCTTGCAGGAGAAGCACCGTTTTTGCCCGACTGAAAAGTTGAGGATGTCCTCAACGCACAGTAAGACGCAGAGACATCTCGGTTTTTATTTATTTATTTCGCAATCGCTCCACTTGCAGCTGCACAGGAAAATCTGCACGGTTGCTGTTAAAAGTGATGACTCCACCTGAGTAGTTTTATCTTAAAAGAACAGGGGGGTTGAGAGGGGGCGGGGGGGAGTTTGTATGGTGGGCAAAATTGTAACCTGAATTGCACAGGGACACGCGTATCTGCATCGCAGGGAAAAGTGGGTTTGCGCCGCAGACACGGAGGAAGACTTTAACGTCATTTTCCACTGTATGTAAATGAATTGATATGATGTGCGGCCACGGTGTCAGATTCCTGATTGCTGAGTGGACTGAGCATCACGCATGCAAGAGGGGGAAGAGACACGCAGTCGCCGGCGACCACACGCATTTCTGGGCTTATATTCCTAGTAGCCACCGGGGGAAGCGCAGCGCTGTCTGTCCTGCTGCTGCTGCTGCTGCTGCTGAGAGTGGCTTTGCTGTTGCCAATTTTTTTTATTTATTTCTTTAATATACATCTTTGGAATGTGCAAAAGTCGTCTTTACACATTGCAGTGCTTTCTATATGGAACATTAACAATCATGTACAAGTGCGTTATTAGTGTAATGTGATTAAAAATGTTACGTTTAAGTCACGTTGCGTCATATCGCTCAATGGAAAACGAAGTAAGCACATCTCCAGTGTGTGTGTGTGTGTGTGTGTGTGTGGGGAGGGGTGGGGGTGGAAGAGAAAAACCGAATATAATTAATACACATTTTCTTTTTGGGTCAAACATAATCTGACCCCGACGTTTAAGACCAACTTCGACCCTGTTTACGTGCGTTGCCAGCAAAGAAAGAGAGAGAGGTAAGGAGGGAGAGGCAGAAGAGGGGGAAAGAGAAAGAGAGGGAGGGAGAGAGAGAGAGAGAGAGGGACTGCAATATCATTTGTGAATCCCTCTCACAGTGCTGCAGATAGGGGCTGCCAACACATGCGGCGCGTCTGCAGGTGAGGGAGAGAGAAAGGGTGAGTGGGAGAGTCCACGCTGAACACGCAGAACGTCTGAGAGGAGTTCAACCTAAACGCTGCGTCGGATATACACTTTTTCACTTTGCCTGCTTTATTTTTTTTATTTTCTTTTGAACTCAGCCCTGATTTTTCTTTCTTTCTTTTTCTTAAATATCTATTTTTTTTATTTTTGCGGACTGGAGTTGGTTCGTTAAAGAAGACGAGAAGGAGGAGGAAAAGGAGGAGTGAGAGAGTGATAGTATTCTGCTTGTTGCGAGTGACTTGGAGGGGAGGAAGGAAGGAAGGAAGGAGGCAGAATAAAGAAGCCAGACAGGTAATCTGCTGCCTATTACCTTCAAGACATAAAGGAGAGGTGACGAGCTCCGCGCTCAACCCTGCACAGTGGGATGAGTTTGCAACCTGCGCGGGCATCTCCTTTTTACGCGCCTCTGATATATTTGGACATAACATCAGGACAGACGGAGGAAGAGTTCAGCTCGCCCAGCCCTCCTCGTCATCAAAAAAGAAAAGAGAGAGAAGATTCTACAAACTGTGAGTAAAAAAAAAAAGAAGAAAAAAAAAAAGCGTGAGCGGACCGGACTGCATTCACTTTCCGCTGATGCTCGGGACTATTGCACTTCGGCACAGTCCGGAGCGCACGGAGTCTCCCCCCGCAAAGACAGTCTCTGTATTTTTATTTTTATTTTTATTTTTCTCCCCCAGAATAAATAAATTAAGGTAGAAGGAAAGATCCCCCCACCTCCCACCACCTTCCCTCCCTGCGTGCACTTGCTGCTTTCCACTGCAGCAGAAACGAGAGGATGAAGTCTCACGCATCCTAAAGAAAAAAGACTGCGCTCCTAATGAGAACGAGATTGCCTTTTTATGCGCAGACTGTCAATTAACATCAATTTTGGGACTTTTTTTTTTTTTTTTCTCTCTTTTAAAACATTTTTTCGAGGACATCTTTGCAGGACTGAACAATGGGGACTACTGCAGCAGTGGACTGTTTGTACTATTGCATGCTCATATTGCAGCTCGTGCATCAGCCCGCTGCGAGTAAGCAAGTGCTCCGGTACCGCTTGGCGGAGGAGGGACCTGCCGATGTCAGAGTTGGCAATGTAGCAGGCGACCTGGGCATTGTGGCCGGGTCCGGCGAGGTGACGTTCACCCTGGAGTCCGGCTCGGAATTTTTCAAAATAGACAACATAACAGGTGAGCTCACCACCAACGAGAGGCGGATAGACCGTGAGAAATTACAGCAGTGCCAAATGATATTTGACGAGAACGAGTGTTTCATAGATTTCGAGGTGTCCGTGATTGGACCGGCTCAGAGCTGGGTCGACCTCTTTGAGGGGAAAGTCATCATATTAGATATAAATGATAACACTCCGTCTTTCCCCTCGCCTGTCCTGACACTGTCTGTGGAGGAAAACAGACCCATTGGAACCCTTTATCTGCTGCCCACAGCCACAGACAGAGATTTTGGCAGGAACGGAATAGAGCGATATGAGCTAATTCAGGACAATGGGGAAAACTCAAGGCGTTTGGGATCTTCTGGGGATTCCTACTCTGGAAAAAGAAGATTTGAGGAGGGCGCGAGCAGGAGCAGTGTGTTTGAACTGCAAGTTGCTGACACTATTGATGGAGAGAAGCAACCCCAACTCATCATTAAAGGGGCCCTTGACAGAGAACAGAGAGACTCTTATGAGCTCTCCTTGCGGGTTAGGGATGGAGGAGATCCCCCACGTTCCTCCCAGGCCATCCTGAGAGTAATGATCACTGATGTTAATGACAACAACCCGCGTTTCGAGAAGAACGTGTATGAAGCTGACCTGCCGGAAAACAGCTCCCCTGGTGCGCCGATACTCCAGCTTAAAGCAGCTGATGCAGACGTTGGGGTTAATGGTCAAATTGAATATGTGTTTGGGGCGGCCACAGAGTCTGTGAGAAGGCTGCTGAGGTTGGATGAGAGCACTGGCTGGCTAAGTGTGTTGCACCGCATTGACCGTGAAGAAGTTAGCCAACTGAGGTTCACAGTAATGGCTCGTGACCGAGGCCAGCCGCCCAAAATGGATAAGGCAACAGTGGTGCTGAATATCAAGGACGAGAACGACAACGTCCCAGCAATTGAAATCCGAAAAATTGGGCGCATTTTCCTAAAAGACGGAGTGGCAAACGTAGCTGAGGACGTGATGGTGGATGCACCCATTGCTTTGGTTCAGGTGTCAGACAGAGACCAAGGAGAGAATGGCATAGTAACCTGCACGGTCGTAGGAGATGTACCCTTTCAACTCAAGCCAGCCAGTGAGATGGAAGGTGAACAGAATAAAAAAAAGTATTTTCTCCACACATCTGCACCACTGGACTATGAGGCCACACAGGAATACAATGTGGTAATAGTGGCTGTGGACTCTGGAAGCCCTAGTCTGGCAAGTAATAACTCTCTTATCGTCAAAGTGGGTGACACTAACGACAATCCTCCTATCTTCAGCCAGAATGTAGTTGAGGTATCCTTCCCTGAAAGCAATGCCCCTGGCGAGAGGGTGACAACAGTAAAAGCTGTTGATGCTGACAGTGGGAAAAATGCTGAAATAGCATATTCCCTCGATTCATCTGTAAATGGGATTTTCTCTATTGATGCAGACAGTGGAGACATCCGAGTAAACACCATCTTGGATAGAGAGCAAACAGAGCGCTATGAATTTAAAGTGATAGCTAAAGATAAGGGCATAAACACGCTTCAGGGTTCTGCTACTGTGGTTGTTCTTGTGGGGGATAAAAATGACAACGATCCAAAGTTCATGCAGGATGTGTTCACCTTCTATGTCAAAGAGAATCTTGACCCCAACAGCCCTGTTGGTATGGTCACAGTAATCGATGCTGATAAAGGCCAAAATGCAGAGATGGGTCTTTTCATTGAGGAGGAGGAGGAGATCTTTTCTATTGAGAATGAAACTGGGACTATTTTTTCCACCCTCTCCTTTGACCGGGAGCAAAAAACTACATACACATTCCGTGTCAAAGCTGTGGATGGTGGTGATCCACCCAGATCCGCCACAGCCACAGTCTCACTCTTCGTCATGGATGAAAACGACAATGCACCAACAGTCACCTTCCCAATAAACAGCTCCTACACCCTCCTCCCCCCCTCCAGTAACATCAGGACAGTTGTCAGAACTGTCATGGCCACTGATACGGACACTGGCATCAACGCAGACCTGAACTACAGCATCATTGGGGGAAACCCCTTCAAGCTGTTTGAGATTGATGGGGGCACAGGGGTGATCTCATTGATGGCAAAGCTGGAACCAAAACACTATGGTCTCCACAGACTTGTGGTCCAAGTAAATGACAGTGGTCAGCCTTCACAGAGCACCACCACCCTGGTTCACGTGTATGTTAATGAGACACTTTCCAATTCCACAATTGTGGAGGCACAGGTGGCTAAGAGCCTGAGTACCTCCCTGAACACCAATATCGCTGGTGACCCCAACTATGATCTCAGCAAACAACGATTAAGCATTGTAATTGGAGTAGTTTCGGGCATCATGACCGTCATTCTCATCATTCTTGTTGTTGTCATGGCCCGTTATTGCCACCCAAAGAACAAGAATGGCTATGAAGCAGGAAAGAAAGATCATGAGGACTTTTTTACACCTCAGCAGCACGACAAATCCAAGAAGCCCAAGAAAGACAAGAAGAAACAAAAGTCCAAACAGCCTCTCTATAGTAGTATCGTCACAGTAGAGGCCTCCAAACCTAATGGACAGCGCTACGATGGCGTCAATGAGAAGCTGTCAGACAGCCCTGGTATGGGACGCTACCGTTCAGTCAACGGTGGGCCGGGAAGTCCAGACCTGGCTCGGCACTACAAGTCCAGTTCGCCGCTCCCAACTGTTCAGCTTCACCCTCAGTCACCGACAGCCGGAAAAAAGCACCAGGCAGTTCAGGACCTGCCCCCTGCCAACACCTTCGTTGGCACCGGAGATAACATTTCCCTTGGATCTGACCACTGCTCTGACTACAGCACTCAAACCATCAACAAGTACAACAAACAGGTAAGAAGATGCATCTCAATGTTTCTTTGTTTCCCTCCACCACTCCTAAATGTCTTCTGCTTCTTCCTCTTAGTGTTCTCTCTGCCATAATGCTTCCTGACAGTGCTAGTCTCAGTAGTCTTGTTGCCTTTATGTAGCTAATGTGTGTCAAGTTAGTGGTATTGATCTGTTTTGGTTTGGAGTGCCATTCACATGTAATATTGAAAGGGAAGAGATCTAAGGAGGATTAGATAAGATCGAGTTGGGGATACTGTTTCACTTTGGCCCAACATGTCCAACTTTTTTTGCTTTCATCACAGCATGTGTCCAAGCCGCCTTTCCTGACAGGGGCGTCACTACAATTCACCTTGAGAAATATGTGTCTGAGTGTTGTGGACAGCTCACATAAGGACTTGGTTTGCAGTTATTCTATCCCAAAGAGAAGTGTGGCAGGGGGACAGCAACACCCCCACCCTTCCGTAACCATGTCGAGCCCTGACCTGCCCTCGGTGTGTGACGAGGTTTCTTTTTCCTCCTTGTGAATGCAGGAGAAAATAGAAAGTTGGTAGCTATAGTCTGCATGCATCTGTAAAGCACTTTTGCATTGGGTTGAGTCAGGTTTACTCTGTGTAGGAAAAGCTAGCCAGGAGATCACATTAAAATTCCTCTTTGCTGTGAGGTCTGCATCAATTCACTGACCAAGCAGAGGGAACAGATTTTATATCACCGTTGTGCACCTCAGTGTCCCGCAGTCCTTTATCTTCTTTTTGCGTGTGTACCTCCTGTTTCTTTTCCTGTCTTAGGTTTATCTTACCACCTTTCTTCAGGGTATCATTTTCCTCCTTACTTCCCCACTCTTTAAAATTTTCTAGCCGGTTTTGAACACAGTCTTGCCACATTCCTTGGGCAATTTTTCACCGTTAGGTGCAAAAACGGAGGAGAAATTAAGTTAAAACCAGATGAAACAAGTTGATTTTCATTTCTTGGGAAAAAGAACAATATCCTTGTACATTATGCTCTAATGAATTATTGATTTTTTTTTTTCGTTTTCTTGGTTTCAGTGCTAGTCTTAGAATTCAGGAGTGTTACGTGCCCCTTTTGTCATTCTCTCTTTTCCTTTTTCCTCTTCTCTGCTTTGTTCAATTTTTTATATTTAATGTAGACTTTCCTCCTCTAACTCTATTCTAGATGTGCATAGAGCATATTTGTGTCCCTGCCTATTTTTTCTTCACTTTTGTGTTGTTTTCTCCACATCACACCCCTTTCAATGGTACTCTCTTGCCTTGCTTTTTTTATCTGGCTGTAGTTTCTTTTTTAATCTTCACTATCATCTCTCTATAACTCTTCTCTCCTCCCTTCTTCCTTACACTATTCCTCCTCTTGAATCATTTCAGTCCCTTTTTATGGCTCTCCCCTCTCTCTCTCTTCTGTCTGCTACAGCCTCTAATATGGTGTATTCACTGAACTGCTTCCCAGAGTGTGAGGAGTGCTGTTGCTTTCGGATGTCTCCTGCATAATTAAAAGGGCACTCTATTTGCTGCTTCGGCAGCAGCATGTATTGTGTGTCACTATGCCCGTGCATATATTTATATATTTATTCTCGACATTAAAGCTGCGGGGAGCCTTTATGGACTCTGGATTTGTTGGAATACAGCGTCTGAAGTCAGCTTGCAACACCCAGATACATAAAGCTCGTCGTGATCTTCAAGGAAACATCATCCGTCTCCACAATGTGAAACTGTTGGTCTGACATTTAATGTGCGATAGGAAGCAATATATTTCAATTGAATACTGACTCTTGGTATGTTCTTCTGCGGTGAACGGGGGGCCACGGTTTAGGGGCGGCAAATGGGAGCTAATTGAAGAGAAGGTGTTTGTTCATGTGCTCCAATTACAGCTTTTAACAGCCACCTCTTTTATTAGATCAAGACACGAAGTGGTCATCCTGCTCCAAAATATGTTCTGTTGTCCTGCAAGAGTCACTTATACTAAAGACATAATAAAGCGTGCAAGGTCAGGTGTGTCTTAATGTAACCCCTTGATTATAACAGCTCTGAAATCATCTGTAACACTTTGTTAAATAGATCTTAACTCACCTCACAGTAAAGTGTACTTCTTTTTGAGTCTGAGCTGCTTATAGGCTTAAAGTAGCACCAGGGGATATTAAATCTTTAGTTATGTTCTCTGGGATAGATTAACAGACATGCCATGTGTCTTAAAAATAGCAACAATCAGAAGTCCTTAGCCAGCTGGCTATCAGTGAGAAGCAACAAGTGGGGTAGGGTCAGTGATAAAAACAGAGAGGTGCCGATTACACCGGATTTTGAATTCTAAGGACCTTAAAGTTTAAACTGCGCAAAACGTATGCTAGAAAGCTTTTCTCTTTTGGAATTAGCCTGAGCCTCATTGTGATTTGATATAAAAAATAAAAAAAAATCTTTCATGTTTAAACGTTTGAACGTGATCCATGTTTGAAGCATTTAGCTACATTGAAGAAGCGGTGATGGAGAATATTCTTCAACGTGTGCGTAGGAAGAGACAGGCGCAAGAAAGACAGCCCTGTTAGCGGTGGAGAGAATGGCCCCCACTGTTTCACCAGGGACTCAACGTTTGGGTGGAAAAGATAGAAAGGACATGGGAGGGAAGGAAGACGGAAAATAGGCCTGAAACACTAACTGTAATCTCGGAGGTATCGGGTTCCGATTTTTTTTTTTTTTCTTTCCCTCCCTCGCCCACCTAATCTCACAATAACTACAGAGGCAACCTGCACGGGCAGGTAACCAAGCAACTGAGGAAGTTTATCAGTGAACCGAACCTTTTCTTTTAAGCCCATCAGACATTTAAACAGTCATTAAGCCAAGCTAAATGTGAGGAGGACACTGGAGCGTCACCCAGCTGCTGGTGAGGGTTCCACTAGGCCCGATGTCATTTTTAACCTTTCTTTCACTGATTGCACACTAATCAGTACAGTTCCTACTATTATTCATATTCTTTTTTTTTTTTTTTTTTTTTTGAGGCTTGCCTACCCAACTTCTCTCTCCAATCCATATCCTTACATGCCTGCGTTTCAACTTGCTGCTTGATGAGTGGTGTTTTCTCTTAACAGAGCACTTAACTTTATTACTTTTGGCAGTGGTTTCTGTTCTGACTATAGTGCCAGGAAATAATGCAGTCCAACCGTAATGCATAGAGAAATGAAATCACTTAGCCATTGAATTAGCAAAGCCCATCAGTTTTGTGTTTTATCATTGCACCTCAAAGCACCATTTGTGCCCAGGTGGATCACTTTTAATCAGCAGTGAGCCACAGGAGCTTGTACTCTGTGCTTCCTGCAGTGTCGCCCCCTTAGGTGCGGACGGAGGCCCCGTCCACAGACTTAAACCTGCTTTCCTGGTTGAGGCAGAAAACAACCAGATTTTGCTCACACTTCACCGCAACACCCGCCCCCGCCTTTACGTCCTCTTGCCAGCTGTTACTCCGTCGCCACTTTCTCCGGCTAAAAATCAACTCATTTGCAAAAAAAGGGCGTACCTTCACCCATCCCCCCCCCCTCACTCTCCCCCCGCTCATCCTGACCACACTTGTACAGGACAAATAAGATCACCATGCAAATGGAGGTCATTGAGGTGGCGTTTGTAGCCAAAACATAGGATGTGATCGCCCTGGAGGTTGCGGGCGGAGCAGGAAACCAATATGGAAATGTTGCGCTTTGCCTACGACCTCATTTGTTTCAACCTGAGAAATGTAGCTGCCTAAACACCTTAGAAAAAAAAAATAGCCACTAATAGAATTAGATAAGCACTGGCCATTGAGCTAAACCACAAAATAAAAACCTCTAGTAAAAATACCATTCTAATTTGGAAGAAATTAGCAAAAGCAATGTGTATTACCACCTTTTTGTGTTCCCTCTCTGATAGCAAACAATAGTTGCCAGATGGAAGAAGTTTGGTCAATCGTCATGATGATGTAAAAAGGAAGAGAAGACTAGAAAATCTGGGTTAATATTTAATATTATTGACTTATGTTTTCCTAAAGTTATGCAACCCTAAACAGAAGTGTAAAAACTGATATAAGTTGAGCAGTAGTGTACCAACTGCTTGGCAGGAAATAAAAGTGATAGTAGTATCTATTAAGTCTATATTTATAAAGTAAAGCATTTCTAGTTGATATTAGCAGGGTAATTAGTCAGGCTGCCTGCTCAGGTTGCTAACCTGCAGTCAGCTGCTTTGCACAACGTTTTGTGTGACTATAAATCTCTCCAATCACCTGAATGAGTTTTTTTTTTAATTTTTTTATTCTATTTTAAGTGAAAGTAAAAATGAGTGACACGTAATCTTTGTCCATGCGACTGGTGAAAGCTCCTGTTCTTTTAAATCTTCAGTGTACCTCGATACTAGTTAACTCGCTAGCAAGCGTGACCTTACAGCTTAATGAAGACATTACCTCTGGTTTCCAAAGCTTTTCAGGATTTGGTCACCGAAACAGTTACCCCCCTTTAATAACACAATGATCATAACAAGAAACACTCTTTTCTTTTTCCGTCAGCATTATTGAAATTCAGGACAGTGCTCTAAATGTGAAAAAAAAAAGAGGCCACTCTGGAAATCTTGCGTTTAGTAAAATAGAGAGAGAGAGAAAAAAAGAAGCAGTTTGCGGTAAGCTGGTTTGTTTATTGCCACATTATTATTAGCGCTTGTCCTTGCTGCTGCTGACTGTGGCTAACGTTATCAAAATTGTTTTGGATCTATTAGGTCCCTAATTCAATCTGTGGCCGCTCGGGCTTTTTTGTTGTTTATGTTCCGAATGGGGAAAATGGAAGCAGTAAGAGAGCACAGTAATACTCATGAAATTGCAGCGGGCAGCGTTTTCCTCGTATAATTTTGTTTGGTGATTTGAATGCATTTGCTCCGAGGCAATTACTAATCTGCGGATTAGACATACCTGATACGCAGGCAGAAATGGTGGAGACTGAGAAGTGGGGAGAAAAACGCTGGAAGATTGCTATAGCGGGTTGCTATAGTGTCTAGAATATTACTCTGCATAATATTTTAATACAGAGCTGTATTTGTTTCACCTATAAGGGAAAGCGTGTAAATTGTTGCTTCGTTCTGCTCCTCCCCCGCCCCCCTCTTCCTTAACTCTCTCCTCACCGCATGCGCAGGCCAGTGAGACAGGCTGTCTTCACATGCAAATAAATACTCATGATTGAAGAACCTGAAGAAGCCTCGGCACTTGTCACGAAAAGGTGGCGAATGGCAGAGTGGGGGGGGGGGGGGGGGAAACAAGAAGGAGCGAGGAAAGGGGGCACAATAAAAGCATAAAAGACAAGAAATTTACGCCGCGTGCCACCTTAAATCGCTCTCCATGCTGCTGATTGTAAGTGGCAGTGTCGAGGATGCCACCTTCTTCTCGCCGCTTCTTTCAATTTGATGTCATCCAAAGTGGAATTTCATTTCATACTCGGCAGAGATCACATTAGATGGGGCTCGCCAAGGATAAAGCCGAGTCATATTTGCAGATTTGCCTTTCCTGAGGCCCCATCAATCACCGGTATTGCGGGACTTGTTTGTCGCGGCGGTTGTTCCGAGGAGTTTGTACAGCAAATTGACTTTTACAAGGCTCCCAAGGTTTATGATGCGCCATGCTAGCCTTGTTGTTTCCTCCCGTCGCTGTCCTCTCGTATCGACTCCGGGAGCCAGAATCAACTAAATGAGAACATCACTTAGCTCGGTTGCTGCGCGACCCCGGGGACTAGTTCTGCGTCGAGGAGCGGGATCACAACACGGATCAAACGTAAGGCTTGTTGTTTTTGGGGGACTAATGGGCAAAATAATGGCGCTGCGTTTGCTGTGACACTGCGGCTCATCAAAACTGCACGAGTCTCCGGGAAAATTGGGGCCAAATATCGTTTGATTCACTCGTTCACTTTCATTGTTTGGTCAGTAGAGTTCATATGTCGCTTTTACGTTCTATCAAGAAGAAAAGGTTGTTTTGTTTTGGCAATGGATCTCCTTTAAGCCTTGTTTTCAGAAAATGTGTTAATGCGCAAACGGCACCTTTTACATGTGCTGACACCTTATCTGGTAAAAGTAAATGAAAATCTTATTGTGGTGGAATGATATCAAAATGGAATGAAAGATTCGCTGCAGTTTTCTTGCTAATTGGCTGCATCCACTTTCCAATTAGCGAAGATGAACACATCTGTCTGACATGAATGCCAAGTTTTCTTTCCTTTACCATTTCTGAAGAATAGCCCGGTAATTTGTGTTGTATTTATGTGAAAGTAAACATTTCTTCCGTATTTGTGGCACCCAATCTGCCAATGATGGGTACAATTTCTTATTGCAGCAGTATATTCACTAGAGAAAAAACAGGGAACATTTTTAACCTTAATGTGCGTTTAAAGGCATTCTCATATGAACAAGAAATTAACAAAGAAAGGTTCATTTTTATCAGTCTACAAAAAACTAGCGACTTAAAAGTAGCTACTTGTCTAAACTTACCCAGTTATACAGTCAAGACAATAATGAAAACATTCGAAACAGCCGAAGTTGCGACAAACAGGTCTAATGCATATCTAAATACACTTAGACACCTGGAGGAAATGTTTCTAATGCATCAGTGTGATATTATGCTGCTGCAGTACAAGATGAATTACTATTTTAAGGCTTTCTACGGCTTTACCAGAGCTGATGATAAATGTAGAGGGGAGCGCTGTATGTCTGGGCCCAGATTCGGCGTGAGTGACAGTCGTCCTCGCTCGCTCGCAAGTGATAGAGCCCATAGTGATAAATAGGATATATCACTTTCTGTCAGCACGGCTTACGCAGGTGTCACGGTGTCAAGGGCCCTGTCAGCAGGGCCTGTGGCCCCCTGCTAAGCAGCGGCGATTTAAACCGTGCCCTCCCCTTTCACCATCACCTATATTGCCACATTGGCCTTCGTGAATGAGGAGAACAGAAACCCAT
The DNA here is from genome assembly GCF_051168715.1 of Poecilia mexicana. NCBI lineage: Eukaryota > Metazoa > Chordata > Actinopteri > Cyprinodontiformes > Poeciliidae > Poecilia > Poecilia mexicana. Next base: position 11,981,689 of record NW_028263387.1, read on the forward strand.
TGAAAGCCAGATGCACGGATCCATAATTTCTTCCTAAGCACTAACTCTAAAATCTCACATCTCTTTTTTTTTTTTTTTTTAGTGTCCTGGAAAAAAAAACAAAAAAAAAAACTATCTTCTCTGGGGGAGGAGGGATGAGCATTTCTCCAACTTGGGAAAACAGTCTGTGTCTTATCAGTACAAATTGTAATATGACAAGATTCAGAAAGTTGGAGAAATGGCAAAAGATTTGAGCCAGAAAACACGCAAACAATTGTATTGGTTAGGCGAGACAGCGTTGACTGTAACTGTAAAAGGCTTAAACATGAGAAAGGTTTTGGCTTTGGCTCTCATACATGTAACTGTGTCACAGGTTGGCTGTATTCGTATGGAACTTGTATGTTCTAAGTTCAATGCCTGAGTGAGCATATTCATGTGTAACACATTAAAGACGTCACTGAGCAGTAGCTTTTATTTGTAAGTAATGAAACTTGTATTAGACCGAGGTTTTAAGAGGCTCCGGTTTTTAGATCCACAAATACGTCATGTCTTAATATTCCTATGATTTAAGGTTCTTCTTTCCGTTTTAAATATGATCATGCTATGCATATATATATATATATATATATATATATATATATATATATATATATATATATATATATATATATATATATTTAAAAAAGTTGTACTAATACTCTGAGATGGTTGTAATTTTAGTAACATGAGAACTTTATGCCGGTCAATGTCTAGAATGAAAACAAACGTTTGAGATTAAGACGTGTTGGTCGTACATTCAGGAAAGGGTAATAGAGGTATTTATTGTGTATTTAACAGGTGCAGCCCTCACTCTACCTTCAGGTTTCCTAAACCACATACAAATAAGCTCCTGTTCTCTCTTTCCCTTCACATTCTGCCCCTTTTCTGACTCTTTGCTCCTTTCTACCGAGGATCCGCTGAAATATTAAGACCGACCAAACTCCCCTGACTAAATTAGATAAAGTATGAATAGCCCCTGATAAATAATGCATCCGTAGGTTTTCCTTTTTCACCCAGAGCATATGGCTTTTTATTAACAGGCTCCGATCATACATATTTGCTAAGCAGCAGAAGATAATGGGAACTACTTGACTTGGAAAAGTGGAGGGGAAAAGGACAGCTTGGATGCTTCTATTACCTCCCCTCCCCACACACACACCCCCGCCCTCACACACCCAAAACGAGATTTAATGCGTAGGAAACAGGAGGCAGAGCGCTCGCTGGCTATCCATCAAAGCCTGGGGGGACGTGTGTGAAAGTTTGCGCATGTTGTTCTCGCCGGGTGTGCTCTCTGTGTTGATAGGTGGAGGTGATGAAATATGTGTGTGTGTGTGTGTGTGTGTGTGTGTGTGTGTTACAGTTGGAGGTTTGTGTGGTGTTGCCTAAAACGGTAAGGGTTTCAGAAGAGAGCAATTGGGGATGGAGGGGTTTTTTTTTGTGGGTGGGGTGGGGTGGGGGGCGGCTTACAGTTCAGCCTCTCCATCATGCGGCACGCCACGCACACGAGAGCAGCGACATGCCTGAGAGGGTTTCAATATCCTGTGCGTGTGTGACCCCCCGTTTGTGTTTACCCAGGGATTGCCGTTCATTATTTTTGTCTGTTTGTCTGGTTATTACATATTCTCTCTCCAGCACACACACACACACACACACACGCACACATGCGTACTGAGGCGAAAGGAGCCGACGGGCCTCGAGGCGCCGCTTTGCTGTCACCTGCTCAGGGAACTCTAAACAAACTCTGGAAGGTCTTACCGCTTGAGCTCAAAGTTTGAAAGACTTTTCTAACGCCGGACGCGGATGTACGCCATCTGCATTTTAAAAGCGTGGACGCGAGCAAGGAAAAAAAAAAAAAAAAAAAGAAGAGCAGAGGTGTTCATTAGCAAGGCAGCAGGCGAAAGGGGCAGCAGAAGCCCCTGTATCGATGAGGCCTTACCTGGCAGAGAGCAGGCTATTAGCCGGGCCCGATAAATCTTGTCAGAGCCTGGAAGGATCTGCCTGCTCGCTGAAGAATGAAGGTCACAGGGCAGCTGGAGTTACGACAGACCTCGGAAGGTAGCTGCTATCAAATCATGTGAAATATGAAGTCCAGCTGGCTTTTTTTTTTTTTGGAAAACACTAATTTTTCACTTTGCCTCTTATCTTTTATCTGCTTCTACTATTGGCAGGATTGTGCAGAAAGTGTTCACTTATTCACGTCAGTTCAAGGATTTTTCTTTCACTTATTCTATTAATGTGTATTTAAATTTTACCTTACCTTTGCTTTCTGTACAAATTCGTACATTAAGATGAGTGAATTGCATTCGCTCCTAAGTGCAATACATTCAACCAGTAGAGGATTGACAACATTCATTTTTATACCTGGCCCTACAGGACTTACATTTTATTCTGGTTATTGGATAATTTTCACCAGTTGATCAAGAAAAAAATGGCTTCTGAAAGCTCAGTCTCAGTTCTTTGTATGTCTTGGGTTAAAGCCACCATTAAGGTACCAAAACTGATCTGAATCCTGGTGCCCACATCCTTATAGACCTGTTATGTTATTTTATTTTTTTTTAAAAACCCAAACAAAGAACTCAAACGAATTTCTAAACATGACAGAAAAGTGCACAATCAGCAGCTCAAACATCCAAGACAAGTTGAAGTCGGTAGCAGCCAGTAAAAGCTTGATCAGTGCATCTACAGCCAAAAACAAAGCAAGAGCATATTTTGTTGGAATAAATAAACTACTAGGCACGCATTGAGCAAATGCAATGATGATTTAGGGATTGGTGTGAAGAAAGACCTGGGGTAATTAAGCACTTCTTGTGTTTAATGAACGCGACGGTTCACTTTGATGTGGGCTTTTTGGGGCGTAGACGCATTACGCAACTTCTTTCTCAAGAATCCGCCATCTTGGTCGTCTCGGTTTATTCTTAGACACCTTTGATTAAATCTATAGTCTTGCCTCATGTGCCGATGCCCAGACAAACAGAGTTGTTTATAGTCTGCTACCATCGGCCAGCACACTCCAATATAAAAATGGCCGTGACTATAATGCTGACTTTAGTCAGACGGATTCTACTGCGAACTGAGGAGCTCCAAACATTTAATATGGTTTCGTGTATTGATCTGCGGTGCCTTGCCCTATAGCCTGTTTATTATCTAACTTAGGTTTCAGCTCTTACCCTTACCCCCCACCTCCCCCCCACACACACAAGCCCTGGAGATGGAGTCGTTCTGGGTTTTTTTCTCCTTCTCGCCCGAGAGCAGCCGTGTTCTTTGTAACAGCTACAAACAGTCAATCAAACCGGCCACTGGTGAAGAACCGGTTCCCCCGATTTGATTTGGGAATAGGCAGGCGAGCTCGGGTTGCTTGAATAATAAGAGGTTCATAAATGTGGTGTTTTTGCCTGGTTTGCTCCGGTTATGGAGAGGGACGAACTTGAGTTTGTAATCAAGGCTAAAAAAAAAAAACAACTAAAAAAAAAGGCAGGTATTTGACATGGTTCATTTACTTAGACTTGCTCCAATGCAACACTTGGGACACAATAGCCACTTGTAAATCACAGAGTGGATTCAGTGGTGAGAAGTGCCTTTCGGGGGAAGGTGGGGCGGAAGCTGGGCCGCTGAGACGAAGGGAGAAATGGGGGGGGGAATGTTGTTACGTTCGCTGCCGCTTGGCTCCAGCTTGATGAGGTCTGGGATTGGGGGAGAGGCAGGGGTATCAATCAAATTGACACGTGTGGAGGCGGTAAAAATGATTAGAATAATGGTAAACAAAGCTGCTTAAACATGACCGGGGTTCTTCTCTCTTCCTTTCTTTTCTTTTCTTTCGGTTTTTTTTTTTCACCTCAACTTTATTTCCAACGCAGGCTTTGCTTAACATGCCTCAATTAGTGTCAGATTCATCACCTTTAATCTGCCTCAAATGATACATTAATAACAGTCTTCAGCGGAGGGGCTGGCAACATAAGTGCACGAAGGAAGTGAAGAGTTTTTATGAACTGGTGACGTGACCGTGACAGGCGGTAAAGTGCCTGACTGCGCCACATGGGGGGAGTGGGGGGAAGGGGGGGTGCGGAGGAGAAGGGGATCCCAACCAGCTGGACGGTGAGCGCAGACAGTTGCTTTTCTGTTTAATCACCATCAGAATTCTGCGGGCTGCCGCGCCGAATGTTTGAGCAGCGCAGATTACTTTCCCCCCGTGAAGCCAATTGCAGGCGATCGTTTGATGTCTAAGCAAATGTGTTTAACATGCATAACCGCTCTTGCCTCCTTTGCCTTCCTCTGCACGTTTGAAAGATTTACGTCTGAGGATGAGTGCGCGCGCGCGGACGTGCGTGCGTGCGTGCGTGTGCGCCTTACCCTTTTGAATCGCTTTGAATGAGCTATTCTTCGCCGCGGCAGCCTCTTCTCCCGGCGAATCAGGGACACGACATGACAATCGAGGGACCTTGTAATTTATGTTTAAGATGCCACGGTTTTGCCATGCTAAGAGGAGTTCTGTTCAAAGGCAAAGGTGTCCCAGTTAAGGTCTTTTTTTTTTTTTTAACTTTTTCTCAGGAATCTGTAAGCTACATATCGTTTCTGCGACAATGTACCGCACACTACAAATTCATTGGACCCTCTAATGAAGAATTTTAAAGTCAATTCATTATCAGTTGCACTTGTGTCATCTCACAGACATGTCTAACGATGGCATTAGTTGATTATTATTATTATTATTTATTTGCATTATTATTATTTGCATGCTATGCTCTTCAGTGTTGACGGAGCTGACGCTGAAGATTCTAGCCATAATGATGTTTGTTACACTTGGAGGACGAAGTGGGAAAGTTTGCAAATCTCAGAACATCATCCCAAAAGTAAAGCAGAGAGGTGGCTGCATAATGTGTAGCCACCTCGTGTTTTGCTCCATGAGGGACTGGTGCACTTTACAGAACTGTATAAAAAGGAGAGAAAATAATTTGGAAATATGGAAGCAACATCTTAAGTCATCCAGGAAGGTAAAGTGAATGTTGTAAATGTACAATGATTTTAATATTCTGCAAATTACCCAACAGAAACAATGTTGGTAATATATACTGACCTAAGTTTTGGTCCAATCAAATATCTCTTCATATACTGCATCTACGCTCACCGGCCACTTTACTAGGTACACCTGTCCAAGTGCTCATTAACACAAATGTCGAATCAGCCAATCACGTGGCAGCAACTCAACGCATCGAGACATGTGGACATGGCCGAGACGATCTGCTGAAGTTCAAACCGAGCATCGTAGTGGGGGAAGAAAGGTGATTCAAGTGACTTTGAACGTAGCACGGTTGTTGTCCAACCCGGTACTAGCAAGGTGTTCCTAATAAAGTGGCTGGTGAGTGTATACATCTTGTTACAGATCTTGTTTCTTGACCCCTTTCTTTATGATGCATGAAAACCAACACAGCCCTGCCTCCCTGGGACGGCATGTTTTATTGTCTTTGCTGTTTTGAACAGTAACTAATAGAAACGAGCCTCTTTTAGATCCGAGGGAAATCGGAAGTGATTTCTCATTAATGTTCTCAAGACAATCTGATCAATGTCAATAAGTGAATGCATTCATATCATAGACGTCTGGCTACGTTTATTGCAGGACAGTTGTTTTTGCACTCATTCATTAAATTTGCTAAAGCTAAATACTGGATCAATACCTTGTGCTATAAAATAGGAATTAATTTAGGTTCTTTTTATATATCTTTTCCAGGAGGACGCTGTACCTCCACCACACTCTCTCCCTCCTATCACAACTTATTCCATGGCCATAAGCCCAGATTTCTTTTTTTTTTTTTTTTTTTATTTAAACGGGGGGTTTTTCTTTCTCTGCTCTCTTATCTTGCTTGTACCCAGTAATTTGAATACTTCAGTGCCAAACTCTGAGCTCAAGGGTGAGATCCTCCCCAGAAAAAAAAAAAAAATAAATAAAATAAAAATAAAAGTAACCACCATTGCCTAGCATCGCATTGGCCCAGAGTCGGTTGAGGCGCAATGAACGCCGTGTTCCACTAAACTGTTTTGATAAAGCCATCTGGGCAAAGCAGGGAACATTTCAAAGATGAAGGTCCCCGAACACTAAATTGGCAGCAGTTTCCTTTAACGCTGTGGGCTCATCTCTTCGCTGTGTCACAGCTCCTCGGGGAGCCTTGGGGAGTCGCTGCCCCTCCTCACTTTGAGTTCCTGATTCATGAGATCAAATTAGAAAGTCAGAGCTAGATCAGTGGATGCACAATCCTGTGCTCTTTTTTTTTTTTTTTTTTTTTTTTTTCTCTCTAGGCCATGATTTTCTGGAAATACCTCAAATGCAGTCAGTTCGCTGGGTAACCTTTTTCTTCACCTATTCCAGTTTGGGAAATGCGCGTAACGTTCTGAATCTCATCAGTGCGAGAAAAACCACAACTTCTGAGCCGGGAGGTGAGAATGAGCATCCGCCTGGTAGTACTTAAAAAGCTTCCTGTCACTCTTCAAATCCTTTCGAGAAAAGACTTGCATGTGTGTGTGTGTGTGTGTATATATATATATATATATATATATATATATATATATATATATATATATATATATATATATATATATATATATATATTTGCAAGGTCAAGACTGTCATTGATGCACCGCATTGAAATCTGCGGTTTTCAATCATCCCAAAGTATCAAACAGCCATGAATCTTAAAGACAGATGAGACGAGGCTTCTGTATTTTACTTCATATCTGAAGGGAAAATGACGGCTGAATGGCAATGAATTCATTCAGACGGATTAAAGGAAGCGGTGTCGGGGGGGGGGAAATCAACATGGAAGGATTGCTGAGTACACGTAGTAAATGTGTGAGGAGCGAGCAGAATGCCAAAGTGGTGGTGGACTGGAAAATGTAACACGCATTCCTCACATTCGGAAGGTGCGGAGGAAACCCTGGAAGGTGCAGTAGGACTCCTCTCATTGCAGGTCGATGCAAAGTTGCGCAAATTTTTCACGCCTAATTAACAGATCAGGGCATCTGTGTGTTAACTAATAGGATCTTGATTTTGTGAGGAGGAGGAGGAGGAGGAGTCCTGCACGTTCACTCTCATACATAAGGGCTATTCAGATTGTAATGTAGCGCAGGGTATGTGGACGTTTGATACAAGACGGTCCTTTTTTTACCGTAATTGAATCTGCAGACTCGCCTTAAGTGTAAAGACATAACTTTATTTCTTAGCAGGCTGCTGGTATATTTAATTTAAGTAGGTTGATATTTTTCCCCCATTTAATGAGCATTTATTTGTTTTTCCACACAGCAATAGAGGGATTCAGAAACCACCCAGCTGTGTAATTGCTCTCTTTTTTTTCTTCATGTTTTTGAATGTCTTTATCTGTAAGTCAAAATAATATATTGGACAAATACTCAAGTCGTGATGTTATAAACCAAAACTAAATGTCACCATTTAACCTTTAATCCAATCTAATCATGTATTTAATATTTTAGAAATTAAAAAATTGCTGTCTTTTTGATGACGGATAAGATATAATACAAATTCAAACTTGTACTTTTCCAACTCTTATATAGACTTTAAATGTTAGATTTCATACTGTCCTTGTTATTGGCAAAACCTTTTAGAAACCGCGTAAATATACATTTTATACTTTAGTTCAGGCTTGAACATCCTTCAGAGTCTTAAAACACTCAATGCAGCCAGATATTTGTTTTAAATACATTTTATTAGTTAGATAAAGCAATTAAGCCATATTTCTTCAGCTATGAAAATGCTGTATATTCCAAGAATAACATCTTAGGCACATCTGATGCCTTGAAATTGGCTTCTGTCTCACAAAAAGCCCCTGGCTGTCGCTCCTAGCAACCTGGCGAACCCTTAGTGCCATCATGCTGTTCTTCATCTCAAAGTAAGAAAAGAAAATATATAGGACCACTTTAGTTTATGTTTCACTGCCAGGAATGGAAGCAGAGTCTTCTTTAAATACAACATTCACCCCACCTTTGTTTAAATACGGCTGGCTTTAGAAGCGCCGGGGCTTCCGTCTGATTACTGGCCTCTGTGTCTTTGCAGACTTTGTGTCAGACCTCGTAATGAGCACTGTGGGCAGTGAGTGACGACGGATGAAGGGGACGGGGAGGAAGGTGGGGGGGGGGGGCAATAAAAAGGGGCCTTGGCGTGCATGTCAGCGTCTGTGTCTTCGCACTTGATATTTTTTATTTTTATTTTTTTCACCTGCCTTGTCTGCAGCACTCTCGTACGCTCTTCCGTGTATGTCACCGAGGGTGAGAACCTGTCAGAAGCTGAGTTGTTTTTATCAGTGTGTAGAAGCTCTAAAAAAAATGTTGAGACTGAGAGAGAGACAGCTGGCGGAGGGGAAGAAAAGTGCTTACCATGCAACCCATCTCAACTTTAAACTGTCACGGCAGAACTGGAAAAAGGAAGCAACTGTATTCTCTGCACCTACATAACACTGAATCCTCCTCTAGCTTTTTCTTTTCTTTTCTTTTTTTTTTTTTTTGGACAAGTCATATAATTGGATTCTCCCCGAGAGAGTCTGCAGATCTCGTCAAAACACAAACACTACAATTATGTTGATGCTCATCGAGATTCGGTGCGTGGTGAAAATCTAACACATTTTCACACAGTGTCATACGGTTTACATCAAAATGCACAACAGAATGCATAACCTCATTCGACTGGCTACCATTCTACTGAATAAAATATGTCGACTTTAATCCATCGAGCTCACCTTTTGTCAATATGACTTTGATGCATAACCATTTTATTTGTTGACCACTCATGCATTGCTCATTTGATACATTGACTTGTGTGAAAGCGTAAACCTCCACTAAATTTTCCAATTGTTGTCGGGTGCTTACTGCACTGTCTTAGATTTTTCCACTTTTTTTGTAAATAAGGCAGTATTGCAGTTTTCTTCTTTCAGCCAGCTAACCGGCAGTGTGCAGCAAAAGCTTGGGGGGCGGGGGCTGCCAAGCCTTTGCACTAAATAGCGCAATAAATCAGTAGTTCCTCCATTCCTTTCTCTGTGATCCCAGCAAGAGAACTTTAAACCGTAGACGTGCTACACAGCTCCTTACTTTACTTATTATTTATGTATAGCGTTCACTTACCCATTCATACACAGGCTTAAGACTAAACAGAGACATAAACAGTCTGATTTGTCTTTTTTGTTAGCAAGGGAAAAATAAAGACTTCTTTCTGCTGGTAAGTCTGCAGTACTCTGTGTCCTGAACAGCAAGAAAGAACTCTGGTAAGTCCGTTATCTCTGGCCTCCCCTCAGGCGAACCTTATAGTGCTGAAAGGTCATGGCAAAACTTTTTTTTTTTTTTTTTTTGCCGTTTTAACTTGGGAACATTTTAAAATCTTGTTAACCAACCGGGTCCTTGGTTTAATGAGTTATTTGATTAGATGATGCGTGACGCAGGGTGGCGGGCGTGAAACGGACGACCCCGCCTCACCTGTTTACCTTCCATAGGCACAAAGACAACAACAGTTGCCACAGCAGCAGGAGGAGGCTCTTTGTGCGGCACAAGCTGATAGATCGAAAGGGAGTGACAGGCTTGAAAAATTGGCAAACAGTGTTTGCTGGAAGGTTTCCTCAGGGCTTTGGTACCTTTGAAATCATGTGCGAATGCAGAGGACTGTGAATGAAAAATAGCTGTGTGATCGTGCCATGTTGCTTCTGTCAAGAATGCGTGATTTTTTTTCCTCCTCTCTTCTTCCCTCCCACAGTTTGCTGTCATCCTCATCTGCCCCTCAAAGCTTGTTTTTTTTCTCTCTCTCCCTGCTTCTCATCATCTCCGTTTTAACACTCCATTCTCTCAGCAACATACCCTCCTCCACCTCTCTTCTGCATTCCCCTCTCTCTCTCTCTCTCTCTCTCTGTGTCTCTCTGCCTCTCTCATTCTCACACTCCCCCTCCTCTGTTTCTCCAGCTTAGCGGACGTGGTTATTTAAGGCTTAAGATCCATAAAACCCGCCTTAGGTGTGTTTGCTTTTGTTACATTCCCAAAATGGTGCATTGACTGCCACATTGTTAGCCGTTGAGCCCCGCTCAGCCACTGCCCGTCAGAGGGGAGTTTCATGTGGTTTTAGAGGTCCAATCAGCAGGTTTTTAGTGCCGCTGACCGAACTTTGAAAAACGTAGTCGTGAGACGTGCACCTTTCAAACTTTCACAGGCCATGAACGATTTCCTTATTAATTTTTAGGGCTGATCCACCGAGTTAGGACGAAACCTTTTACATGTACGACATGTATGGAAACTTTGTCTTGATTCAATAAATGTATCCAACTAACTTTGATCTTGTAATGACAATTGCACCCAGATGGATAATTTCAAAATAAAATGAATCGATTACAAGCAAACATGTTTTCGGGGCTATTTTAGGACAGCAGTTGACCGATTGAGTAGTGGGGCCAGGGTTCATGTTGATATTTGCTATACTTTAAAAAAACAATAAAAAAAAAAGTAAGAAAAAGCCATGCTTGTGTATTGGTAGGGAGGGCATTTCATGGCAAAAGTCTTTTATTTTCTCAATAAGTGTTGCTCCAAAGGTTTATTGCCTTTTAACACTTAACTTATGTGTAAGACAGTATGGTAAGTATTATAGCCTTCCATTTTTTTTTAAACTGTTGTGTGTTTGGCACCACCTTTCAAATAATACTAATGTTTTTGGTGCATAAAATCTGTGTGGTCACAAAAATCTTGGTTGGACATTGACCTCTGTGGCGAGTGCTACATAACCATGTCAAATCGCTTTATTTACGTCTTTATATCTTCAAAAACGTAGCCAACAAAAAACGCTTTCTTAAATGACCGATCAGCCGACCTTATTTTTAAATGTTAGCATTAACCATTAAAAAAAACAAAAAAAAAACAACCCAAATTGTTTGACTTCTATTGATCGGGATAACCATCATACCATTTCACACGTCTCCCTGATGTTGCTCCACTCTTTGTTTTGCGGCGTCATAAAAATAGATGGTTTATTTTTAAAGATGCTGACAGTAAAAATGCTACACACCAGGAAATCTAAATAACATCTGAAGAAAGAAACAACCTCCAACAAGACGGTGCTCGTTGCCCACGACGCTGTGTGTGTGTGTGTGTTCGCTCTGGAAGCTGTTTTGAACCAATTAGTTATCTCTTTCTCTCTGGAGTAGCTGTTTCGTTTCTTTTTTTGGGGCCAGACTGCGGCACAAACTAGAGACAGCCACAGCATGGTTCCTGCTTCTCAACATCTGTCCCAGATTGCTCTAGCCTTCCTAATTAAACCCTGTTTACCTCAACAGTCTTAAAGCAGACGACTGAGAAGTTATTAGGCACAAGCTCCTCAAAGCCCTGTTTAAATCTCGCATGCTTGATGAGCGCGCTCGTGTCGTGGCTGGTGAGCAGAAATTAAGGATTCCGACGGAAGCACACCAAGAGTCTCTCTCCTCCTCCGGCGTCCCCCTTTTTCTTTTTTTTTTTTTCTTTTGTGTGTCCACGACTTTTCCCCCCTTGATGCCGAGTCTTCGCTAGGGACGTATTATTCTTTCACGTCTTTAATTACAGCGTTGAACTGTGCTTAAGCACCTTTTTTTTTTTTTTTTTTTTTGCTCAGTACGTTTAATGCGAAGAAGTACAGTACAAAAGGAAATTTAGAACCTACGGCAATTTCCAATCATACATTTTTAATGTTTATTGCGCTGCTGCTTAATTAAATCCATGCATCAGGATATAGTGAAAAGTCTTGGATCAGAAGTGGGTTTTGGAGAAATAACGGCAGACCGATTTAACATTCATATTTTTTTTCTGCGCGATTGTGCATGAGGAAGATGAATGGCGACTTTTTTTTTTCTTTTTTTTTTAGTCCAGTCAAACTAAGCAACTTGCTCTCTGGATTCCATGTTAATTTAGCAAAAGGTGCGCAAAATCCCCAATCTGTTTCGCTGGCGGCCACGTATTTGGGTTTGTGGAGCAATGGTCAGCTCTGAAAGACACATTTTTTAATGATGTGAAATCTCCAACCATCTCTCTCTGTGCTGCACACACACACAGACACGTGCACACACGCTCGACGTGTGCCGTATTATCCCGGGCAGCAGCCTGATTCAATTAGGATGAGGTGAGGAGCAACGAGATGAGGGTCACACTTGCCATCGCAGACCAAATGGAGATGCATCCTGGGAGACGCAGCCCGTCTCTAAATTTGGCTGCTCCCGGGTCATTGTCTCATCACGGCCCAGAATGGCTTCTGGGCTCGCTGCGACTCTGGCTGTCTATATATCTAAAATAAACACTTTGGGTTTGAGAACTCCTGCTCCCTCGCTGATGTTGTTTTCGCCCTGTTGTCGTCTGCATCGCCGTGCTCTGAACTCCGGGATCCCCTGCCGATACAGTCTTTGCATCAGCGAAGCCATTGGGTTTTTTTATTTATTTATTTATTTATTTATTTTGCACTGAAATCTTGCCTGCATGCCCGTGATTTATTTCTTTTCTGGAGGGTCTGTTTTTTCAAAAGAAGTAGGATGAAAGAAATATGAACAAGAGCAAATGAGCAGTTCTATACAATCGCCTCTCATTTCCAGCTCCCAAGGATTTAAATGAGCAGCCAACAAGAAAGATATTGAGAATAGATTTCCTGTAATGGCGTCTACTGACAACTGTTGGTCGCGGCGTTGATGGCGTAATGGATGGGGAGGGAATCGATGGCGGATAAACATCTAGCTTTCAAGCTAGACCTCTATTCAAACAAGCTCCGCTCTCTAATGGCTGCTTCTATTAAGAGCACCTGGCCCTGCTCCATCACCTCGTCTAGACGGGATGTTTTCGAACGTCTCAGTTTTTGGATGTACAAAGTCAAGAAATAAGCATGTTTAATGTTTCATACCGAACTATGCGTCAAGATAAGATATACCAGTGCGTGTCTTAGAGATCGTAGAGGTCCACCTATGCCTACTTTGGGTTTCTGTCTGATACCATGGGCTCATATTCATACTTGTACACAATATGTACTGTATCTATAATTGCAAAAAATATGTAAGATGATATAACTTCGTAACTTTTCAAAATATGCAACAACCCACACGAATGCCGACGTGCAAGGACTCAGAGCGTGAGTGAGAAGTGGTTTACTTACAGGGATGAAATCCAAGTAGGTCTGAAGAACATGGAGGTACAAAGTGGTGAGGGAACACACTGACCTGGAGCCGGCCTTCATATACATTTTTTATAGAATTTACAAAAGGCATCTGTTCCTTTAGGTTTCTGTTGTTTAGTTCAAAACAGATGCTGGAAATGTAATCTTTTTACCTTGGCTCATTGCAGGGGAAGTAGTTTTATTATTAAGTTTCAGTGAGAAATGTGCATTTATCCCTTTATGTCTTAAATAATTTTTTGTTTGTTTGTTTTAATTGTACACAGTTCTTTAAATGTCCTGTGAGTAAATATATTTGACCATTTGTCCTTAACAACTGGAACTCTTAGAAACAAGCGAGTTATTTTTGAGAGTGCCTGTCAGATTAATTTCACTTCCTGCTACAGCAGGGGTGAAATTACCGTAATAACCCCAGATTGGTTGGAAAGGGCATTTCAGAAACCGTTGGAATTTTTCCAGATAGCGCCAACGTGCGGCGGAATTACGGTACTGCAAATATGGCTGGATCGTCACAGCTACGTTTAGGACTCATGGGGTTAAAGCGCAAACTCTTGGTTCTGGCAGCAATCTCCACCAGGATTGGTTGAGTTACAGTAATTTGCACAGCAAAGCTCAGAGTAACAAATCATGTAGAGACAGATGAAATAAACAGCACCACAATCGATTGTGGAGCAGTTTTCACTGTAGCAGGATGTACCCCGAAGCACATTGTTCCTGCATCTTTCAGATCACTGCCCCCTCTTTTGGGTTCACCTCCGCCAAGGGTAAAACGTTTCAAACGCAGAAAAAAGAGAGGCAGGCCTTTGAATGCACTGGGAATGCCTCCCGACTCTTCGCTCCGTTCGAGAATCGACCAGGCAAAACACGAAGGCATCCGCAAGCGGCCCACAGGAATTTCAGCGTCTCGGCCGCTCGTCGGCCACGTCTACGTTCATTAACGGCTTAACGGCGAGCCTCACAGGCAGAGGTGGATGTGGGCACAAGTCTCTGGGAGCTAGCATGCCAACTCAAGTCAAGTTTGTTGAAGAAGCGTGGTGAGAGGCGTCTTCCCCCCTCAGGGGAGGAAAGGAAAGGAAAGGCAAGACAAGACGGCGAGAAGCAAGGAGCACAACAAAAAGAAGTCTTTCTTGTTTTTTTTGATTCCACTCAGTGATCACTAATTACAGACTGACAAGGCGCTTGTTAAGAAAAAAAAACAAAAAAAAAAAACGGAGAAAGACTACAAAAAGAAAGAAAAACATAACAAAAAAAAACATTAAATACCCAGTGTAATTGCATTTATTGTGATGAGTTGGAACAAAACACACTCCTCTCATCCTCCGGGGACTTTCAGTGGGTGTGTGTGGATGGAAATGAATCCCTTTTAGCTTGCTAAACAAACTGTGATATCTGAGTAACGAGCTATAGGTCTTTGAAGTAATGAATTATCTCGAAGGAAGTTGCAAGTTTTGCAGTATTAGCATGCAGTTTGGGAATGACACACCGTTTTAAAAAAAGTTTGTTTTTTTTTTAAAGAAAAGAGAGAGAGAGAGATCAAAGTAAAGAAGTTCTTTCATATCCGCAGCAAGTGCACTGATACCATCTAGGCCGAGCAGGTTGCAGGGTTAGGAGAAACTCTCGTTATTTTAACCACAAGACAGCGCGGCTCCCGGGACGCAAACCCCAGCATGCCCGGCTTAACAGTGGGGAGTGGAGGAAAAAAAAACAAAAAAAATCGGAAGAGCGTCACTCATGTCTTTCTGTGGTGTTTCCGCCTGAGCCTTAAGGCAGATTTAATTGCAACAGTTGCGGTGAAAATTTGGATTAGTGACACAACAATCGAGTAGATTCTCATGAGTGGGTTAGTGAGGCAACGCCGAATGCTCAGGATGTTTTTAGACTTCAGAAAGTGGCGAGACCTGTTTGAGGTTTTTCTTTATTTTTTTTTTTTTTTATGTTTCGACTGGGAGTGCCCATCCTGTTCTGTCAAACGGGAACGTGACAAACGGCTCCCGTTCGTGCCGTCGAGTCGTAAGAGCGCGCACGTGATCGCTACCTGTTGCTTCGTGGAGTCGCGTGTTGTGCATTCCCCCCCGGTCGCTGTGAGTGCACCGAGGTCACAGCACTTCAGAGCTGTGCTATTTTCTGGTAATGAGAGTCTAAAGCTGAGGAAACCGAGAGGGCTTATTTTTATCAGTTATTTTAAGTTCGGGTGTCTTCCTTCGTCGTTTCCACGGGGTTTCTTCTCGCTCGAAATCCTTGGAAACGCTTCTTTACAAACACGGTGTTGTCAAGGTCTCGACGTGTTTGAATTAAAGCTCTCAAAAGTGCTTTGAATAGTAATTCATTTTTGTCTTGAACCACATTTGCTCACCTGTGCACATTCTGCGCTTCGGCTGCCAGTGATGACATCACGTGTGTGTCTTTTTTCTGTTTTTTTTTTTTTAAACATGGTTCGGATTTGCTAATGTTTTATCATGTCTTAACAGGGATAAAACAAACATTTGGAACAGGTTTTGCAGTGGATATAGACAGAGTAAAATTATTCATATACCTGGGAGGTTTTTAATTTTAAGCAATTTCCATTCAACCAAGTTTGCTTCTGATAGGAAATCAGACAATGCAAATGGAATATCAACTTCGAAAAGAAGGGAATTGATGAAAATGATTTACACCCTCCTCAAACATCCTAACAATATTTGCGAGGATTGCCGGTTGTGATAAGGATTTTGATTTTTGGTACGGTTAGTGTGGAGTTTGTTTATTTTTTGCTCTGTTTTCCCCGTAAGATTCAGTTTTGTTTAAAACTATAATCCAGAACAATTACTTTGTGCTGTTTAGCTTTACAAATGCACAACCTAATGCGATTGGTGCATTGAAGTAGCTTATTTGATGACGGCTAAGTTTTACTTTTGATTCTAGTTTTTCTCCTTTCATGTCTTTCCCTGTAAAAAGTAAGATATGCAAAAGAACTTATTGCCGTAAAAGACATCTAGAAATTTTAACTACTTTTTATCAGCATGTTTATTGTTAGGAAAATAAATTCACACTGTCCACACCTACCTTATACCTTCAAATAAAGCCTTGTTAGAGTTGCTGGTCGGTTCTCTGTAGAGTTTTAGTAAGTCGTCCAAGCTTGACCAAAAATGGACAACATAAAGTAGTCTAAATAGAAGAGCAGGCAGTTTATCTTCTTGAGGAAAGAAAGAAAGAGAGTACGGCGCAGGAGTTGGACACTAACAGCCCAGCCTCACGGCAAGGCGTCGGATATGCCTTGAAATTGGCATATTTGTTTCTTATTAGTTATTTTGACATAAACAACGTTGGCATGACAACTAAAGTTGCTTGATTGTACTATAAGATGGCAGTCTGTCTGAGTGATGCATATTTCCCCCCCTTTTAAGCAAAGGCTACAAACTAAGGCAGCAGTGGTTCTCGGGACATAATGCTCAACATTTGAAGAACAACATGTGCATATTGAGTTAATTAGCAGGTTTGAAATCATCCCAGGTTAAAATCGCAGGAAAAGAGTGGGAAAACACTAGAAGGACAGTGAGTAATCCAGCTATGTGGTCTGAGGGACAGAAATCAACAACTTGACTAAGAATGCACTGTTTATGAATTTGTTTATCCGTCATTTCCCCAGGATGGAAAAACATAGAAATTCACTGTGCGAATAAACGAAGGGTGCCTAACGTTGAGAGGTAAACTCATGAGTCACCTAGAAATGTCTCTGTTCCTCCTTTTAAGGGGGAATGCTGATGTCTGAAATGCAGAGATCACTTCGGATTCTTGGGACTTTGGAGTATGTCGTAAATAAAATTCTTATGAGAAACGACTTCTGCCTTCCACTCCATCTTTGGGCTGCTCTTCCTCCCCCGACCCACCTTTCTTTTTCTTTTCTTTTTTTTTTTTTTTAACTAGATTTATGCAGTGTTACAACAAGAAGATGTTGGATTCTGTATACAGTAATAATTCAACTCATATCTGGAGCTCGCGGGAGCGATGTCTGTTGCTAACCCCCCGTCATTAAATGCCTCTGGCAATGTACTCCTCATGAAAGCTGTTTCTTGTCTTCCACTTACACTCCAACATCTCATTTTGGCAGAGCACGGCTGGATCGCCTCAGAAAAGTCCAAATTAGATGTTTTCTACACAAACACCTTTTTTCCCCCTCCGCTCCCTTCCTCTCTTTTGCTCTCCTGATCTTTGTGGCCTTCATTTTTCTAAGTAAGCATGCTCCACTAAAACAAAGGGCCAAAAAAAAAAAAAAAGAAAAAGGAGCTGTAAACAATGGGGATTCATTAGTCAGTGTGCCGTTTTTGCAAATTAAACTTTAACTTTTACCCTTTCTTATTGTTATTTCTTTTTATTTATTATTCCTCATTCCAGTGCCTTGAATGAGAGATGGCTGCCTTGGTGTTGTTTGGAGTGGTTTCATTTGCCTGGGGTAATGAGAAAGCTCTCCGTTTCGATATTGGACAAAGAAATCTCACATTCATTCTGGGATTAGGTCGATTAATTTGAATTTAGAACGTAGCGTCGTTACGGACGTTTTGTTTTCCGCAAAAAGCAGCCAGAAAGGCTGGAAGATGAGACAAATCAAGGTGCGTTCAAAGAAGGTTATCAATCATGTCTGCACAGTTAATGAGCCTTTTGATGGATTCAGAACGGAGAAAGAAAAACTAGTGAATTCAGAAACCAGATGGTAAAAAAAATAAAAAAATCAGCCACTTCTGGGGTAATCAAGCTCAAATACAGCTTGTTTTCTTTCTTTTTTCTTGTTTTTTTTTTCTTGGCTTAAAAACTGATCTGGCACCATGATGAAAACCGAGCGTAAGCCTAAATTTTGAGCTAGCTCAGGTCACTTTTTTTTCTTTCTTTGCAAAAATAACAAAAACAAAACAAAAAAAAAAGTTAATAATAAATGAGTGAGTGAACAAATAAACAAAAATAATCTGGAAGAAATATGCAGAAGTTTCTCATTAGGATGCTTCAGGAGGCTTTCTGCACCAATTAGAAAAGTGAAATTAAAAAAAAAATGTTACACTTAGACGATGCTGACGGTCCTTACACGCTTGGCTCATGAATTATTGCTACGCTAACATCGAGGCAAACTCTGCCTTTGCTGTACGTTGCATTTTGGGTAGTCTCTGTCATGCACAGAATTGTTGACAATAAAAGCATAAATGGAAAAAAAAAAAGCTGTAAAAAGTTTAAGTTTAAAGTTTGCCAGACCTTTGTGATAACTTCAAATGACATTCTGTGAAGTTGCATAGAGTAAAAGAGATGACGAATAATAGACCTGTTTAATATGTTTTGTATCATATACTGGGGTAAAAGTGACATATTGTGCAATGATCAGTTATAAACCTTCACTTTCTAAGGTTCTGACTTCAAACTATTTTATAAGTAGTGCTTCAGCTGCTAAGTGGTGGGGAAATGACACATCGCGAATGACGAGGAACTCACCAGACAGGCCATAAAATTGTATTTAGGTGCAGCAATTAAAGCAGGAGGATCTATCAGTAGGTAGACATGAAGAAAACCCTTGTTGAAAGAAATCCATAAGTAATCCAGATTTCCACAGACCATGTAGGGGAGCTGGTTAAATGTGAACCAGACGCAAAATGTGTGCTGCGAAACGCCGAACCACGCCCTCGGCGGTATGCACGGTGGTGGCAGCGTCATGCTTTGAGGGTGCGTTTCTTCCGATGGGCAGAGTGCAGAATGTCGACTCGGAGTTGCGAAGTGTGCGTTTCTGCATTCATTAGCAAATAAACTGCCATTTTCTTTCCGCCGTCCACATTTGCAATTGGATATGAAGAAAAACACACTCAGTTCTGCCGAGGGAACGTTAAATAAAGGCCTCGTAAGCCACTAAGTGGGAATGTGCCACAGGCACTGGTCTTCACTCAAAACCTGATAAAAATCCAAGCCCATTGGTCAGATCTCATTTTCACCTCATTACTGGAGGTAACCGAATACATTAAGTTACCTCTGCGTGCCGGAAATGTGCGCGCCTCAGCGTTTTAATCCAGAGAGGGCTCTTTTAATGAGGCGGCGTTTTTTTTTTTTTTTTTTCTATCTACGCTGCATTATTCAATTAGAAGGATGGGTGAAAGGAGAGTCTGCCGTAAAAGTTCCCAGTCTCGGACGCTCGTCGGCAGGCGTCTTCGCCGAGGGTTTTACGAGAAAGAGAGGGCGATGGAGGAAGGAGGAGGAAGAGGAGGAGGAAGTGTGAAAGATGGAGGGAAGGAAAAGCAGAGGGAGAGAAAGTAGCTAAGCCAAAGCAACGCAAAAATGTGGGTTGCGAGAATACATTCGGTCCCGGCCAGATTAATAACGTGAGAGAAACTGCACACCCGCAGCTACAGCCTTGCCAGTGGCAGAAGCGCCAACCGGAATATGAAAGCGGAATAATAATATAGTATTTTGGCTAGATCGGGGTGGCATGCATAACTCTAATGACAGTTGTTGAATTGCAAATATCCTCGAAGACACGTTCTCGCTTTGGTTGCTTATTAGCCAGGCTGCTTAGCATTTTTCAGCACTTTTTTTTTTTTTTTTGCAGTTTTGGTCTGAAAACAAGTGAAACGCTGAACATGTCTCTGGGTTTTTGTTGGGTTTCCTCACACAGAGCTTAAAACCGTTTTGGCTTGCTGTGTTTGAGCTCGAATTACGAGGTAAATTGAAATATGGAACAGAGTGGCTTTTCATGTGTTGATTCTCTTTTCTTTCCATGTTTGCCAAACCATATTTGTGTCGAATGCTGGCAGAGGCGCGTCACACAACGGGCAGGTACACAAACATACCGTTATTGCTGCCGCCTCCCACTCTTGTCGCTATTTAAGGCGACGGGCTGGATTTCTCTTGGTCCCTGACCAAATGAGCCCTGATTGACTGTGATGTCTGCAAAATGCCTTGCCACTTTATCTTCTCCTCATGCTTGCGTGTGAATCATTGATATGTTGAGCGCAAGCAAGACTTCAAACAGTTGGAAACGGAGCGGGTAAAGAAATGGGTGAAGAAGCGGCCACTTGGTTACTGTTTGGGGAGATTTGGTGCGACTCCCCCCTCCCCCATTGCAAACAATAACCGGGAAGAGGCAAGAAGCTGGGACACGGTCTCGCTCGGCGGGCCAAAGCGGGATAAGAATACAAATGCCCGTTTTGTTATGTGGGAGAGAGAGAGAGAGAGAAAAAAAAAGCGAGGCAGGCTGTGGGATTGCTCACAAAAAGTCCTTCAAATCCTCCGAGGCGCTACAGGCCGTCATGTGCCGGGCGGTAAATTGATCGTGACATAGCAGCGCGGGGAAAAAGAAAAAGAACTCCAAATGTACAAGCGTGTCAGAGGCACCAAAAGAGGAAAGAAAAAAAACAAAAAAGAAAGAAAAGAAAAAAGAAAGACGAGGCAGTGGTTTGCAGAGGGCCGGAGAGAATAGGGAACACACACAGACCGGATCGCTGGGAAGGCGAGCGTATGCATCTCCGTCTTTGCGTTGGCAAACACCGGCCGAACGCGAGGACGCTCCTCGAGTGTTGTGAACATTTTATTTCTGTGACACACACGAACACGCACACACACACAATTCACTGAATCGCCACGTTTTCTAGGTTAAACACAACTTTACTTTGAAGTGAATTCCTCTCCCCCAGAGCATGCAAGTATTATGCTTAGCACCTTAAAATATTAAAAGCAGCCTGCTGCAAAGACATTTAAGGGCATCCTCTGAATTCAGAGTTTTTCCTAACGCACATGTACAGAAGAGTGACCATCTGTGACGGGATCCTCGTCGAACGTAGCGCTGCTTCCAAAGTGGCCGAAGAGTCGAAAATCTGTCAGACGGGCCTAAACAATCTGTCCTCTTCCGAAAGCGAAGACACCGCAAGACGCTGTCTGCGTGTGACGCTGAAATATTAATCGCTTGATGTTCCAAACGACAGGCTGCTTTGTTTTATTTTCTTTCTCCGTCGAACAAGTGAGCAAAGCGTGTGCCGAGACCTTGGCAGGGTGGCAGCTGGGTTTATATCAGCACCGCCTCGCAAGTTAGTGTTAATAGTTAATGAGGGACCTTGTTCTGGTTAGGGCGGATTGCTTTGTTTGGACGGGGAACGTCAAAGCGATCCTGTTGGGGTTTCGTGATGAGGATGGGAGCTTTAAATGGAGACAAGCTCTGGCTCTTTGTTCCCGTCCCTGTGCGCGTTTGACTAAAATATGTTTATTTTTCTGTCACTTCACGTCAAGATTGATTGCGGTCGCAGAGCAAAAAATGTTGTACCTCTTAGAACAAATGGGTTGTGACAGAGCTTTTTGTTTCAACTTTCTGTTTCATGAGCCTAGTTAAGGAAGCTAAGGCCTTGTCCCACCAGCTTCTGTGCAACCTTTGAAGTGGCTCTTAACCGTAAGTCTGGCCTTTTGATCTGCCTCCCTCAAACTCTCGAGTAAGTGAATTCCTGTGCGTATCGTAGCAAATTATAGTACGTCTTAAATAAACCTGAATAAATACAGCCAATCACCATCTTTGTTACTCCAAGAATGCTGTGGAGCATTCTTTAAGATTTATGAGAAGTCCTGGAGTGGGTCACGTCTTTTCAAGTCTTTTTTTTTGTGCCGCACAAGAGCTTCCCGTTGAGTTTTAGAAGGAGTTACTGCAACAGGTGCACTTGGAAACAAATAAAAGCACAAGTAGGAGTATTTCAATAGAGCTGCTTTTCAATTTCAGCTCCGAAATGGTAGAAAAATCTAAATCAGATGATTCAAATATTGCAGTGTCAATGATGAAAAGACAAGTTGGAAAAAAAAAAAGACCCAAATAGGTTGAGGTAATATATTCTAGAGTATGGAATTTGCAACTGAATTTACTAAAATTGTTAGAAGATAATATTGGTTTGGCAACTTGGGTTTAAGTGCCTTGCCCCAGGGCACATCAACATGTGGCATGAGTTCACTGGCGTCAACATACAAGACTCTACCCACTGACCCACAATCACCCTGATAGGTAGCAAAAACATTGAACAGAGACTTTCTATGGGACAGAAAGCCACAGAGTTAATGGCAGCAGTGCCACGATCCAGTAATGACAGGCTGCTTAAGCAATTCCGGTTGTATTGTCTATAAAAAAGGAAGTGAGACGGAAGAAAGCAAGTCAATTGTAATATGTGAAGACAAATGTATTTTGCTCGGCGTGTCAATGCAGTCAAACCTTCGTAATGCTGTACAGATTAGGTTTCCTTTCTATTGGTGGCGCGCAATAATGTCAGAGTATTTCCGGCTCTGTCTGTGATACATTAAATAGTGCTGGTTGGAGTCACCACAAAGCAGCTGGTGATGATTCTTTATGACTCACGGCAGCGTTGCTTTTGTTTCCTCGTTGCAGTAAGGGCGGACTCACTACTCCGTCTTTTATCCGCCGGATACGGAGTGCGGTTGAGCTTTATTTCGCCTTTGACGACCGTACTCTTTTAGAACAATGGAGCTGAGGTGACGCCACTTCGCGAATGAGCCGACCTCTGTCTCTCTCTCTCTGACTGAGGTTACAGATGACATGTCCAGCCGATAAACGCTGTTGGCTAGCTGGAGAACCTTAGCTTGGGTCTCTTCTTTCTCCACATCCTCTTCTTCCTTACCTACACGGGCAATTACCAATTCCCTTTCGGGATACAATGACATTGAGTTTTGACAGCTGAGGATTTTTTTGTTGTTATTGAACTTTTCTTTTTTGCCCCCCCAACCCACACTTTCTTTTTCCCCTTTCTCCCTTTGTCTGTTTTTGAAGGTCTTTAATCTTGGCTCAAAGACAGGTGGGTACGGTTTAGCCGAGCACTAAATGAAAGCCTGCGGAATTGTAGTCGCCTCTGCGACCTCGGGTTCTCCTTTCCTCAAGAGCGGGCCTCGTTACTGGCAGGGGGATGTCACCTCAGCATGAGCCAGATCAAAAGGCCTGTGAAGTGTGTGCTTGTGTGCGCGCATCAGCCAGGATCCCATTAGAACCCCCAGATAATGTCAAAAAACTGATGGGAAGAGATGTAAAAAGAGAAAAAAAAACATACTTTCAACGAGGGCACATTTTCACTAACTTTTAAGGATTTAAACTTCTCCGACACACACAAAGTTTCAGTCAGGCGGCTCGGAATCCATGTTCCTCACTCGGTTTCGGTTCGTCTCCCGACTGCTCTCCGTAGTTTACAACTGCAGCGTAAAGTCGGCATGAGGAAAACAGAAGCTCGTTCATCGGCTGACAACTCTCTAATGCCGTATTTTGACGATATTTTATGTCCGGAGATTTAATTTTTCAAACTCGCTACATTTTCTTCAAATCAGATTTTCAGAGTTAGAACCTGTTTAACCTTCAGGACTGAATTAATCAATTTTATCATAGAATTAATAAGATGTCCGACATTCCTGCAAGATTTTGATGAATAAGGCTGAAATCTTGGTGCAATAGAGCATGATAACATCCCGCTGTTGTAAGTGATTTTTTTTTTTTTTTTTTTTTTTAGCTACACATCCATAATGCAAATCTCCATTTCCACAACTGCTAATGTGGCCTTTACACTACCATGAACCAGTCTGACCTCAGTAAGACATTTCCTTCCCTACAGCTAATGCTCGGTAAACGTTTTCTCTTTTTTTGAACATTTCTTTTCCGAACTGAGAAACGGTTGAGAAATCCCTGTAGATCAGAAGTTTCTTGAAATACTCCACGCAGCCCTTGTCGTACCAGCAATGCCACGTTCAAGGTCACTGAAATACCATTGTCTCGTCATTCTTACGCTCAGTTTGAACATTCAGCAAGTCGTCTCTGCAGTGTATTGGCTGATTTGCTATTTTTGTTAACAAACAGCCAATAAATGTAATTATTACGCTAGAAACACCGTGCTTCTTACTTCGTACTACCCTTTTTTATTTTGTCATGTTGTTTATTAAGTTTTCTCTTCAGTCCCCTCTTTCAATCTTCTCACAGTCTGGTGTGTTTTGTCGCCGGAGCGGGTGCAGGTCAAGGGCGGGAAAATGATAACAGTCACTCATTCTCTGCTCAAATTAGGAGTGCAGCAACCTGCGCACACAAACACACGGGGATGATGGATGGAAGGTCCTACACCAAGGGTGCAAGACATGATTCATGCCTCGTTTGTGGTTATTAGTCCTCCCCACATATGTGTGAGTGCTCACAAATCCCCGAACCGTGCTTGTATTTCAGAAATGCGCCTCTTTTGTCAACACGTGTCTATATAATGCGGGATGGATCCCACCTCTGGCACTTCACTGGCAACAAAACCTACTCCACTGTTTGAATGTCAACAACAAGAAAGACACAAAGAGCGCTCAACACACTGCCTCCAGTCAGTCGCGGCAGGTGGAGGAAGGTTCAAGGAGGTGTGTTTATACCCAGACACGCGCTCGTGCAAACACCTCGACGCCGACAGAGAGCGTCTCTGATAGTATTAGCTTTATTTATGCGTGCGGCGTGACATCAAGTGAAATGACGAGGGAACTCTTTGTTCGCCGGTGTGCGTTTAAACTGCCGTACGTCAGCCTTTAGAGAGCTACAAAAGCGGAGCGGGAAGAAACGGCAGCAGCCAGCGATGGTAAAGGAAGTGTAGGGATGAAATGAGAAAGATAAAAGGAGTACTAGGTGGTTTTTAAATACTGTGAAGGGCAAACGTTAAAACAGAAGCAACAAACCCGAGGTCTATTGTAACGTTAAGGTAAGCACATTTTGAAAGCTGTTCAAGTCGGAAAATGAAACCCCCCTTACCCCTATCGAACTCCCATTTCCTCTCCAGAAAATTGTTGGTGAACGCGACAAGAAATGTACAGCATTGGTGTTTATACTATGTTCTTGGTAACATTTATGACTACTGAGCAACTTTCACCATTGTTAGGTCCACTTTTTATGTCCGGGTGACATAAGGTAATAATAAGTAATAATTAGTTGAACCTCGAGGTAACTTGTTGCTACTAAAGTAAAAACTTGAACCACAATATACAAAATTTCAAGTGCCGCCGAGCACAAAATCCAAAATGTAAAACAAACAAAAAAAAGTATGCAGATTGATAAAAGCAAATAGGAGTACAAAGAGAAACCAACTGGAAAATGCCCCGAGGAAACGGATGAGCGATGATGAACAAATGAGTGGCAATTAGCCAACATAAGAGACATGAAAAGGCCAGAAATATCAGACGAACTGGCTTTACAAGATTGCTACGGTTCTTGGCACAGAACCAGTAAAAACAAAACGCAGAGCTGGAGTAAACAAAAACATTGTACGTCATACTTTTTTTTTTTGCCAGAATGCTACTGTATAACAACAATTTTAACTCGTAAAGAAGATACCCAACAACCCAGTCCTCTTTTCCATCCCACTCGTAGTCCACTGTGAGGAAATGTTACATGAATCCAATAAACATTATTTACTAGCTCCAGTTACTTCAGTTTTATTGCGGGTTTAATCTGTTTTAATAGGGATCAGTTGGCCTAAATGGTTCTCATAATTTTTTTTCTAATATACAATTCAGTAGTTTACATGTGAGATTTAAGCTTTTTTTTTTTTTTTTTTTACCATTTTGGCTCTTGATTCATACAAATCCTCAACTGCAATGAAAGATGAAGGTACCGAATGATTTTTGGTGAGCAGGTGAATCGATCTGTTAACCACGACCTTCTTAGTCTGATGACCTTAAAATACGACGGTTGTTTTGTACAGGATTATTAAAGATACATGATGTTGTCTTATGCTTGATTAATAAAAACACTGATTGCCTCTTGTTCAAGGCTATTTTTGCTATTAATGTTGGCTGACTGGATTAGGTAAAGCCCCAAATGTGCTTGTTGCTGGGGAAATATCTTAGCTCAACCGAGTAAAACTCTGTTTTGGAAACTTGTTTTAAAAAAAAATTAAAAAAATAAAACAAGGAGCAATGACCAAGCTTCAGTTTGTGACTAGTTGGATTTACCACCTTCACACTAAAATTAATTAAAAAGTTTGGTGACTGACAACTCCCCCTCGACTCTCATAAATCACAGATATGTCTCCAAACAATAATGCTTCTTTGTTCTCATCTTTTAGCCCCCCCTCCGCCCCCCTGCTTCTTTCTATTCATCTCCTGTCATCCTGTTCTATCTTATTAATTTCACCTACATTTCCGTGCTGCACTGTATCACTATTTTAACACTGGGCTGCACTCCTCCACTCATACGCACACAACAATTTATTTTCCTTCCCTGTTCATGGTTGTCTGTTTTCTGGGTAGCTTTTTATTCTCACAACAAAGAAGATGTCTGTTTTGTTTTGTTTTTTTTTTCTTCACTGGATGCTAAAATCTGACCTATTTTTCCCAAAAGACTTTCAGTTGGATTTTTTTTTCTCTTCTTCTTCTTCTCCTTTTTGTCTGTGGCTAGTGTAGCAAAGCTAATTGTATAAAATTCTCACTGCATCATCTTTTGCAAATCCCTCTGAGGGAATTATTCAACATCCTCCCCCCGACCAGGTTGATGTGGATAAATGTCCCTATCACCGCTAAGCGTAAGCCACTACTCATCTCTTATTTTAGACTCCGCCAGTGACAAAAATGGCCATTCCTCAAATGGTATTAAATTTGCTTCTCATGTACTTGTAGTTTTTCATCGTTTCTCGTCACAGAAGGTGAACTCTCCACACTCCTCTTCCCTCCGAAGCGTATTCCCTCCCGGTCGCTGGCCCGTGTGACCGTGGGGAAGGCTCATAGCTCACCCATTGGGTGCCGTCCAACGGATTTGATCTCCTGGTCTGGCCTCGGCCATCTGTGTCTGTTGGCGTCGTAATGAGAGAAAACCGCCCGCTGGCCTTTCCCTCCGATCCTCAGCCCCAGTCCTTGTGCTGGTGCATGAGCACTGGACAGCAGTAATTTGACAAGAGCCCGTTCAGTACGGACAGCTCTGTCTCAGTTCATGCCTGTGTAACCTTGTTGAAAACCGAACGAAATAATAAATATCTACGTAGCGATGGAGAATGAGCCGGGCACAAACAAGCAGCGTTTTTGCCGTCTCTCTGCTCAGTCGGGATAAAGAAACATACTACTTATCCGCTCTGCTAATCTCTTTAGACGAACGTCCACAATCCCCCAAAAGGATGATACTCGTTGCAAGTCCAACCAGTGCGCCGCAGTATCAAACGTGATTGTTTACAGACCCGTTTCACTTAGGTTTGATAAATCCATTTGTTGTTCAGTTTTTGGGTTTCTAATAGCTGGATCGTTATTTTGAACTTTTTTTTTTTTTTTTTTTTTTTTTCAGAAAATGTAAACGTCAGATGTTAGATTTGATTGATATAAAACGTCATGGCTCGTTGAGAGGACAAGCGTTTTACGATACATCATATCTGCAGCCATCAATGTTAGCTAATCTTAGCTTGACCTAAAGACTTGAAATAGTCCATATGTCACAACATAAGAATTACCTGCAGCCTACACATATCTACAAAGTCTAATGCTATGGGAAGAAATGTTATATTTATTAAGTAAAGCTATTTTTGAACACATCAGGTTGGAACAAACAGCTTTTGATGGGTTGTTAAAATTTGGGCGGCTTTTCGCAACATTTAGTGGGTTTACAGAAAGTGGTCATAGGAAAAATATTTTATCAAAATCGTTGTCATTGTGTGGCAGAAAAGTAAAGAAAACACTAACATTTTAATCAAATGCTGTGTCCTTGCACTTATTTTATTGCTCCATTCATTTTGAAAAGCTTGCATCTGTCGACATCATCAATGAATAACAGACAGAGGTTAAAAAAAGGGTCACTATGCAGTGTGCACTGTGAATACTGTAATCCAAGTGAAACTCCGTGATGTAAACGAACGTAGCATCACAAAACAACACAAGTCTGGATGTATTAAAAGAATCAAGCCATTTGAAGTCTCAATGGTATCTGGTTCAGATCAGTATATAATAAAGGACAAATACAAAAGGGCATATGGCATATCTGGCGCTGTGACCATAAATATCAGAAGAGGTTTTATTTAATTTTTTTTCAATTGGGTGTGTTTTACTTTGGCAACCCTTTGTGGGATGCCTTTATGCTTACCTTTTTTTTTTTTTTTTTTGCTGATTGCCTAGAAACTGGTGTATTGCCCCAATTGTTTTCTTAATTGTAATAAAGGAAGTAGAAATAAATTGTCTTTACTTAGCGATTTACTGACATATTTAGGTACATGCATGCAAAATAAAAAATTGTAAATACATAAATATTTTGCTATTATAACCTGCATAATGCAAGATTACACAAAGCAGATGGTTGGCAAATCTTAGCTTGACCTAAAGACTTGGGGGGGGGGGAACTAGCTTATCTGTCCTCCACATTAACAGTCCCTTCATCTATTTGACCTGCACAAAGTATATTTATGGATTATGTTTCCATTTTCATGCCAGCATGGTACTGGTGGTGACTAGTGGGGTGGTCCTTCCTTCCAATATAGCATTTAAAAAATCTACTTTCAAAGTAAACGATGATATTACATAGTACATTAGTCGTTAGTGTAGAATAACTGTAGTCATAAAGGTGTTACTGAAAAATACAGCTATTACTACAATAATATTTTAAACAATAATACTTGTGCATAAAGCAATACCAACTAATAGGGCTGTAACATACTAAAGATTTCAAATATAAAATATATTTTTTAGCTCTATGCGGTTAAAAGGACCTCAGTAAATAATATGTAAAGACAGGTGATTACTTAGAGAAAAAAAAATGCTATTATATAATATGACAAATTATGTCCTATAATACATGTAGAGTATGAATGAAACGAATGAATTGGGGTCTAACTGGTGAACGGCCAAACTGACCAAGAGCTAAATAAATTTTTCCTTGTTTTATTTTTAAATTAATGACCTCAAATATTATCCCAACAAGCCTATAAATTTACAGTGTTTGCTGTTGCTACCACTTGTAGAGGTGAAAAATTATCACCACGATTGGGAAGTCTTCAAATTTCCTGGTTTACCTTAGTGAAAGTGTGCATGTGCGTGTGTGTGTGTGTGTGTGTGCATGTGTGTGTGTGTGTGTTGTTGTTGTTGTTTTTTTTTGCTCTAAATCCCACAGCGGGTACCTTCCCATAATAATGATGCTATTAAACCCTGCGCTTAAGCTGACTTTGCTTTTCTTTTTGCTTGTTCTTTACATGCCCTCCACCGCCTCCATTTCCATCTCTGTCTTATTGTTTATTCCCACAATTTCTGAACACTCAGTTAAGACCCCCACACCAGCAACATGCCTCCCACCCCACCACCTCTCGTCTTTCCATCCCCCCCACCCCCCTCCCCCGTTGCATTATTAGTGCATATGGCTCTCTCTTGGCTCTGCAGAAGCCATTAGCTGAGATTAGCAGCAGAAGAGCCAGACTTCTCCCTCTGTCCTTCCTCTCTCATTCTCTCACTATTTTTTTTTTTTTTTTTTTTTTTTTTTACTTTCAGGCTAGCTATAGCCGCCACGCTTGCTGAATGATTACCATCCATTATAAAGCTTCATTGTGCTGACAGAGGCAACTTCAGACGATAGCCCTGGTTATAAAGAAAAAAGGTGGGGAGAGAGTGAGACACTCAATCTTTAAACACACTTCCTGTAAGTGTAATGTGTGTGTGCCCAGGGAAAGAGGGTGTGTGTGGGGGAAAGGGGGTGTAGGAATGATTGGCCTTTAGCTCAGAGAGGTAGTCAGAAAAGGAAAGGGAGCGTTAGAGGAGAGCAGCGTCGGATGCTACAGAAAAGCTGGAATTTGACACTGATTAGTTATTGCTAACTGCAGCTTCCCCAGAGGTTTGATCGAAGCCGCAAGTGATGCAAGCGTCCTCGCGCACCACAGGGAGCGTTGTTAACCTTTTCCGTGTGGCACAGTGCCCCAGTCGCCCTCCCTCGCTTCCCCCCGCTGTGACGTCTCAGCTGAAACGTATCCCCCACTCCCACAAGTTGCACTTTTAGTTGCGGGGCCCGCACACGGCGTCGCGCATGCAGTGAAAAGTGCAACAATCATAGAGTTAATGTAGAACACACACGCACACACACCTACACACACACACACAAAAATATACATTTTAAATTCAGCAAAAAAGGTAATTGTAGCAGAAAAAAAAAAATGGCCCACTGGGGCTCACTTGGGTTGTTAGAGAGATTGAAAACGACAGTGAGAGGAATTTTGTGGCTTGGCCAGAACCTGACATGGATGGAATATTAATAATTCCCCTTTTAGTTTGCAACCCCTCTATCCTCTCTGTCACAACTTCCCACAACTTCCCCCTTGTATAAAAGCTGGGGATGCTGCCTGTTGACAGCACTCTTTTTTTTTATACCCCCATCTAGTCATGCTGTGAATAATATGCATATTGATTTCCTGTGATATTCAGAACTGTTGTCAAGTGCTAGAAATGTTTTTATCTTTTTGCTAAGTTTTGTTTTAAATCATAGAAACGAGTTGGCCCTTTATCAAAAGCATAATAGAATACACTCACAATCTCACCCCCGAACCCCCAAAAATATTTTTGGTCCAACTTCACTAGCTACATCCAGGTCTGAATACTGATTATTTCCTGTTACATAGACTTTATAAAAAAATACTCAAATAAGTAGAGCCTCTCTGACAACATGAAGTAGGCTTAGTAGATGGTGACGTCTTGCTTGATAAAAGGGTTGGCTAAACTTAAAATACTGAAAATATGAAAAGTTAAATGTCTAGTGTTTGCTGTAGAGATGGAGAATTTTATATTTTCAATACCAATAAAATGAATTATAAAAATGTATTTGTATTTTCCCAGTCAAGCTAGCTGTCGTTACACACAGTCAAAACTCCATCGACACAAACATTGCATGTTCTGCTTGAAAAGTATCCGTTTTAATTAGGCTGTCGCTAAGCAACCCAGATCACATGTTAAAACATGTTGATTGTTCAGCGATAAGTCCCATTGAACCAGCATTGTAAATTTCCGATTAGCAATAAAATCTGCGGCTTATCCCGGTTTGTATTGAAAACCTCATTGCTTTCTGGGTCCAAGTTTACGTTTCGCGCCCGAGAAAGACAAAATTGTGACATCCCACCCGATGCAAAAGCTGCAGATTGAAATCAAACCGATTCTGGCTCTGTGTGTGTGTGTGTGTGTGTGTGTGTGTGTGCGTGTGTGCGCGTGCGACTGGTGTTGTGTGCTTAAGTATCTCCACCCGGGTGCTCATATAAAAGGCGACAGGTTATTTCTACCTTTTACACCACCCTCCCCATTGGAAAACATGAACTTCCTACATTCTCACCCAGGCATTAGCACTTCTGTGATTGCATCCGCCTCAGCTGCACTCTCGATCTCTTCCACAGCCACCTCCCCCCTTACAGGGGCATCACTCTCAATCACATTTATCTCTTGGATCTCTCTCCCTCCCCAAATCTACCCCCCACTCCTCCTCTTTTTTTGAGTCTGTGCTTTACTTGTAATCTATTTTCTCTCCTTTTCACTCTCCTTCTGTTGCCAATGCCCCTGCTATCTCTTCTACTTCTCCCTTAATCTCTCTCCACACCACCATGCTATTCTCTTTTTGTTTTCCATCTCCCTCCCCAGCATCCCCTCCTTCCCACCCCACCAACTCTCTATCTCTCTGTCTCCTTGCCCGTGTTTCTCACCAGTCAATAATGAAAATTGCTTGCTACCTTGAATGGATTATGGGTGTGCGTAGGGGCCTTAGGTAGTTTGTTTGAAGGCGCAGAGGTGTCAAATGAAAAGGCCCGGGTCATTTTCTACCTGCCACAGGCCTTCTGCTCCCCCATCACACACTCACACACTCTGGTGAAAAGACACACGCTGGAAATAAACACTCTCATTCACAAACACACAGCTGATCAATGACAATGAATCAAGCATTACCACTCCTGTCTCTGTACTCAGATGTACCTTTCCTCCCTTTCACCATCTCTCTCTCTCTCTCTCTCTCTCTCTCTCCCCACCGTCTCCCGTCATGTATTATAAATATTGCCTAATTGCACGGCCCAGAATTCCTCACACGGGCTGGCACATTTACTTGTTTGCTTTGTATCTCTTTGCCTTCCTCTTGTTTGCTAAATCCTTCTGTGATAAGCTTGTTTACTCCCCGGTTCTGGCTTGTCGAGATCAAACAACGAGCAGATTGAACTAGAAGAGCAAGCGCCTGATGGTCAGTTCTCTGGTTTATGCATGCTACAGGGGTGGGATGAAGAAGACATGTGGCCGCTGTGCATTCGATTCAAAGCGTTTCTGAGCATTTTTACTTTCCTCCCGTGTTTGTTTTCTCTTTTTTTTTTTAATCCCTTGCTCCTTCTCGTAGCGTACAGTCCCGCAAGCCGTGACTGATGAAGAGTCGCGTTCCGAATCCTCATCGGTCTCTGATTGACAGCGGTTGCATGTCTGTTATTGGAAACCGAGTTGCGTGGAGCTTTCCATGTTGCCTCTTTCGTCGGTGATGTGTGAAGTGGCTGCATTGGTTTGACAAATACGTTATGAAGCCGACACGGGGAGGGAGCAAGACACTTCCGACGTTCCGTCTGCCGCCGAGGGCCCCGGATGTGACCGTGGTTAATTTGTTTCGTTTTGTTTCCTCCTGTGGGGAAGTGCGTGTTCGTGTGCCAGTATGTGTGGTCTCTCCTCCAAGATCCGAGTTCCTGAATTGTTTGGTTTTGTCGCTGTATACTGGTTGAACTGAGATACCTCTCTTCCATGAAGACGGGATTTTTGGATTCCAAAAATTAACAACTGTGGATTGGCCCACCGGAGTTATGGATCTCTACATCTCCTCCAAAGACGCTCGAGTGAATCAATCCCTAATTATTTCATTAGCTAAGCAGAGGTTTTATGAAAGTGAGTTGATTTTGCGTTGCTCTATCTAAATCTCATCTAAAATTCCAATACGTCTTTGATGCTAATGTATTAAAATGTGAAAAAGCACAGAAATACTTCCCTCTTCCTCATACATCATTGAATCTGCTCCTGCATCTTCAAAGCAAAAATGTAAAAAAGAAAAAAGAAAGAAAGAAAAAATATCCTCTTAAAGAAAAGTAGTAGCGCTTTCTGACGAGACGAGCTTTGGGGCTGAGATTTCACAGCCACTAATAAGCATTCAGCCTCCTCCCCTCCTCTGCCTCGTGGTGACTCGGCTGCTAATGTGTGACTGACAAGCCTCAGCTTTCGCTGATTGGGCCACTTTTGCAGGTTGGCTAAGCACGTAGATGATGGACAGATTTGGGCTGCGTGTGCGCACGCGAGTCGAGACATGCTCAGATCAAAGCTGTCGCCTCACGTCGGCGGCGCTTCGCATTTTGATACCACCTTGGCCGGTCCGCATTGCATCTCCACTAACAGAGTGGATTTTTCCCCTCCCCCCTTGTAATGGCCTTGGTTTGGATAGCGGCAGCGGGGGAACTCTGTTTTTTAATTTTTTTTTTTTATTTTTGCCAGATTGCTAGACTCGTTCTTTTAAATTAGCCCAGCAGGGACTTTTGGTTGCCAGAGTGATTTTCATCTTTGGTAAAATTTTTTACCTTAATTCAAAACCATACCTCGTTATCACTCCCTCTTCATTTTGCTTGTCCAGCGATCGATCAGAAAACATTTACTCAAATGTTGGCAGAAAGTAAATAAGTAAGCAAAACTTTATTTATAAAGCGCCCTATGAAAAATAAATTGATATGGTGCTTCACAAGTGTCAACACTTCATAAAAATAGGGATCATCTCAAAATCGGGCAGACTGACGAAAGCTCAGATTCTCATTTAGTCATTTTGACCTACATCGAAGGCTATTGAAAATGAGAAGAGAGTTTACAGTGGAGAGGGAAGGGTAGGGGGGTAGGGGATATAAAAGCACAATAATGTTTTTTTTTTCCTGTATTCATATAAACTCATTTTGGTTAGCTTTAAGCAGATAAAGGCCTTGCGATTTTTGCAAATCCATTTCAAAGCCGCTGCGTTTGCTCTCATAGCAAACTCTTCATCAATCTCGAATCTTTTCAGGCCCTTCGCCTGAATTACCCAACAATCAGAGGAGGTAAGGAGTCTCTTCCACACTAGCTGGCATTTTAGGCCACATTCATATTGTCTTTAAGTCAGCGTCCTTTCTTTAAGCCGCCCCCATCTTGTGAGGTATAGACAGCGGGTCAATCAGAGCGCTCGCCTTGGTTAATCCAGTTTGATGCCGTATCTAGGATTAACCCACAGAAGCTGGAATGACCCTAAGACCCGCGCGG
Source organism: Poecilia mexicana (assembly GCF_051168715.1). Classification (NCBI taxonomy): domain Eukaryota; kingdom Metazoa; phylum Chordata; class Actinopteri; order Cyprinodontiformes; family Poeciliidae; genus Poecilia; species Poecilia mexicana. The sequence continues at coordinate 12,016,064 of NW_028263387.1, forward strand.
CACACACTTAATGAGACGGCCCAGATGTCTTACAATCAGTGATAGGCGAACCAACAAAAACAAAGGCCCCGCTCATGCAAAATTATTTATAAAACTCTCACGACACGATGAACTGGTCAGCCGGACCAGTTTAACTTCAGTCCCACAGAGGCCCTGATTACATTTTGTCTCTGAAATATATAGTAGTACAACATTTTTCTTAAAAACAACAAAAAAATGACTCTATGCTTAGTCAGACTGGATGAAGAGTGTCTGTAAACAATTTCCATGTCCTACAAGCTCTCAGTTAGACAACGATCTGAACTTGCGCTGGGATATTCTCATGTCTGCTGTGAGTTGATCTCAACCATTCCACTGCAGCACAGGCAGTACGTCTAGGGTTCCCCTCCATTTGGAGCATAAACTTCCGTTGCAGATTCAAGATTTGCGTGACTTCTAAGAGGTTTTCTTTCAGTTCTGGTGTGTATTTACCTCCATCTGTCTTATAAACTCTAATCAGCTTCTATGTCTGTGCTGAAGAAACACATTCCACATTCATCTCATGAACCAAGGTTGGACACCATTGTGAAAACAAGATTCCATCTCCAGCAATTGATTTTTTTTTCTTTCACTTAACTGTAAAATGTTTTTTCTACTTTAATTTGGCTGATCATCGCTGCTTTCTTCTGAGATTTGGACTTTTTTTCTCGCACATTTTTGTCACCTTGCCACACATCTTCCCTCCTGCTCTCTTTGCGAGTTTATGAATCCTTCTGAACAGACTCCCTCGTATGCTCTCAAATTATCCACTACTCGTGTGATTCGACTTGAAAATCCGCACCGAGAACAAGACAAACGCGAGGAGGAGGAGGAATTAAGGCAGTTAGCTGATTGACATTCTAACTGGCGCTGCCCTAAATGCGAGTGACACACGTGAAATTCCTCACTAGATTAAATAATAACCTGATCCTGGAAGTCAATAGAGATTGTATTCACTGGAAGGAGCCGTTGCAGAATGATGGAGATACTGAAAGGCCTTGCAACTCAACGCGCCTCCAGGTTTGACGGGGTCATGGAAAGGAATGTGGGAATGAAATGGAACTCATTAGCGAAGAGCGGGAGCCATGACAGGGACCTTTATTCTTGAGCGTGCGCTTTCGCATGTCAGAGCAAAGTAACGGGAAAGTTCCTCCAAGGTCTCCCAAGAGAGGGGGAAAAAAAAAAAAAAACTGTTACACGGAACGGCACCGCCCACCCTATCTTTGGATTTACGAGCCGACAAGCCATTTGTCTTTCTCTACCTTGTTAGTATTACACCTCGGCTCGAAAGCATTGAGATAAGCAGAGCGAGCGACGTGAGAATTAGAGAGTGGATTGAGTGTGATGGATGACTTGCTGGGTAATATTCCTGACAGATGGATGAGAAATGAAAAGTTGTTGGTGCTGAAAAAACAAACGCACGATTGGTGATGATCACATCTGGATGGGCTGATACCTGGCTGGCTGCAGCAGTCGGGGGAACAAAAAAAAAAAAACAAAACGAAAAAGAAAAAGAAAATGACAACTTCTTGACAACAGCTTGACAAGTTTTGCAAAAAAAGATATCACCTGCATTGTCACGGAGGACCAGGAACGTTCGATTTATATGCGTTTATCTTACAATGTATGACAAGCGTCATTAGCTGCTATACCGTGAGTGCGACACCGCCGAAGTGCCAAGAAAAGTCAGCGAGAGAATCACCGGGAGAGACGCGGTCCCCGCACAGCCCGGTGTCATCAAACGCACCCTTTTGCAGAGCACGTCGGTGGGGGCCAGGGGGAATAACTGCAGGGTCTGTGCACGTGCGGGGCCGATCAAAGTTTTTGCCCGATCGCAATTATGTCTGTTGACTGTGATTAGAACTGTCGGAATCGTTACCAATCACTTAAATGTGAAACAGCTGGGTGAAAGAGAAATGTCACATTTCCATTGGGGATTTTTTTTATTCTGCAGTTTTCATTTCTCGCCTTTTGAGATTTAGCTGCATGTTTCTAACCTCATCGTGTGCTATGAGCCCACGGTGGAGGAACGCTTAGACCCAAGATGCCACACTTCCAGCATCCAGCCGGCATTTATCTGAAAGCTCTTTCTAACAATTATAACTGTGTTGTCTAAAAGTCCACAAAACAAAAAAACTATGGCCTTGAATTTGACATGAACTGAAACATTCAAGTGTAAAGAAATAAAAAGTGAACTCAAACTCTTTCACAGGACTCTACTTACTTTGTTCAAGTACTTCTGAATACCTCCAATGTCAGAATAAATACACGAGCAACTGTCGTTTGAGAACTATGGCGCAGGGTAATCTTTCCAAAACCCAACCTTCAAAAATTTACATTTTTTCAGTGGGGCGAAAAAATCCACTTGAAGAAATAATCAATTTCTAACTTAATCACCAGTGTTTTAATTAGTTGTCTCATTAATAATTCAAGCAAAAATCAATTCAGTTCAGCATTATGATGCATACTTTACACTTTAAAATCGGCGTTTGTAGGAACTTTCACTTTGTAATTCTTGAGCTCGAGATTCTCTAATTTCACAAGGAGGTGCAGGGGTCTTTGCTTCTCCTCTAAATGGGGAAACGTGAGAGAACTTACCATTCAGAATGGCAGATGTTTGCTGATCCGCATAGACCTGAAATGTGCCAGAAGAAAAATCCAAATGATTAAGTCTTAAATATATTTATCTGAAATGGACAGAAGCAGTAAAACAAACCTCAAAAGTTTTTTTTGTTTGTTTGTTTTTTGGAGTTTGCTGAAATGATGTCACTTCCGTGAAAATATATAAATGTTTAATTGCTTTTTAAACATTTCAGTAGGGGTTCCCAATAAATAGTGGATTTCACTGGTATACTATTGAGGTGCAACTTACACCTGCCATTTTTGGTTTCGGCCGAGAGAGACGGATGAATCACAAGAAGTAAAGCAAGGAAGGGATGCAAATGACAAAGTAAACACACAGGGAATAACACACTCCATTGCCTTCTAAATAACTACCCTTCTAATGCATCAAATTTATAATAACAGTCTGCAGAGAAAAAAAATCGAATAAAATCCACCAATTTTCCCTGTAAGCATAGTAATGCAGGCCAGGGAGCTGTCTATAGAAAAGAAGTGATTATTGTTTTAAGTTTGAGCTGAATACCAACATCCCCTTTTCCCTCCATGCCCCCCTGACCTCTACCTCTTAATTTACACCAGGGGTTAAATTAGCCAGCCTGATGAGGGCCATCATTATTTCAGCATGGTGTTGAGCTTGCTAGGCAGCTACCAGTTGGCTTCTGCTTCGTATGGCGGTGAATCGGGGGCGGGGGAGGTGGAAGGGTAGAAAACCTGTTCTGCAGGAACTGGGTACACAGAGAGAGCGGATGGGTTTGGAAGGAGCCCAGTTCGAGGCAAATCCTGGGCATTGTTCTTAGATCAAAGAGAGAGAGAGAGAGAAAACGGCAATGCAACAGAAGCTCAAATTAAATGGATGTTTAGTCTCTTTGTGTGACAGCCTCAGCTCTGGCCTGGAGTTCTGATGTCAGGTCTTTTCAAACGGCTGTGGCTGAATGACTGAGAATGGAGGGCAGTGAAAAAAAAAAGAGAGGGAGTGGGGGAAAAAAAGACAGAGAAGGAGGAATGCATCTCTCTTCTGTTGTCTAGAAAATCAACAAGTATGCAAAGCAAGCGCAATCTCAAATGGACATATTGGACGTATCGCTAACCCGACCGCACGCTGGCCGAGCGATCCGACATCGCGGATCCGCCGAGGGATGGAGCACGTTGACGCGCAGCGACCATTCTTAGCGCCCGTCACTATTATATGTCACGGCCGTGTCGCTTTGAATCAATAGCCATCTCCGAGTATCGCCCCCACATGCACGCACACCCACCCATCACACAAACCTCCCGCTCCCACCCACCCACCCACCAGCCCCTTTATGGTCTTCATGAGCCAAGAGCTTCAGCAGACAGTGTGTATGTCTGTATGAGTTCAGTCTTGCATGTCCACACAGCAGATATCTTTCCCGTCGTTAGCTTAGGTTACCTCAATAGCAGCCATTCATTCTCTGTTCCACCTCAAAGCTCACCGTCCGCTCGTTCCTGCCTGCCTCTTGATTAGAAGTAGAAGAAGGATGAGGAGGGGGGCGGGAAGGGGGGGATCATGCATACAGTTAGGTGCTTTCACCTGCAGCATGAAGAGGTGGGGTGGGGGGGGGGGGATGGAGAGGGGAAAGAGGGTTCTGAGTAATTTCAACTGAACTCAGGATCTCTTCCATCTGCTGCCCCCCACCCCTATGCACCGCCTCGACTCTCCCACCTACCACACTCCTTCATCTTCAGCCTCCGCTGGCTATCTCGCTGACGATTCTTTCTATTCCTTGGATACCAGCTGCCGGTAAGGCGATAGGTGAAACACACACACACATGCACACGCACACACTTAGCTTGATGGGGATTGAATGCTAGGGGGGGCGTGGGGGGGAGGTTGGGGGAGGTTGGGGGAGTCGGTACATCGGTACCGAGCTCGCAGGAGAGCAGGCACAGGTGTTCAGTAATCATACCTGTTTGACCTTTCCTCAGCCTTTGGATGGTAAAAAAAAAAGCAAAAGATATTTTCTGCTTTCTCCCTGTTTACCTGATGCCTTAACAAAGAGCTTCATTGTTGGCAGTCTCCTGTAACTTGACCAGATTTTTCTCTCTCTCTCTCTCTCTCTCTCTCTGTTTTCGTCGACAAAGACGAACAGCTTGCAGCTTGGCGAGGGCAAAGCTGAGCTAAGTTTTCTTAGCTTCTCCTTTAAAGTGTGTTTTTTTTTTTCTCCCCTATATTGTTGAAGCCACACTTAATTACACTGAAACTCCACAATGTTTCTGTTCAAAATGAAGTCTGTCTCTATCTGGTTGCGGTGTCAGTTTGCGACTTTATCGGGTGAAGCCAGGGGCAGCTATATGTTCATGACTCCAGGGCATGAAGTTGTGTCTTAAAGTGATGTACTGGTTGCAGCATTGGTTGCACTTTTGCCTTGTAGCAAGAGAGTCCTGGGTTTGAATTAGTCTATGGCCTTTCTGTATGTCCTCTCCATCCGTGCATGGGTTCTCTCCAGGTACTCTGGCGTCCTCCTACAGTCCTTTCTAAATCACCCTTAGGAGTGAGTGTTTGCATGCACGGTTGTCAGTCCTGCGTATTTCTGTGTTTGCCCTGTTATGGACTGGAAATCTGTCAAGAACCTGACTCATCCAATGACTGTTGGCTGTAACAGCTCTCTGTTAGCCACTAATAATGCTGAAGTTGGTGTCTGCTTGGGAGTCTGTCATCTCAGGCAACTGTTTGCAGCTAATAATAATAATAATAATAATACAGTTATTCTCTGCATTAGAGTTTCCTCTCTGCGGCTAAGCATTAGCCACTAATGACTCTGAAGTGCCTGTTCTGGAGCTTGTTCATCGTTTCTGTCTCTTCAGTTAAAGGCTTCTTCGGATCAACACAGACCGGTAAATAAGATGGCTGAAGCCGTCACTTTAGTTCCAGTTACTACACGTAATTTTGACTCGGAGATCAATTATAGCGGTTTAAACTGTAATCGTGTCATCTTATTTACTTTTAATTCAAGTTTTAAACAATAAAAGGTCAACTGGATCATTTTACATCAAACATAAATCTGGGATTCAAATAGGGCCCCCGTCCATGGTGCCGCTATCTCTGCATAGTACTCCTTGCTTAATAATCTTGACTGCGTTTTGGCTTTTATGCTGCCCAGCAGAACATATTTCATGCCGGCATTACGCAACTCCCCAAAACTAACGTCAAAACCTCCTCTACCCAACAAACATAAATAAAAAAAAAATCTGCTCAGTCTACAACCGGGTAATGAACTCTAATAAGGCTGCAGACGAAACCACTTGTTTTTTTTTCTTTTTTTTCTTTCCTTTTCTTTCCTTTTCTCCAGTCAGTGGGTATAGTGTCATGGAAGGCAAAAAAAAAAATGTGAAAAGAGCAGCCAGACTCTTAACTAAGTGCACTTAAAGAAGTGCCTCGGAGGAGAGGACTATTTTACATGTGGATTAGTGTGCATATCGCAGTCATCAGACGGTTGATACGAGGCCTTGAACGACTGATATTCTGTCTTTTATTCCTACCGAGACACGGGGAGCCTTATCCTTTTCTCCTATCTTCCATAACACACTCCTCCAACACACACGCACGCTGATCTGGCCTCCGTCGAAACTGCTGAGATGAGGAAAATCGGATTCTAAGATCCCCGGCGCATTCCTGTGTCTCTTCCTGTAAAGTAGATCATATGCCTCTCAAAGCACATGCAAATATCGGAGAAGGCACATGTCGATATGTAAAGCATGCTACACATAAGTGAGCCCGTGCACCCGTCTGCCTTTCCTGCACGAAGCCCCTCTAGTGTCAAAGTTAAAAATTTGACTCCATCCGACAAAATAACACTGCCAACTGGTGAAAGGAAAAGGGCCGCCACCTTTTCCTACTTTCCCCCATTAGCATTTTTTTGTTGTGTTTTCCACTTTGCTCCCCCCCTGGTGGGAAGAATAACACCCGGGGATTGTCTGGGCACGAGCCGAACACACATAAATTTCAATATTAATTTGGCTGGCACCTCGGCAGCCTCCCCGAGTCTCCTAATCTCCCGCCGCATATCTTCATTATCTGAAAGTGTGCTTTCATCTTAATTCCATTTTCATCCATCAAACGTCGGGGAGGTTTGACCTTGCGTGATCCCGACAGAGATAGCGAGTTAGCAGGGAGAGTGGGCGAGAGCGGCAGAGACCGAGATAGGGAGGCAAAGTGGAGGAGGAGGGCTGGCGGGGTTGGGGGGGGAGAGAGAGGGAAGAGAGAAGATAAGGGGGCAGGGTTGAGAAGATGAATGAGGATGGAGGAAAAGGGGGACATGACAGGAAGGGTATGTGTGTGAGTCTGAAGCCATTTCGGTTTTTGATAATCCTTATGTTGCAGCAGCAGAGTTTACTGTAGCGACTCCACATATCTGCTTCAATTCCCTTTTCCTATCCGCTCGCCTGTTACTCATTCCTCCCCTTCACTCGCCTTGGGCTCTTCCCTTCCTCCTCCATCCTCTCCCTTTGCCACGTCAGTTTATTTATCCCGACATTAGGGTCTAATTACTCATTTGTAGTAATTGTTTCCATAATTGTTGGAATCATAATTGTCCTATGCTGCTGTTGTCGTGAACAGGTGGTGGATGGGACCTGTAAGGGAATGAGTGTGCGCGTGTGCGTGCGTGCGATGTGATCAGCATCGGCTCGGTCCTAATTTGATCCAGACAAAGCCGTGCCACCTGGCGGGAACTGTCCTCGAGAAACGAGGCGAGTGTTTTTTTTTGTTTTTTTTTTCCGAGAGAACGCCCGAGGACGCGCCGAAACAGACGTGGGAGCTGGAGACGCACGCCACTTATCCCACATGAAGGATACATGCCTGCATGATCGTACTCAAACAGAACGCCTCATTAGTGGATAAGCTGGATATGCTCTCTAACCTCTGCCAGTCTTTCCCTTTGTGCTCTCTTTTTTTTTTTTTTTTGCCTGTTTGGATGGCAGCCCTGATCCCCTAAATGCAGGTTATCTGTCATCAGCGACTCAGGATGGTAAATAAAGAATCATTTATCAGCCCTATTAAAGCCTCTACAATGTTTCGGCTTCTCTTCCTTATCTTCGGATTCTTTTTTCCTTATCCCTCTCTCTCCGCAGTCTGTCTCATGCCTTTTGATCATATCATCACAGATTTCACCCCCCACCCCCCCTTTCCTTCTGTGGTAACATTCATTTCATAAGACATAGCATTCAGAGGCTTTTAAAAAAGATCTTCCATCTGTGCCTCCGTGGGACAGGTAGAAGAAAAAGCTAAGTGAGCCGCAGTCGATGCTGCCTGCCGCTGCTGATGTGTCTTACGGCCTCAACAACGAACGCTCGGCTCTGGCGTCCGGCCGCTCCTCTGCTGATGCCGTGTCATGTTCTGTGCCGACACACTGACCTGTGTCACAACAAGCTAACGTTAGCGGCAGCCCCCAGGCTGGGCAGAAAGCTGACAGGAGTGGGCCGTCGGTCTTGAACAACACTTTCCGGGCAGTTCTAGATCTAATTGTGCAACTTGTTAACCAGCTCGCCTGCCAGGACTAGGAAATCAAAGCTGTTGACACTGTTAGTAAAAAAAATAAATAAATTAGACTTGTTTTCTAGGTGCAGTGATTTTTACAGCGTATAACTGCTGTTATTTAAAAACCAATAACTCTTTGCACGTTTATGCTTATTTTGGATATCTTTCTATTTATGTAAAGTCAGTATCATATACTGGATTAAGTGTACGCTCCACTTTGATATTGATTATTTTACCTGCTTTTTGTAGCCATCAACAAGAATCTGTTGTTAGTTTGGTGGCTTATTCGATCTTCACTACATTTCTGAAGTATCCACTAGCCTTCAGATGCAGTTGCGTGGTGACATTAAGTCCATCTTTTGCGTATACAACATCTTCAGCTCTTCTGAGAAGGATTTCCACATGGTTTTGGAGTATGTGTGTTGAACTTTTTGACCTTTTTTGTTTTTTCCCAGCGGTCCTCTTGTGATGTTGGATGAAAAGCCTTGCTCTTGGTCTCTGCTTTAATTCTTTTCAATGGTTTTTGTTTTTGAAGTCGGGACATTGTGGAGGCCAGTCAAGATAATCCCAAAATTCGATTGCTTGAACTGTCCAACATGTTTTTGTTTTGCTTAGTTTCACTGGAACCAGGGAGCCAAGAACTGCTCCTGATAAAACAGCCAAACCCAGACTTGTCCATTGTCTTGTCAGAGGGGCCATGATCCATTACAGAGAACACTTCTATTGAGTGTGCTTTACATGTCTGGTTTTGGGGATTCAAGGACTTGGAAATCCAAATCATTATTTTATTTTATTTTTTCTACATGGATTCATAATTACAAGTTCAAACTTAATGACGGTCATCTTCGTGTTGCATGTTTCTAACTGCCTGACCAAAACTGCACACGCTTTTAATGGCTCTTTCTCACAGGTCACACTTACACACTCAGGTCAGGAATTGAAGAAGAGAGAAAAAAAAAAACACTGCAAAAAAAAAAAAAAGAAAAAAAAAAAGGAAAGAAAAAGGAAATGCGATCACAGGATTTGCAGGCCGGTACTATGTAAGCAACACCAGGGTTGGAGTTTGGTTGACACTCATTCCCTGGTGCATGCCAGCGCTTGTGTCAGCAGGAGAGGCTCTAAAGTGGAGACACAGGAGAAGCTTCTATCCATTCTCAATCAGAGAATGTAACATAAGTCTTGAATAAGTGTGTGTGTGTGTGTGTGTGTGTAAGGGGGGGCAGGGGGTTGTGGGGGAGGGGTGTTGTTTGCTGTGAATGTCCACAAAAATTTACCACAGCATAAAATGACCATGCTGCATATTTAGCTGATGTTGACACGACTGCCTCCATGAAAGATGAAGCTTTCATTCTGCCTACTTCATCACGGCCCGCTATCAGTTCCAACACGCCCATTTTACAACGACTGTGTTCTTGAAGAACTACAAAGGGGGGTTATGCATCAGTTTGAAGCTAAACCACTGCCACTCTCAGCTAATGCCCCCTCTGCATATCTTGGTCCCCACTTCATAAATATAAGAGAAGAAAAAAAAAGACAAAAAACAAAACAAAAGCTCTTCTTCTGCTTTCAGAATAGGTCAGGGACTGGGTTAAGCTTCTGTCAATGTTCAAACACATCCCAGCAGAATAGTATCTCTGTGACACCAGTGGCCTAATCCGCCACTTGAAGAGCAATTAAAAGTTTAGCCCTGACTTTAAAAAAGTAACCATGTGTGATCTTTTTTTCTTCTTCTTCTTCTTTTTTTCCTGCGGGCCTGTTTTTTGGCTCCGTTCATGGGTTGAATGCTAATAGGAAAATGCTATCGGTGGCTCTCTTCCAAAGACGTCCCTAAAAACGTGGAGGAGCAAAAGACAACAGGAAAGTTGACAAAGTAAGAAAATGTAACGTTGAAAGGAAGTTTTCTAGCAGCATCTGTGAGGAGTTTTTTTTTTTTTTTGTCTAATATCAGCTTCATTTTATGGCAAAACGGTGAAATCATCATACGGTTTGTGTTTAGGATCTTCCTCTCGTTAGCCTAGCCCCACTGAAACATATGCATGTGTCCGACTGTCTCTCCTGCCAAACATGCCAATAAAGGGTCGATAAGACTGAAGAAAAGCAGTGGAGAAGCACTGAAGGACATTCAATTGATCTGTGTTCTGTCAGTCCATAAAACCACCACACGGTAAAACGGAAGGGTAAGATCGACAAGGGAGTGCTAATAGCATCATCAACTCTGACAGATGGCGTGTTACCCATCACGATTGCCATTAAAGTATTTTTAAAGGTGCTTAGAAATTATACTATCTGGCTCTGCGCCAGTCTTTATTGCATGACCTCGCACCTCGCTGACATAATTTCAATTGAGAGAGTATGGCAATGAGGTTTACCAATCCTTCTGTCTCCGTTTCTGTTGTTGTGTAAACTGCTACTTTGATGAGCCGTCACTCTGCGAGGCTGAAAGCGGTTTTGAAACTCAGCAGACAAGGACGAGACCAAAGACGGTCATCTCAGACTTTTATTTTTTTTTTTCCTCCCAGTTTTTGTTCTTTTTCTTTCTTTGCTCCTGGAGTCTCTCGGTATGTTGTTCCCGTTTCCCCTCATTACGGTGTCAGGTTCCAGCTTAGGGAGGAACGACCTACGAGGAATGTTGCACAGAGGAGTTGAGGGTTGAAGAAAAACGGGGGAACATTAAGACGTGCACCGGAGCTTGACAGGGCCAAAGCTATTGGCCGGGCTAAAACACGATACCTGAGACTCAGCCAGCAGTTCCGCCTAACAAAGCTAAAGCCAGCTCCTCCACCGACAATCTCACAACTTAACCAAACCATACATTAAAAAATAAATAAATAAATCCAGGGCACCTGAGAAACCATCTACAATGCCTCCCAGGAGTTTATATTACTTGAACATTACTACATTTGATCAAGTTTTAACCATGAATATAGCATTTCAAAAGGACGTTATGTGTTAGACCAAGATAACTCACCATTGTAATGTGGAAATGGATTGTGCTGTGGGATTGTTTACTTTTGACATTGATGGGTGAGCCGTTCAGAGCTCATGGAACTAAAAGAAAATCTTTAAATGGGTAAAAAACAGACTTGTGACGCAGTACAACCGCTGGGCCTAAATTTATATTCCGTGAGAATCTGTGGCAAGTATTGAAAGCTTGTGCTTGTAGACCCCCTAATTGATAAGTTTTTATTTTACTTCACAATTATCCAATATTGGTGTCTGTCAAATCAATTTCCAGTGAAGTGCGTACAATGTTGTCTTGGTGAGAAGGCACAGAAAATCCAGCCTTTCCACTCGTTTTTTGGCTGCCGAGTCGTCCACAAGAATCAACATTCTGTTCTGTAACACCCTAATTTACCACAGCTGGGCAGAACCCAAATCGAACTTGAATCCACCTTGATCAGATTCCAATTGATTAACCATCAGTTCAGCCTGAGGGCATTTGTCTCATTTATCACTTCAGTAACAATATATCTCAATAACTTTTGCGACTCCCCAGCCCTGGAATTGCACCAAGTTCTCTCTTGCACTTAAACAGGCAAAAGCAATTAGATTGAGCCAATTTAAGATCCCTGCAAGTATGTTGTTTTTGTATGTCATGGCTATTTGGCTCCCTCTGACTGTGTCTCAGGTGGTGTATCAGGTCACCGCCTGGTTGCCCATTAAAAATGAAACACGGGTTCTTAATTACCGACTGGCACTTTTGGCAATCATGCCGGCACTCGTGTGTCGCTGCCCTCCGTCGTCACTCTCTCCATCTCTCTTTGGCTCCCCTTGTTTTCAATTGGCCTCTTTATCTCCCGGTCTATCTTGCTTGCTCAAGCTCCCCTCCTCCGCATCCCTTCATTTCTCTGGGTTGACTGCAATAACACACTGGACCTGCAGTTTATGTTTGCTCCTCTCGCCCCAAGTCCAACCCAGCCACAATTACTTCCTGTGGTTCACGGTAGTGGGTCACTGCCATCTGCCAAAGGTATTTACAGCTGAAATTACACACACGGTGTTTTCATACCAGTTCCATTATCCTTCATTTCATCCGGAGGGTCTGTTGAAGGTAGGCCTAATTATAAAGCCATGCATCAAGTGAGAACGGGCGACAGGCCGCCCAGTGCACATACACAGCTACTTTAGCCCACAAACTCTTTTGTTTCATTGGGATTCTGCGCAGCATGCAAAATGTAGCACACAACTGTAATGTGAAGGGGCGAGATAAATAATTTTCAGCATTTTCTAGAGTTAAAAATCTTAAAAGTACAGAAACACTTTGGAAAAAACAGCTTTCACTGCAATTAGAGCTGGAAGTCGTTTGGTGTATGTGTCTGCCAGCTTTTCGCATCTAGACGTTGCCGTTTTTCTCAATTTACTTTGCAAAATAACTCTGCCTCGGTTTGACTGGGTGAAGAGCATCTGCGAACATCAATTTCCATTTTTTTTTTTTTGCCACTGATTGTAAATTGTGAAAAGTTGTTCTTTTCAACAACTTTGCTACTTGTCACTTCAAAAATCCTTACATTTACACGCCATAAGGAGAGGCATGCAAAGTTTCAATAAAAAGTCCCGAAGCTTCGGATTGTGCAAAAAAAAAAAAGAAAAAAAAAAAGGTGTAAACGGTGTGAATACTTTTGTAAAAGCACTGTACGGTAATGATGAGCAATGGCTGGCGTGCCACAAGACATACTTGACCTCAAACATGCTGTACAGACCAAATAATCATCATAACTAGCGTCGTAAGGAGACAGTGCGCTTCATGCGTGAGCGGTGTGTGTCGGCCTTCCACGGTTCACCAGCAGATAAAAGAAGAAGCTGTGGTTAAAAACAGATAGCTGCTGAAAGAGGACAAACATTTTGTTAGGACGGGAGGGAAATGGAAATTAAATCCAAGAGGTCATTCACTGTTGACACGACTGGCGCGGCGCTGTTTTTATTGGCTTCGGGTGCCTGTGAGACAGGCAGCACATGTGTTTTGCCTCAAGCGTCCAGGAAATAGGCTGGTTCGAGGTTCGGCCACAGCTCCCTGAAAAACCTGTGGCTAGTTTACAATGTTCAGTTTTGATGAATTTGCCCAGTCCTCTCTCCTGGTCGCCACAGCTGGACGTCAGTCTGAGGGAAATTTCGTGACCCCTGAGAAGTGCTTTGGCATCTGGTAAACATAAAACGGTGTGGCGCTTATAAGTACATAAGAAAAGGTCTATGAAAGGAAACGGCATCAGGTCCAGGTGAAAAAGTAAAAGTTCTCGAATCTGTGGCTATTTATTTTCAGCGGAAATGTAATCAGATAGCGTCACGATGACGTCTCAGTTTGTCCAGATGTGCTTGTGTTTCGGTCTGCGTCGTTGCTTAAATGGCCGGCGTGTGAGCAGTGCAGAAACCTCTGGTGGGAAGAAAGAAACTAAAAATAGAAACTCACAAAAAGGACCATCATATGTTGAGTTGTCAGCAACTATGTGCAAAATAACACAATAATTGCTCATCGGTTAACCCAGTCTGTTAATATTTGGACATTTGAACATCCTTAGGGCAGCAAAACTCCTGTTCCCAGGTCTCATTCTGCATGGCAGAGTAAGATTTTTTTTTTTTATGACTTGAGTGTGACTCTTTCTAAATTGTCTCTTACCCTTAATATTCAAGAGAAGAACTGAAAGTATCAAATCGGTCATGACAACCTGACAGTTGCATGTGAATTCATAGGGCTTGCCAAGCGACATAATTTAGTCTTTTCCTTTATTTCTAATCTCAATTCCACATCCTCAGACATTCGCATAAAATCTCAAATCGAAATAAAGTGTCTTTTTATGTTATTCCTTTATCTAAAAGAGCAAGAAGAGAAGGATCAAAGGTTGCTTTGCAGTTGATCGAGGCTGCAGATTCTAATCCAAAGCCTTTGGCAATCTCTGCGTGAACCCTATTTCTGGTCTGCAAACAAATTAGCTTCCCTCCCACCCCCCGCTTTTATTCTGTTCACTCTTGCTCTCCCTCCGGAGAAAGCAAGTGAGGAAATTCAGGTGAATAAAACCTGTTTGTTCATTTCTTTTTCTTTTTTTTTTCTCCCTTCTTGTCAGGTTCTTTTTCCTTTTTCCCAAACTCAATTTTCCCTCATTGTGCTCAACCTCAAGTACTTTTCTTTCATTGCAAGTTACTGGCAATTCATTAGGTGACTTTTTTTTTTATGTGTTTCATTAAAAATTGGTTTTTCCTATAAAGCAAAGTCACTCTGATTGAATCTGGTCATAGGGGGAAAAAAAAAAGCCCAATTTTTCTGCTTAGACAAGCTGGAAGATTTGTTAGAACACACCTCACACTTAACAAATGTTTTGGAGAAATACAGTACAACCAAACAAAAACAAACAAAATGTTTCTGTGTCATCACAACTCTTTTTTTTTCAGTGTTATTACACCTATAGTGATCAGTTTTTCCTACTGGCCTCCGCTTCTGTTATACAACAAAATGTTTGACTAGCCAAGTGAAATCTGCATGAATATTTATACCAATTCATTTGTTGAGTGTTGATTGTAATTACAAGGAAACATGATTTATTGCCAAGATTGCCGTGCTAGCCAGCCAGCCAGAGAAACAGAACTGGGGAGAAATAGATAAATAAATTAAAAATTCACACACACACACGCACACACACAGAGCAAAAAAATAAAAACATAAATTCCCACTGGACTGAGGGGAAAAAAATCATTAACAAGCTCACACAGTATTAGCTTAGCTGAGTACTTTTACAGTAAGTATCCTAAGGTGGTAAAAAAAAACAAAAAAACATCCAACCTTAGTCACATGTCAACAATTCATGTTCCTATATCTATTTATATTAACTAAACATAGAAGAAGACTGTGGTTTGATATTTTCATACCAGCCTCCATGTCTCCATGCTAGTGGGGGCTCACCATAGCAACAGTCGACTTGTGACAGCTGAAGAGCGTAGCATCGAAGCCTACCAGCGACCATTAAATCTAACGAAAGTAATAAAGAAAACAGAATTGATGTTGGCTGAAATGGTTACAGAGGACAGGGAAAATAGACATCAGTTCGGGACTGTCTTCTCGTTGTTCCTATTTGTATCGAAGCAAGTGTTTGCACCGCAGAACAACTATCTGCTACATGGAGTTGGAAAAAACAAAATCGAAGAACTTCCATGCGTCATGCTGGACGTCCATGTACGTCTGTTTTTGGTTGATTCAGATCAGCTGCAACCAAATGTTCACATGTTGTTTAAGTTGACAGCCAAGCTAGAGTTGGCACTGCAGGACAGCTAGGTGCCACAGGAAGCTAGAAAAGCTAGAAAAGAAAAAAAAAAATTGAGCTGCACCTGTGGATCTCCTTTTTTGCGGATAGTTCTTATGGGTCATTCTTTATATTTAGTTTGGCAAGAAGAATACCTGGAAAGGTAGGGTGATTTGATCAGCTCCTAGCAACTTCTTACCAACATTTACAGATCAGTAGATGCCTTTATTTACTTGCTTTTTCACCTTTTACCAGAGTTTTCAGATCAGTTACACAGAAGCCAATTGCGCCCCTTTTCCGTCTTTTTCCAGCTAGAGTTCTCTCAAGGTGACTGAGCAGTGTATGCCACCACAACTAGGGATATACCGCTTTCTGCCAGTTATGAGATCTTTGGGTCGAACTTTATGTTTCCGGCCCCCTTCAAGAGAGTCCTTTCAAACACACCTCTACCTGCAAAATCTAGCGAACGGCAAAGAAAACCTATCTACCGTGTACCAATTTAAATTGCAATCACTTGAGGCTAACCGTTTCATCTTCTTCAGGTGAGCGAATTAAGGGAACAAATGTGCAATGGTGCTGGGGAGAGCATTTTTGAGTAATGAGCCTCTGCCCCATGTAATACTCTCGTGATTGAACAAGGAAACACGGATGACAGTGGGGAAGAGAAGGATTGCGAGCGGACGGATCCGCAGTCCGGCAAGGTTGCTCGCACATTTTGCGGCAGCAGAGGCGAGCTCCGACAGTGTTTGTGTCTAATTAATGAGTGGCAGCGACAATTTGTTATGCCATTTACTGCTATAATGACCAAACCGGTTCTTTCATTCCTCACTTCATGCTTATTCCTCCAGCTATCATTCCTCCGTGCCATTGCCTTTGTGCTGCTTCTGACAGGGAAATGAGAGACACAGGAAGAAAACTAAGCAGGCCGAGACAGTGAGGAACAGGCCTCGGTCTCGATGATACGCTGTTAGAGCCTAACAGCGGATGTTGTTCAGTAATGTGCTCAAGCAGACCGCATGCAATGACAGCTTGAACCTACCTCTCACCTAGCTGGACCTTTTTGTGTGGTAACGTGGCAACAAGTGGCTCTGCCTGTTTGTATGCATCCGGGGTTAGACTTGTGGTTTCGCTTTCTGCTTTCAAATCAGGTCTTTCTTCTTACTTTCAGTGGGCAAATTAGTTTGATAAAAACACTGAGGTCATTAGCCTCCATGTCTTCTCGGTTGCCTAGGTTTAGCTTGGCTTAGCTTGGGGGTGAGGGGAAAGTTTATTGCTAAGGTTTTTGGCTAAAAGTCAGCTGTCTTAGTCGATTCCTGTGGAAATCAGGACATTTGTTATTATTTTTTAGTCCAGCTTATCTGTACTTTTAATCATTAATAGCCTCCCATTAAAATCTAGCCTATACATTTTTGCGCCTCCTTTGACCCCCTCTTATCCCCTAGATTCCTGGCATCCCCCTCCTGAAAAGCCCATGTCTGATTTTCAGCGGCCCCAACTTCCCAAAAATCATATCTCACTAAAAAAGACAAACACAGCTAAAAACAGTCCCTATTATAGTGACCCCCGGACGTTTGGTTTCTCTTGTAGCCGTTTCGTCGAGTGACCTTCTCGGTGGTGAGCCAGCCCCAGGACCCTCACCAGCAGGGATCGCTGCAGAGCTGCTACGACAGCGGCCTGGATGAATCCGAGACACCCAGCAGCAAGAGCTCTTCGGGCCCCCGGCTGGGCGCCCTCCCCCTGCCCGAGGACAGCTACGAGAGGACAACGCCGGATGGCAGTGTCGGTGAGGCAGAGCACATGGAAAATGGTAGGGGCAAACACTGAAAGGAGGTTAAGAACCCGCTAAGTCATAGGAAGCACACACACCACATACTGGGCTACAGGTTTCCCATAGGGGCGTTGGACGGTAGTCAGCACCACAAACAGACAGAAACGTCTCTAATTCACGCTTATCGTTGCATCAGGTGAGGTGCGCTTTCTGGCGTTGGGATCTAGCAGCAGAGGACGTAGCAGATTTTTTTTTTCTTTTTATTTGGAAACATCAGACTTGTCTGATCAAAGGAGCAACATAAGTCGTCCTGCATTAAACTAACCCCCTCCTTCTTGTCATTTTTGATCCTTTTATCCTATTGTAAATTAACCCAGCGCTGCATCATGAAGAATTTACAATTCCCACTTACGTCCCTTTTCTCATGTAGATGAGCTTTTCTATAAGATATCTCCATCTTGCCCTGCGTTCTTTAAGGGAAGCGGAAAAGGGGCACAGCAGGGAGCCAGAACTCATCCGGAATTGTTTAGAAGCTATACAGACAACTGGCGCACTGATTCGCCATGCGCGTTTGGCTCGCAGCTCTTCTGAACGCATTCAGTTTGCCCCAGTTGAGAGAAAGATATCCATAGATGCATATGCGTGTTCATATGTGTGTGTGTGTGTGTGTGTGTGTGTGTGTGCGTGTGTGAGTGGTTGTGCAGTAAGCGATGAGGGTAATGGTCCCATTCATAGTGGAGGAGTCTGAGGCGACTCTTAACAAGGAGTAGCTGTCTTGAGAGTGCTAAGCCTAAGTGCAGAGGCTTTTCCACCAGAGCTTAGCGAGTGATATTCAAATGGCTTAAAGATTCATATCCTCCCTTGCAAAAGATTGAGACGTCACACTTGTAATGGCAGATCTGCGTGGTTGTCACAAGTCAGAAGTATTCTCAAGACCCAAAAAAAAAAAAAAGAAGATTGATTTACCCTTAGGGAAGAACTGAGTGACTTATTGGCTAGGAACTTGGAAGAACACTGACCCTATGCTCAAGATTTGGCCTTGATGTGTACTTGTGGATGGTATTTACTTATTTATTTTTCAAGTGGCATGTAAAATTTCATGTTTACAGTAGGATTGGAAATATGAAAAAGCACTTTTTAGTTATAGCTATCCTTTTTAAGTGACTCAACTGAGACAGCCACCAGCAGACTGTCAGATTGCGACCATGATCAGCCCTGTCAGTCAAATCCGCTCTCGGAATTAAAATAGCATAAACTGGAAAACAAGCAGGTCCAAAAATAGCATACTGTATACAGAGTAGGCTCGTACATTGATTGTATATACAAAGCAAAATCTAATGGCATAAATAAATCCTAAAGTTGAAGTTCCAGCAACTTCCTAAAGTATTCACCCTCCTTGAACATTTGTACATTTTGTACATTTTGTCACACAGCAACCATAAACCTCAATATATTTTTTTTTTGTTTGTTTTTTAGAATTTTAGGTGATAGGCCAACACAAAAAGCATCAGGTAATGTTAAACCCTTGTCAGATTTGGACTTCCACCTAAAGTTTTAGGTCTGGCAAAGAAACAATCAGTCCAGAGTCCTATGACGACCCTGAAGGAGACGCAAACAACCACAGCTCAGGTGGGATCTCTGTTGGCAAGACATTTGCTCGACATAATGCCATCAAGAATGCCATCCCCACTGTGACACACGGTGGTGGTGGCAGCATCATGCCACCATTTTTCTCTTCAGCTGGATAGATTTCATGGGAAGTTGGATGGATTTAAATACAGGGGAAAATAGGAAGAAAATCTGCGAGAGGAAGCAAAAGACTTGAGAAACGGGCGAGAGGATAGTCTCGCAGTCACAACATCACACCTAAACATACAGCTGGTGAAATGGTCCAGTCAAAGCTCAAACCCAAGTCTGAGATCTGGAGAATATTCAAAGTTATGGATTCATTTGTTTTGGTTTGGTGCACAAAATACGCTGAAGTTCATAGTTGCGTTGTGACACGTTGAGAGAAAGGTCAAAGGATAGGAATACTTCTGCAAGTGTCTGTATGTCATTTTTTTGTTTTTGCTCACCAGACATGTACCACAATGGGTGCGTTCACACTGCAGCCTGAAGTGACTCAATTCCGATTTTTTGGCAATTCCGATTTTTTGGCAATTCCGATTTTTTTGCCGGGGCCGTTCACACTGCCAGAAAATGCGACCTGTATGCGTCCTGCAGTGTAAATGGGCAAACGACCTGAAGTGTCCCGCATGCGCAGTAGAGGGCGCAATAGCGTCAGCGTTCTCAGTGTTCTGCCAACTGCCATAAAAAGAAGAAGTGCTCAGTGTTTGCGGAAGTAAACATGGAGGCTAACGGTGGAGCTTAGCTTATATATTGAAGTTGTTATCGGCCGGAGCAGCATATTAACAACTTAATTCTCATATAGTCCATCATGGTTGTTGTTTTTCTTTCCACTTGCGCTTATCAGGACACAGAATAGTGAGATTTGTTTAGCATCAGTGACGTTCAGTTCGGATGAATGCGACCTGGACGTTAGGTCGCATTTGAATTGGATACGTATCGGATATGGGTCACGTTCGAAAAAGAATCCGACCTGTGCTGTTCACACTGCCATGAAAAGATCGGATACAGGTCGCATTACGTCAAAAAAATCGGAATTGAGTCACTTCAGGCTGCAGTGTGAACGCACCCAATGCCGTTTTCAAAATCTTTTGAAGGGAAACGGTGAAGAATCCCGAAGAAGCAGATGAGATTTGCTGGAGAAAATAATTTAGGTCAGTTTGAGAATCTGCCCTCCATCCAAGAGAAACGGCATTCTCCACTGGAGCTCGGTATCTGCAGAGGGATCGGCTCAAACTGCTCCCTCCACGTAGGTAATTGCGGTTGCAGATGGCAAAACGGTGGAAGTTTGTTTGGAAGTCATTGTCGGCGTGCATTTTTTCAATTCTCATGCTTTCCAGAAAGCAGCGTTATCTGGAATCTGGTAGCCAGCAGGGTGGCTTATCCCGACTATAAATATTTTCAAAAATCACGAATTGTGGCTGTAAAGTCTCTGTGTTCACCAAGAAAGCGCACGCTTAGTCTCAGAAAAATGCAATCATTGAAGATTAGGGCAAATATTGGCAAACTGCTACAGCCTCACACACAAAGCTAACTATAGTCATTAGCGCTCCCCTACATGTGCTGTAGTCAGAGTTCACACAGCGCTGCTTTGCTCTGTGTGAGGCCTCCTTTATGAAATTAGGAAACTATGGGGAAACGAAGTAGAACAAAAGTTAGCAGATAGCTTGCTGTGGTGCTTATTGCTAACACAGGGATCATTAGTGACACAGAAATGTAAGAGCGAGTTCCAGCTGCAGTTGTTTTTAGAGGTCGGTGAAAAGCGTCTGTGTCGGCGTTCTCTGTTTTTTCTCCTTTGCGTCAAATCTCAAACCTTTACAACTTTTTAGCCGTCACAGAAGTCGAATCAAATAGGTGCTTCTTTTTGTTGTGGTTGTTGTTGTTTTTCTGCTTCAATACGTTTGACTGCCGTTGCTTTGCATGCAGACAAAGCCGAAGGTCCCTTTCCTTTTTCTTTTTTGATTTTTGCCTTTTTCTGCCCTCCGACTCTCTTCCCGTTGACTGATGTTCAGAGAGTGTCCTCGAACAGTCGCCCTCCAGTGCAGCTGCACATAAATGCTCGCTCGCGAGTATCCACCTTTGCCTTTTCGCTTCCTGGGGGACGAACACACACAAAGACAATGCAGGCATACTGTTTGCCTGCCCCCCCCTCCTGATCCTTCTATTCTTTCAACCTTTTCACAAACGCACCCAGGGAGTGTTAGTTTTCTCTCTCTCTCTCTCTCTCTCTCTCTCTCTCTCTTCTTACCGCATTTACCAAGGTCAGGCTGAAAACGTATAATTGCGTCTGTTAATAAAATCCAAACCTTTGATTTTAGGACTTACTTTGTTTGCTTTAGAAATGTTGCAGAGATAAAAAGGAAATAGATTTTATTTCAGTAGGTGTGTAAGGCAGTCAAAAGCTGTAAGTCATACTGTCAGTAGATCTGCTGAACAAACATTTTTGGTGTAGTAGCACAAAATGTACACATGGCTCATCTCAATAAAGTAGCTTAGAGTTGTACATCTCATATCACTACACGGAGAGTGTTACACTTCAGATAGTTTTTCCACTTAATTTTGACATACAATGAGTTTCCTGATGTGACATTTGTTGTCGATCGGTTGTTTTTGTGGCAGTTTTTCCTTTCGCTCAACTTTCCCACTGATATGCTCTGAAGCGTCACTTTCGAATAGCCAGCCCTCTGCATTGAGAGTTTGTGGCTCACCCTTTTGGGTCGTGTCAGTGTCTGTCGTGTCCGTCAGTGTCTTCTCCATTTCCAGCATAAGTAAGTGCTCAGAATATGTATTTCTATGTGTTTCGTTTAGCTTTTTTTTTAAATCGGATTAGTGAAATAAATGTTTCTTATTCTAATTGATTGAGATGCACCTGCATGTGATGTCTTGCTCCTTTCCTCCATATGTTCCTCAGTGATGGTAACTTTATTGAAGTCTTGATTTTTTTCTTATATATATATTTTTTTGTTGTTGCACAGCTGGTCCCCCTCACTTATTCATAAGCTCACCCCGGAGCTCATCAGATATTCATAAACGCTGAGCGTTTGGAGTCAAACACCCCGATTAGGCCGTTCTGGAAGTCAAAGAGCCCTTCCAGATGTACACAGTTATCGGCGGGTCAAAGGCTCCTGCTCTGTTATTGATCTCTGCATCGCCGCGGGGGCGGGGTGCGGGGCCGGGCGGTGGATTTTTCAATTTCTGCCGTGTTAGTTCAAGCACACCTCGAAAATAACACACCGCCACATCGCTCTTTCATGATGAGTGAGGCGTGTGAAGCGCTCCCATGCGCGAAGCGTGCGTGAAAACCGAGCTGCTCCTGGCACAGAAGATGTAATATAATTTCTCAGCACATCAGTGCAGATATGCGGTGTGCGCTGTGACAGTTGCCGTAGGTCACACCGTCAAGGATTCCTTGCATTTGATCCATGGCATGCATCATTACATTGTGGGCTGCTTCTCTTGCTGCGTAGAAAGAAAAAAATAAAAATAAAAAATGGAAATACATATCGGTGTAACCTTCCACTTTGGCTTCGAATGCTTGTGTTCAAACCTGAGTTGAAATGGCCGTGTATGCTGGGCTGCCACTGGCTGTGCCAAGATGAGCAGAGCTAATGCATCCCGTGTGGACATGTGCAAATCAGCTTCTTATTGAACTTCAGCCTAAGAGGGAAAACTTTCTTGAAAAATGTACTGCCCAGGTTATTTGTGACTCCTTATGATGACAGTGCACTTGTGCACAGCTTCTCTCAGCATTATTATAAGGTGGAGAGCCACAGTTTCATAATGTTTAAGCAAAGTATTTACAACAGAAAAGCAAACTCGTAAGCCTACTTCTTACTAAGATGTTAGCACATATGAACGATTGGATATATTTATGATATTATTTGCAACTGATTTTCTTTTTTGTGTTACCGAAAATTACACAGATCTGTTGTGTGTGAAGAAGAAAAAAGAAGCGTAATTGTCATATTTCGTTCTTTGGCATCTCATTAAAACAACTTCGAACTTGTAGGAACACTGGGATTTAAATGTTTGCAGGTCTTAAAACCACCTTATTCTCTCTTAAGGTGTTAGTTTTGATTCTCTAATCGGGGAGCCAGTAGGTCAGATAATAGTTACCTGTAGCGGAGAGATATCATATCAGTCAAATGGCACACGTCATTCTAGCTTGGTGGCTTTCGTTACGCCGTCTGTTTATTTTCATTCAGAAACCTCAAGGTGAAATCATATCATATTTTTTGCATTTCAGGTAAGGGAAGTAGTACAGATACTAGTCTGAACTGACCTTGTAATACTGGAAACCAGCCAATCAATGAATTCACTTCATTTGCAGGCTTAGTCGAACGTCTAAGACAAATGGATGGTATAAATATTGTAGCTGATGACATGCCCTGCTGGTTGCTAATCTTAGCAATGCCTCCCACATCTCTCCACTGCTACCCCTCTGCGCGCGCACACACACACACACACACACACACACGCGTGCACACATGAGACGCACTCTATCTCCTTCCCACCTCTCCTGCTGAGAAAACTTGGGGTACCACAGGTGGATTACCAACAACATCATTTAGTGCTGCTGGCTAGCCAGTTCAGCAGAGTAGGACAGAGAAGTGGCACATCACAGCAGTTATCATCCCGGTAGTTGAGCACTAAGCATTTTTTTTTTCCCCTCCCGACATACTTGCTGGAAACTGAGTGTGGAATGAACTCGCTAAAAAAACACATACATGTGAGGCAAGAACACACATGCACCGTCACATGGAAACAAATGAGCTCTCGCTGCCGTTCGCACCCTTCATTCGGCACAACAAGGCACTCAATCATGTCGCAACTCCTCTAAGCACCTCGCTAGATTACCACATTGTTGTTGTTCCTCTGTTTCCAAAGCCGCGGCCGCTGGAAGGCTGCTTAGTCTGGTTAATAATGCACGTGCGTGTGCCGCGTGTTTGTGTGCAAGTCTGTTCATTAGGCAGGCCCAATTGTAGGGCCAGATGGCAAAGCGAGTCTGTTTAATTAAAACCATTCATATTTCAAGAGCGGAGCGGCAGCGAGCGCTGGTCTTAGGTCTGATTTCCCTCAAGTTTGGTGCAGGGATGATGGGGCCTGTTGGTATGCCCGCCGCCGCTCAAACGGAGAGAAGCGGCGTAGCGAGAAATCACCCAGCGGAAGGCGCGCACGCCCGCGCCATCAATCAGTGTGTTGCGCACAACTCCGCTCGCCCGTCGCCTTCCCCCCAAGGTTACAGCCCCGTGGTCGCGGCCAGGAGTAAAAAAAAAAACACTACATTGTTAATCGGGAAATTAAAAGCGGGGCAGGAATGAAAGAGCCGACAATCGGCTCGGCGCGCTGCGAAAAGGTTCGGAGGCTCGTGCATTTTGCAGCAGGGCTTGCACTCTGCGTGTGTGCCCGCAGTCATGGGTTTGTGTCTCTCATTCATTTCCATCTGTCCCCTTAGCCCTCACCCTTTATTTCTCTTTGTGATATCTTTAGGCGAGAGGCAACAGCAAGGGAGATAGAAATAACAAGAAAACCTGGAGAGATGATGTGAGAGAAACCACTAGGGGGAACGTAAAAAAAGGGAAGCTAAAGGAAGAAGGAAAAAAAAAGAGTGAAAGGGAACACACTGCACAGGAGCCCAGGAAATGGATAGAAAGATAGGAGGCTGGGAAGAGACCAGGAGATAGAGAGGACATTAATAGAAAAAGGAGTGAAATAGAGAATGGAATGCAAGGGGGGAAAAAAAAAACCTGAGGGATGGAGGTTACATGAGCGGAGAAGTTGCCAGCAGGGAGTGGTGGTTGACACAGGAGTGATTGATCACTGCTGAGCCGGAGCAGGCAGGTATTCAAATTATCCCCCAGTGTCACATCCACGGTCTCATCTTCCTCTCAGTCTCCCCACACAGGCACTGCGAAGTCCCATCATTGCAATCTTAACCCCGGTAGCATGGCACATTTGCGGAATGAAGCCGGAGAAAAGCACTGCGGCATTATTTATGCTTCCATTAAAGTGTAACACAAGCTACCTGCTCATTTACCTCAGCCCGGTCACGTTGTGGCGTTCGGGGGTCTCGGAAAGGGGCTCTCTGAGGACCTCGACACAACATGGAGGAGGAAGGAGAATGAATCTTGGTTTAATTTGCCGGAGGAGGAGGACACACGAACAGAGCGCTCTGTCTGCTTTTTTTTAAATCACACAGTTGTTTAACCTTCCGCCGACCTTGAAACTTGGGAACGCGACAGAGCCGCGGCTCTGCTTGGGCGTTATAGATTATTTGAAGATCTATTTTTGAGCTTTTCTGTTCATGTCATAAATACGTATACTTGCTTTGCTCAATGGTCTCTATAATGCTCCGTGTTCAGTAATATTGTCTTTCTAACCTCTGAGGCCCTCACTGAACAGCTGTATTCATACCGAGATTAAATTGCACAGGCTAACTCTATAGACAATGTCTAAAGGAATTATTTGCACTACATTGCATTTAGGGATATCACAAGTAATAGTAAAGGGGGCTATTATTTGTAAAAAATATTGATAAAAAACCCAGATTGCTTTGTGTTGGTCTATTATGTCAAATCATAATAAAACACAGGGACTTTAGCAATTGCTAAGTTTCACATTGGGAGAAAATGGCCGAACCCACAGAGATAAAAGCTGGTCATTCCATTTATTTCCTCAATAAAACCCTATTTTACGCTCATTTATAGGTTTGTAGTAATCTTTTGGAAGTCTCTCCAAGAGGTCTATATGCTTTAATGTTCAAAAAGGGGTTTATTTTTATCGCGCCGCATAGCGACTCCACCTCTTGCCACCTGCTGTCTGAAACGCTCCATTTAAGCTTCTGTCTCTTTAAGGACACCTGACAGAGATTATAAAAGCCATCAAGCTGCTTTGCAAACGCCGACTGTGAGGAAAGCGTTACATCAACGCAATCTGCTTTTATGCACTGTGTACGAAAAGTAAATGTTGGTTCTGCTACTACAAAGCAGCCATGTTGTTTTAGAAAAGAGTTTTTGTTGTTTTTTTTTTTTTTTTGTTTTTTTTCGGAGGGGTTTCAACGAAGGTTGACAGTGGCATTTCCGCGTGGATGCTCAGATGAGCATTTCGTACCGGAGTGGATATCCAGGGCACAGTGGAGACATGACTGTGATTTCAATGAGGGCCTGCAGTCGTTTACGCAGGCATGTGCGTTTTTTGAGCCCCTTTTTTTTTTTTTTTTTTTGTGCAACGAAGCGGCGACTTGCAATTTGGCTCGTTTTCAAATGACTCGGGTATTGGTTCGATAAACCAAATGAAATCTTTTAGTTTTTTGTTTTTTTTCCTTTTGCTGTGGCTAAAATTTAGTGCACCCAAGCTTTTTTTTTTTTCTTTCTTCTCGCCACTCGCCCTTTAGCAACGGTATGCTTGTCAGGTGTAGTGCTAGTGTCTGAAGCAGTGGGGTGGTCTTCGTCGAAGTCAATTAAACACCTCCGAGGTCACTCAGCCAAAGCCTCCCCACTGTCCCGTCTCTGTCCCCTCTTTTTTTTTTTTTTTCCTCTCCAGATCTCTCCCTCTTTAGCCGAC
This sequence comes from Poecilia mexicana, assembly GCF_051168715.1. Taxonomy (NCBI): domain Eukaryota; kingdom Metazoa; phylum Chordata; class Actinopteri; order Cyprinodontiformes; family Poeciliidae; genus Poecilia; species Poecilia mexicana. The sequence continues at coordinate 12,042,384 of NW_028263387.1, forward strand.
TTCCTCTCTTCCTGGTTGTCATTAAGTTTCTTCTCTTTTGCTACAAAATCCGGTTAGGATTCCGTGCATGACCAGGACACGGAGGAGGTGGGGAGGGAGGGAGTCACATTTGCTTGAGCATGTTGGAACATCAGGTGTGCAGCACGGGGACGCAGCGGGTGCCCGTGTCTCTCCCTGTGTGTGGTCTATTGCATGGGAAAGGAATGCCAATAATCCTTTTTTTTTTTTTTTTCTCGCAAGCCGCAAGGACGTATTTGTTTATCGGAACGTGGGCCAAGCTTCCTTAATTTTTTATGTGTTTTTTTTTGTACGTGTGCGCATACGCACCCTGTGTGGTGACTTCGCACCACATACGTGTCTGTACAATGAAGGTTTTCGCCCTTGTTTGTTTTTGTTTTTTTTAACTGTTGTTTTTCCCTCACTACAGGGAATTTAAAATCACAAACAGAATTCAGGAAACAAAATAAAATAAAACACATTCAGGTGTAGACATGCACTACAGGCCAATGCCAAGCCACGTCCACTCATACATTCATTCATGCATTTGCCAAACATACAGCACTTTATGTGCAAACATTGTCGCTCGCTGCCCTTTCTTTGTATCCCTCTCTCTCTCTCCCTTGTACACACACACACGCACACACACACCCACACACACGCACACGCACACACACACATTTGGCCAGAGTATCCCTGCTGGAACAAATTCTCCTCTCACTTTTGAAAACTTGTACACGAGTCTGCACTGATCATAAAACACAGAACATTTACATGACTACAGAACTTTCCGGGTGCTATAAAGTAAACAGAGTTGAGCTAGCTGGCGCTAGATCTGACCGATGCACATTAATGTGTTTTTTTTTTTTTTTTTTGTCTACATTTACCAGGTTTTGCAAAAGAAAGGAAGCAAAAAAAAAAAAAGCCTTGTAATTGTGGACGTGAGAATGAGTTTGAGTGCCTTCATGACCTTTAAAGTTGAAGTTGCAAATCGTATCTGTGTGTCTGTGAATATGTATGAGCCGACTTTGTTCATGTTATGTCTTCTTCTGTTCTTCTCTGGTACATAATGTTTACCTGGCTCCCAGCAAGTTCAACTTTGACCTTTTTCCACCATCTACAACTTTCATAGTAAAGAATCTTCCTGTAACATAGTTGAAAAAAGCCCCCCGCTCCACACACACAGACACATACTTACACAAATACAAACGTCTGACATATTTACATCTTTTTTTAAATTATTTTTTATTTTTTTATTGTGGATTATCCCACATGTCCCTGTTTACAGAACAGCTTGCACACCCTTTCTCCATCACTGTAGACTGGCATTCCTTCTGGGGAACTGGATATGCTTTTTTTTTTTTTTTTTTTTTTTTTTCAGAAAACCCTTTACTTTGCCAACAGCGTCGGCTGCTACTGCTAATTGACAGCAATTACGTGGCATTATTTGGGAATTTGACATCATGTTTTTCTTTAATCGGACCAGTTTGATGACTCAAAGACACAGCTAAGCGCTGTAAAACTGTCAAAACACAGGCAACCAAATGCTGCCGGCTTTATGCGAAAAGCTAATGACGTGTGTGTGCGTGTGTGTGTGTGTGTCTGCGTGTGTGTGTGTGTGTGTGTGTTTGCGTTTTTATGTGAAAGAATATCCTTGGTGTGTCTTTTGGAGTACATGACAGAAGGAGCACTCAACATTCCGCTGCTACAGGCAGAGTACGCTTCATTTTCGCCTGATAATGGACAAAAATGGATAAAATTAAGAAGAAAGGAGATGCGGAAAACATAAACAACAATTAAAGTAGGTGAAACGGCCACATAAAACTGGCAACCTAAAATGCATACATCTCATTTAAAATAGTTATCCAAACTAACACGGCCCCACTTGAAAAATGAATCGTCTCCAAACTGGTTATGCCTGCGTTGGTGATTACAACTGCTATAAAAGTATTGTAGTAACTGGCAATGTTAAGGATCTTTACCCCTACTTCTCACCAGAAGTGTTTAAATTCAATCAAACTGAAGGGCTTTAAAGCATCAATCAGATTTCTTGGATTTGACTAGGCCACTCCAAGCTTCTTTTTTTTTTTTTTTTAAGCTAGACATTGGTGGACTTGCTGGTGTGCCCCAGATCACTGTCCTGCTACACACCCAGAGTGTGCTTAACTCTAAGGTTAGTCAACTAGTGGCCAGACATACTGCCTTCAGGACTGAATATTCAATAAATGACACCAAACCACTCAGATCTTGAAGCAGCAAAACGTAAGACTGTTTCTGACATGAGTTGTTTTACGCCGGAGGCGACTGGAGGTAACACCTTTCAAAAACACAATTTTGTTTAATCAGCCTACAAACAGATTAACCATCTTAGAGATCACCAGGATGTTTTTTTTTTTACAAATTGCTAAATGAGACCTTGTGTTCTTCTTTTAGTCCTCAGTGGCTTTTGCGTAGGAAATCTCCCATGAATGCAATTTCCGCCCAGACTTTGTGTTCGTAGAGAAGAACCAACACCCATGCTGTACGAATGAGGTGAGCGACCTCATTGTGCTTTAGTCACAGCTCTGTGTTCTTTCATGACCTGTTGCGCTGGTTGTCAATGGGGTTTTTTGGAGTAAGTTTATTGTGCAGGCCACTTCTACGGAGGTTTACAAACTTGTTTCACGTTTTCCTCATTCCCTGATAATGACTCTGTGGTTCACTAGAGTCCCAGTGGCTTAGAAATGGTTTAGTGATTAATTATTTAACAAACTTGGGCGATAAATGTTTTACAAGGGCTGATTTAGACATCTCTTTTCTTGAATAAATGCAATCATTTAAACAAAACAAAACATTTTACTAGCTAAGTTTATCTTTGACAATAGAATCGCTGTGACAATCTTAAAACATTTAGCAAAACAAAAAAGAAATATGAGGGGAGATTGCTTTTTTACAGCCGTGCATGCAACGTATTTGCTTCATCCTTTGGTATTGCAAACATAAACGACAGCTGACCCTGCTTTGTTGTGGCTGCTAGCACTGTTTGCGTCTCGCACATAAGGAGAAACTTACCAACGGTATTCTCTTTAATCCCTCAGCATGCGCACACTTAAAACTTTGAAATTATTGGCACGAAGCACACAGGATTAGAGAGCCAGAAGAGAGCAATTGGTCCAGAACTACTACTTCTGATTCCATCGTAAGAGTTAAAAAAAAAAATAAATAAATAAAAAAAAACAAAAGAATGCAGACTTACAGTGGGACAGGATTGATAACATTTTAAATGAGAATACGGATTAGACAAAAGCCACAATGCAGAACGCAATGGTTATACACTTTCCAGATTTGAAAAAAAAAAAAAAAAAAAAAAAAAAAGGTTTTATGACAAGTCACCTGCATTTCAGCGTCCAGTACTTTGCTGTAAAACAGTATTTTAACATTTCATCCTGAATTTAACACACTTTATGCAATGTCGTCGGCTTTAAATGCTTAAAACTCTTGTTTTAAACACTGTAAAAAACAATGTGATGTGACTTTTTTTGGAATTTGTATTATCTTGTATGATTGAGGATATTGTATTCAAGTCGGTGTATTTTCATATTTTAAAGTATGGAGCACCTGGTCACTTTTAATGACATTATATTCCTACGTATTGTGTGTTCATGCAATATTTGTTTGAAACCAAATCTACCCAAGAGTATAAATAAGGTTGATTTCAAGTCTTTTGCTGTGATTCATCAGCGTATTAACAATCCTGTCCCTTCAAAGGTTTATACTGGCCACACATTGGGATTTTGTTCCAACTGTCTTCCGCTACATACTCGGTAGAAAACCATTTGTTACCCTGTTTACTAATTGTGTATCATTTCCCTTTTTTGGATGGATTTAGGTGCATATCCCAGACAAAGCAGCATCCAGTAACCACCCAGATTTGAACCTTAAATATGGGAGACATAAACCATGTGTTAGTCTCTTGGGGAATTAGAGAGAGCGGTTTGATTTCCCCTCGTAAAGTTCCTAGATCATAACGAGCATCCGGGAAAAGCTGGTGAGTGAAAGTTGGAAGAGGCGTCTTAGTCAGCAGATATGCTACTAATCCTTAATTAAGTGCTCATAGACCGAATATTGGCTGGTTAAGAGGTTTGCAGAAAGGAAGATATGCGTGTTTGCTCAAGCGTGAAGGCATAGTGAAATTGTACGTGCAATCCCCCCCCGCCCCCCACACACACACACACATGAATGTGACTCCAAGCAGGGGGACGCACCAAAAAAATACAACCACAACCCCACCAGAACCCGTTCCCTCTCCGTTACTCGTCTTGCCTCTCAGCTCCTCCCCGCTCTTTGCCTTATAAAAATAGATGAACGCGTGTAACAATGGAGGGAAGGGGGCAGGGGTGGGATTATCCTCCTGTGTTCTCCCCTCTCTCCGTCTCCCTCTCTCTCGCCTAATGTTTTTGAGGACACCGTTTAATGCGTCTCATATGTTTTGGGGGAGCAGGGAGGGAAGAGGACGCGGCGAGTAGGAGGTGGGTTGAAGGGACGTACGTGGTGAAGGATTAAAGTAAAGAGCAAACACAAAAGAGGTGAGACTCTCCGGCGTGGCCCGTGGCGGTTGCTTTCACGGGCTCCCCGCGACGCACGCCGTAACCTTTGACACCGCTAGTGCTCGGGGCTTCATAACAGCATGTGCACGGATCTCTATGTGCAGGAGGCTTAGCACACACACACACACAAAATAAGAGCTCACTAATACTTTGGCATTAAGATTTTGCAAGTGCACCCACCTGGAGGGGCAATATCTCCCTGAAAAATCTACTTGTGAAGGAATGTTATATTGACTTCCCTTAAGCTGGAATTTTTCAGGCGATTATGCTCAAGGATACAGTGAGTCACCAAGAGTCACACTGTGCATGTATCAAAGAATAAATCTCCCCCCCCCCCCTCCTCCCCTTTCCAAATCCAGTACTGCACTTTTTTTTTTTTTCAAATTTAAAAGGAAAAGGCATGCTCTGTATTTTCTTCATAACCCTGAACAATCCTTCTCAGTCACAGAGTGACTTAATGAATAAAAGGCCTTTCTTTTTATTCTGTCCATTGTAGCAGTTTCCCTGGCGACTGCGAGGCATGAAATCCTCGTAGCTTTAGGCATTAGCAGCATGCATCTTTTATGGGACCCCGGTCGATGTTGCTTAGGTTTGCTTTTTGCGTCCAGAGACCGAAAAAGAGATGAGACGCGTCGTCGTGCATTGTTGACCTATTTAAAGCATGGTTTACGGCCGAACCGCCCGCAAAATTCAAAAAAAAGAAAAAAAAAGCCACGGAGCATTTTTATTGTCTGACAGATGGAGGATTTTATTTGTAGTGACTTCTTTGCTGATAAAAAAAAATAATAATACATTTTGCTGCTTGATAAAAATCCTTAAAAAGTTTTGGAGCGCCTAGTAGAAGAAAGAAAAAAAAAATCACAAGTCAAAGCTTAAAGTCAAACTAGAGCAAAGTCAAAAGTAATAGAGCATTATGGTTTAAAGAAAGAAAGAAAGAGGAGAACAGGTTTGGTTTGATGCAGTAATAGTTGTTTTTCTTTTTTCAACCACAACTGACAGACAAAACACAAGGTGTTCTCCAAAAAGGCTGTTTCTGTAATGCTATGAACCATCTTTGATCTGTAGAAAGTCTCCACCAAGCAGTTTTATGAAGAAGAAGAAAAAAAAGAACACATTCTGACATGTTTAAAAAGCTGCTTTGGATCCGCCCCTGAAATAAGAGATGAGCTGAGCACAAACCACCCAAACTTTACATTAACGAGCCAATAATTTAGCTACAGTAGCCTGGTTACAACCTTATAAAACTAAATGTAAACAGTAAACGTTATATTTATCTGTGAAGTCGATTAACTGTTAGTGATTTATTGGATTTTCCACAATCCTCAGCATAAAGCTAACACTTAGCACTTAGCGCTCAGTTGCAAGCATGCTAGCTATGTTGTGATAGATATTCTGCGACTTATAGTTGTGCCTATGTGGGTAATTATTCTAAAACATGGATAATTATTCCTCATTTTGCTTTATTTTTGTCTTTATAGTTTCATTCGTTCTGCCAGAGGCAGACATCTTTTTCCTTGTGTAGAAATGTGTGTTATCTGTCAACTAAATTTGATGCATTTTCTTAAGCAGCTATCTTCCTTATAGATATTTCTTACCTTCATGTTAATAGTTCCTTCTCCTCTCTCCTTGAGGGTTTTTTTCTTTAAAGCCTAAAATGAAATGTCACCAACAGAACCCCTATAGTAGAGAGGGGGGAAAAAAAATGGGCTCTGCTGACAGCTCGGGAATTATTTTTTGGGGGGGACCACGCACCATTTCACTCTCCTGCTGGGATGAAAATGCGTTTACATCCAGTTATAGAAGTCCTGAGTCAGCTTTGTGCGCCAGAACTTGACAGTTTCTTTTTTATTTTTTTTCCCCTCCCTCGAATGAAAGTTAACGCCACCACATGCCTCCTTGTAATCTCACCTCCCCCACCATGCCTCCAGGTGCGACTTCACCCTCCCCTCCTTTCTTTTCACCAGGTCAAAGAATGAGAAACAAACAAACAGAACAAAAAAAAAAAAGAAAAGAAAGATTCCTTCCGCCTGAGAGTGCCACTTGCCGTGGCAGCTGGCCTTTATATCTGCAGTCACCTTACCACCATTGCTGACGGTGACGATGAGGAAGGACCAAAGTGGCACCCAAAAGCCCTACATTTGAACCGCAGAAGAAAAAAGCGCCCGACAGCCAAACCGCGTCACCAGCGGACACAATCAAACAGAAGTAACGCGACACCGAGTGCAAACAATGGCGGTAAATGCAGTGTGGATTTGATGAGGGAAGGCCAGGTGAGTTGTCCCCCCCCCCCCCCTCTATCCCTCCCCTCCACTTCCCCTCACATCGCCCCTGCCTCAACCCAGGGGCTTACAAAAGATTAACCCTTTAAACAAAAGCAGTCAGGGCACACCTGTTTTCGTACACTTGTGGCAAAGGGTGTGATTCCTGGCCTTTTTTGTTTGTAGTCCTGCCAGGAGACTAATGGCTACCTCGAAGGCTAAAACCACAGCATTTATCTTGTCTGTAGCCCAAGATAAACCTGAGGCAATCACCTTAGCATGGATTGTTGGACTAGTCACAAAAAAAAGAAACGCCTCCACCAGGAACAGGAGTGGGTATGTTGTAAAAACAAAATAAAATAAAAGTAATGTTGAGATAGAAAGAGTTGATAAAAGGAAGTGCTTCACACCTTTCCTCATCAATTTCTGCTGTCATATCGCGTCGATTCATTTTGGCAATTTATTTTTACTTCTTCTATTTAAAAAAAAAGAAAAAAAAAAGAACTTCAACTTTTGTCAAGCGAGAGAAGAGACTGACACGGCGACAAAAGATCGGATGCGCCCCCGCTGCCGACGAACCGCCCGAAACGGAGCGTCCTAATCTGCCGGTGATGTGCCAGCAAATCCTTTCACAATGCCCGCAAACATGGCACGCACAAAACACAATTCACGAGCGCCAACATCAATACGTATGTGCCGGACCAGATTTAAACACAGGCAGGGGGAAAAAAAAACAAACAAAAAAAAACAAAACGTCTCTCTTCATCTCCCTTCAAGTGAATGCCCTGAGATCAGCTCTTGGCAGCCTTTGCAACACGCACCGTATTTGGAAGTCTCTGTGAGAGGTGTGAGCTGTTGTGTTTGCAGGGATGCTGCTGGGAAGAAGCTTACCTCGGGCATACCAGCGAAGCAGGAGGCATCCAGGATGTGTAGGTATACACACGTTGCATGAAAAAAATAAGAAAATGGTGTCGATAGAGAGAGAAAAAAAATAAGATTTGTGTTCAATTTAAACATGTTTAGAGGGGGGGAGGGGGGGTTTGGTTGCGACGGGCTCCTGAATCCCCCCTCGTTCATGTAAACATGGGCTGCAGCAAGCGGAGGAGAGTTGTTTAGCCTGCCGCCCACGTGCCATGTAATGCTTGAATTTGAAATTCTTCTGGAAGTGACAGATTGGGTTCACACACTGTGCTGGGAAACAAGTTACAGTCATTATCTAGTTATACAGAAGCCGTGGTGATAAACTCAAACTGCTCTTTGGGTAGTTCCTCTCGTTTCGAGACCGTGTAGCGCACACACACACACACACGCACGCAAACGCACGCAAGCACACACTGGAGTCTGTTTGCCCTTTCGTGGCATTTTCGTTAACACATTTCTGAAATGCATCTATAAATATTTTAAGTCGAAAACCCACAATAAAGTCATTTGGTTTATTTTGAGGACGCCATGTGTGGAAAAGGGGGGGGGGGAATATTTAGAGTGGTTTCTGACTCAAAAGGTTGCTGAGTGTAATCTGATATATTGCCTTAAGTGACGAGGTCTCAGAGGTTAAACGCTGAGCTTTTAAAATAAGAAAACAGTCGGAGAGTTTCGGTGTCCGGACCTCAGCTTAAGGTTTGCACCAGCTATTTTGACCTGTTGGCAGCTTCCACCGCAGGGAATGTAGATGCACAGTTTCAAGATGAAAAAAAAAAAGAAAGCTGTAGGTGATTTTTGAAGTATTGATAACAGTATTTGGTAGTAGCAGTACATGAGATGTATTTCCAGTATTTTTACTGCATGTTTTATGAAGTAAGGGACTTGTTTTACCCCCCCTTATTTTTTTTTTTTCCGTGCTGTGAAAAAGTATTTTCCCCCCGTATAGATTTCACCTCCGTCCGACGATCCATATATTGACACAACCTGCTTATCTTTGTAGGGTCAAACCGTGTGTGTGTGTGTGTGTGTGAGGTAAAAGAGGGTGAGGGTGGATTTCTTCTATTTATGCTTTCTTGCGAGATATTACAGATGATCAAAAATGATCAATTGCCTGATTAGATACTCATGGCTGTTTTCAAATGTTGGCATCATTGCAGAGGGGACAAAAAGCTGTCCAAAAAAAAAAAAACAACAAAAAAAAAAGAAACTAGCTTTATGTGAAAATATATCTTTTTAAATGGAGTAACTGTAATTAAATGAGAAAACTGAGCTTTTTTTTTTTTTTTTTTTTGCTTTAGCAAGATCTAATCATGCAATAAATCACTTACACACAATGGTGTGAAGGACCGACTCCGTACAGGGCTGAGCAAGGTGCGGCGTTCAATGGACCCCATCTCTTACAACTGCGGGAAGGTTAACATGCAAATATATCACAAAGCAATACATAATCCATTAAACAAGACAAAGCAAACAAAATAAATACGAATAAAACGTCTATCAGCTGGAAAGGGCTTAAAAACCAAACTATTCATAAGGGCTTCAGACTCCAGTGACTCAACAATGACTGCCATTATCCACAAGTGGCGAAAACATGGAGCTGTGATGTACGTTTCCAAGAATGGCAAGCCAACTAAAATGACTCAAGAGCTTCTTGATGCTTCATTAAAGTCATGAAAGACCTCTTTTGTTGTAATCTAAAGCATATTTTTTGACAAAGGACCAGGTTTTGATAGCTGGTTAGCTTTAATAAAGAAAATAGTAATTTGAAAAAAAAAAAAAAAAAAACCTTTTTGCGACTTCTCTGATCATCATTGTCTGTGTTTTTACTTGAGAATCTGAAAGATTTTAGTGTGTCATAAAGTAAAGTAGGGAAAAATCGATAAAAGAACAAACACTGTCAAATTGCCATCGGTGGAAATTGTCTTTTCTTACAAAAAAAAAAAGCTATGGAGTTGATAATAAAAATATTGATGGCTGTAACGGTCCACTTTGTTTACACTGAAAGCGGTGAGCTGGAAAAACAACATTGGGCGGGAGTTTTACGAGACCCCGAAAGTTAAGCCAACGGCGACACGCTCAATAACTTGCTTTAACCAGCAGCGATCGGAAACGCAGGGAAACGATGAACGGATGAACGGTGGACGGATGAACGGTGGACCGATGAACGATGGACGGATGAACGGTGGACCGATGGACGGATGAATGGTGGACCGATGAACGGTGGACCGATGAATGATGGACGGATGAACGGTGGACCGTTGAACGATGGATCGATGAACGGTGGACCGTTGGACGGATGAACGGTGGATCGATGAACGGTGGACTGATGAACAATGGACAGATGAACGGTGGACTGATGAACAATGGACAGATGAACGGTGGACCGATGAACGATGGACCGTTGGACGGATGAACGATGGATCGATGAACGGTGGACTGATGAACAATGGACAGATGAACGGTGGACCGATGAACAATGGACAGATGAACGGTGGACCGTTGAACGATGGATCGATGAACGGTGGACCGATGAACGGTGGACCGATGAACAATGGACGGATGAACAGTGGACCGATGAACAATGGACAGATGAACGGTGGACCGTTGAACGATGGATCGATGAACGGTGGACTGATGAACGATGGCTCCGTCACGTCACAAGTTGTGAATATGAAGTCGAGTCGTGGCAGCATAAATCATCTTAATCCCTGAGTGACTGCAGATGGAGCAAGGACACGCATGCACGCATATATCTCACCTTGTTGTGCACTCTCCAAACCGCCGCTGAAATCACTCATCTTTATATGAAAAAAAATAATAATAATAACAATAATAATAAAGCTGCTGCCCCGCTTTAACCACCCACAGGGCTTTGAGTTTAATCTTAATCAAAAGCAGCTGCAGATTATACGCATTAACAACAGATGGATTTTTTTTTTTGCATCACAAATTGTGTTTTACAGACATTTCTTGATTGTTTGCACTTTTTCCTCCCTCCCACTTCCAGTGATTTTCTGATTATTACTACCCCGGCTTCTGGTGATTTCATTTTGGTCTTACACGCATTATCTGGGCTTAAGACTCGCTGCTGACCAGTTTGGAAAAGAAAAAAAGAAAAAAGAAAAAGCCCCTGTCAAAACCTTTCATTAGCATCAAAGTCCTAATCCACCTTAATACAAACATGCAGTAATCCCCCCCACCCCCCCGAGCATCCCTCCTCTTGAAAAGACTATAGCTGTCGACGCTCATGTGCTCTGGCTGAACTCCGCGTGTGGACAAAGCAATTTGTTTCTAGAGCATCAAGGGAGAGTTGGCATGCGGAGGGCGGGGTGTTGTTAGAGGATGCAGAAGGGTGAAAGACTATAGAGCGGATAAACAGATTTTTTTTTCTTTTTTTTTTTGCAATGGATTGCAAAAATGAAGACAGCCAGCGTGCTTTTTTTTTCTTTTTCTTTTTTTGGCAGTTTGGAGCTTTGATAGAAATTCCCAGAGTCAGAGTGTTTATTCTTTGACAAAGGTGATAATAGGAAAGCGGGAGACAGAGAGGGCGCATGTGGGAGTGCAACAGACGCCACTGTATCCTCCGCTGGATGTTACACAACCCAAGGAACAGAGTCTTCCCCTTTTCTTTCTTTTTTTTGCGATACGCGCGTGTGCGTGCGCATCGGTCCGCGCATGCAGGAGATCATTTAAATTTAATCTAATGTACCAATTGTGTGAATAGGGCAAAAAAAAGAGAGAGAGAATAATGAGAGAGGGAGCGAAGAAAAAGCATAGTTACCATCCAGATGGCAGTCTTCCTAATGAAATGCAATGCTTACACATTTTCTTCTGCACATGCAGACACACAACACGCATGGGAGCTGAAGGACAAAAAAAAAAGACAAACTGCTAAAGAAATCTGTTGCTGCTGATGAATTGCGTTTTTTTTTTTTTTAATCGCATCGGCAAAACCTAATACCAAGAGCAAAGGCAGAATCATTGGAGCAATATGAACATTTCCCACCATTTTCAGAGATGAAATCACTTGTTTATGTTGGAGTGAAGACGAGGGTCGCAGACTAATGTGCTCCCTGGGAGAAACTGAAAAAATAAATAAATAAAAACATTTCAGCGATGCAGGAACTACCGACAAACAAGTTGTTTTAAATCAGGCAAAAAAAAAAAAAAAAAAGGCAAATGTTCACAACCCACTCAGTGACACCAGAGCGATATGCGTGTGTGGACTGCAAAGGTCTGCCGGACAGGGGTCTCTTTACTCACCCTGACAGGCACGGAGCTGTAAAAAATTGCACCATATTTCCTCTCAAGTCTCGCCTGATACTGGGGAGCTATGTTTTTACAGCTGCCTCGCTGTCTCCTCTCTCTCTCTCCCATTCCCCATCTCCTCCCCCCACCCCCCGTTTCAACTATATACATGTACACGTCTATATTTATGTATTTATGTAGCGTGAGTCCTTGTGCTGGATGTTGGCATACTGTTTTTCTTCCACTCGTCAGCAAAAACAGCTAAATCAGTTTTTTTTTTTCCTTTCGAGGAGACGGAAAAGACATGTGCCCCCCCAATCCTCTATTTTCTCTTCCGGATCGGTCCGCACCCCATCCAGTGCTCTCGCCGCCGTTGCTTCTCCTCAGTCATCTTGTTGTAATCAGTTTATGCAAAAAAAAAAAAAAAAAAACCTCTCCCCTCAGATGTGATTCGCAGAGTAATCAGCTTGGCTTCTCACTGAGAAACGTTAGTTCTGGCATTTTGGGGCTCGCTTAATTGAAAATTTGATTCCGCGGCACTCGATGGCCGTTCCCAGCACGCGGAGCTCGGATGCGGCCTCCACTGTATCCAATTAGAAGCCAGTCATCTATGATGACAGTCCTGTGTCGCCGGGGTGGGAATGGGGTGAGCACGGCGAGGGGGAAGCTGCAGCCGCCTCAGCAGCTAATAATAGATTAATAACTCCGACGGTGTCTGTGAGTGCTGTTGTGTTGCCTTGAGATTTGGTGGGAAAGTTTCAGCCGCTTATTGAAGGGATAAGTTTGTGTCTAAGTTGCAGCAAGGCTATTTTCCATGGGCAGCGGATTTTTTCCACCACGGCACTCATAGTGCTGGAGCCATTTTTTTTTTTTTTTTTTTGCTGGTTGTATACAACAAACACAACAAGGGACAGGTTTGCATTTTAATAGCCAAATAAGAGCTACATCGTTTTTACTCTGTTATATTGTAAACACTTTAGGAAAGGCATCTGTATTATATTTGCAAACAGTTTTAATATTACCATTGCAATTGTTATAAAATATTAACATTTTAATTAATGTTCCCGAATCCTCTCCGTTTCCTACCTCGGAGTGTCGTTTACCGAACCGGCTGCAAACGGGAGTTGCACAAGCGCAGATTCCCCACAGCGTCGAGAAATACAAGCTAATGGCTGTAAAGGAGTTCATGGACTCGGTAGCGAAAGATGCTCATGACTTCAGCTGAAAGCCGGTGATGTTCGGGAACCGTGCTGAACAAGAAGTTCGTGCTCCAGAGTGTTGGCTACAAACAACGCCTGCCAACTGCAGAAGCTGTTTCCTGCAGGATCTACAAACAATTAGGACTGCTATTTTAGCAGCAACAGTGTTTTATTAACGCTGTTGCAAATTCCTTTTATGAATTCAGTTGAAATCTCAATTTCTGTCAACTAGCAGGACAGGTCGTTATTTGGGGAATTTTCAACTTTGGATTATATCCAGATCAGATGAGCTGCTTCATGGAGGATTTAAAAAATAAAAAAAATACTAATTGTTTGTAGAAGAACTCAGAATTCAATTGAAGACAGAAACCATGGCCAAGCTATAGGCTGACCACTATTTATGATATAAAAACTGACAGTGAATGCTTTTCAGCGCAAAACCAAAATTATTGAATCGATAAATTTCCTTAGCTACGGGTTAGTATTTGGAAATGCTTCATCTACGGCTGAACAGTTCCTCACCTCAAACTGTCATTTAATGCTGCAAACAGAATCTACGGAAGTCGTTTTCGTCGATTCAGAAATGCAAGCCGGTTATATTTTAACTAACTCTTTTCATAATGCCGCAAAGTTCGTGGTGTCCGTATTCCCACTCATGCGTTTGCCCAGACACACCTGTACAAAAAAATACAACATAAACTCAATGTCTCCCTCATTCTTGCTCAAATTTTTCTTTTTTATTTTTTTGCCTCAGACGGTAAACTACAAAGCGTTGTTTTACACCCAGCACTATAGGAGCAAAATCAGTGTGGACTGAGGCTGAGCAGACAACCTTGGCTGTCTACGGACGGATATTTGCACTGAACATAGCTTAATCTAAAGCTGCCGTCTCCCCCGTCTGGCACGAAGTGACAAAAAAAAAAAAAAATGCTCTTAATGATGTACTTTTCTACCGCTGGAGCAAACAGACCTCAACAGGTCTAGATGTCTGAGAGCCGGCTAATTGCATGTCCCCGCTAGAGCGAATTCTGCTGGCGAGGCCGTCACACCTGCTCACAGGAGCCGCCACCAGTGACAATCAAAAGGAGCCGGCGCCAGAGAGCCTCTGTCTAATAACGAAAGTTCAGGTCTGCGGGAAGGCGCATAGCACGAGAGGAGATGTTTGCATAATGGGAAACGGACTGTGTGTCACAGTGTTAATGTGTGGAGTTTTTTTTTTTTTTTTTTTTTTTTTTTTTTGTCTTGATATATTCTCAACCAAATACTGCACCCCTCACATCGTCTTAAATGGCACCCATATGCCACGGCAAGAGTAGCAGGGCGCAGGGCGGCTCAGTGACTGCTGTGAGGCCAAATAGCTTAGTGTACTCTGGGTAAATGTCAGCCCTTCTTAAAAAAAAAAAAAAGTCTCAATCCTCTGACTGCAGTTCAGGCCAACTGTGCCTTTTATCCACGTCGCATAAGGCCAGTGGAATAAAGCTGAGCTGTGAGATGAGTGGGCATGTTTGAAAAGCACCGGGTCTCCTGAGGCTGAGCGCGTCCGTCGTATTTTATTATTGAGGTTTCCTCCGAGGTAAATCGGCTTCCCTGAGAGTCTTGGTGAAATTTGAATTATTTGAAATATTTATTTTGTTTTGTTCTTGTTTTTATATATCATTGACAAAGCGCTAGAGTACAACGAATCCGTTTAAGTAGAGGTCACAGGTGAAGAAGATGGCAGCACTGCCCATTAGATACAGTGATTACCTACACTGAGGCAAATCATTCTTTTATTGCTTTTCTGTGAAAATAGGTTTAACTATTCAAATGAGATGCTATTTATGTAAAAAAAAAAAAAAAAGAAAAACGGCAACAACACTGATTTGCATGCATTTCAAGCACAAGAATCTAAGGACTTTATGATGATGCGACCATTTAAATTCTTGTCAGATTTTGTTTGCAAATTAAAGTAAAAGGTTTTTGTTGTCGGGGTTTTTTAACCGCTCTTCCTCTCACTACATAAATTGAAAAAGAAAATACACTTAAGAGTCTGCTGGCTAGTGGCTGCACTCTGGTTTCAATAGTAAAATATTATATGAATCAAGTTATGAATAGGATACTAGCAAACTTTGGTAATATATATATATATATATATATATATATATATATATAAAAAAGATGCAATTAAGCTTCAACTTTTATTTAAAAGGCTAAGTTTGACATACTCAGATCTGACATAATAGAAAGTTAGCAGTTTCTACTCAAAGTTGATGTGTAGAAGCAGGAAAAAATGACCAAATACAAGAATTTCATCAAGTTTGGCAAAGGGGCCAAATGATAACAGGTCAGAGCATCTCCATAACTGCAGCTCTGGTTGTTCTGCAGTGGTCCGTATCTATTCAAAGTGAAGGAGCAGTAGTGAGCCGATGTCAGAGGCTTGAGTGGCCAAGGCTCGTCGATGCTGTTGATGTTGACCCGGCGTCCGATTTCCCCCAGAACTTGAATCCAGTCAAACATCCTAGCGACTGCTGGACAAACAGATCAGAATCTGTTGAGGCGCCAACTCACAGCTACTGATGAATCTACTGCTAACACCTTGCTACAAGATACTGCAGTGAATCTGTACGGATCTTTTAGGGTCCATGAGTCTGCAGGATGTGTTTTGGCAGTAATGAGGGGTAAAATCGTATTAGGGAGAGAATCATGTCATACCTGATTGGTGCACTGTGTATGAGAAAACAAAAAACACTTTAAGTGAAATCAGCCACTGAAGACGTTTATTTTTTATTTTTCACAGATATTGGCCATTCAGATGAACAATTGCAATTTTTATACTTGTAATTCTCTTTATTATGCAAAGTAGATGTTTAATTTGATATCCACTGTTTTGCATGAACATCCAGAAGAAGAAGTAAAATAAAATGCATTAATGGGTCGACCTTATTTTGCTGTATTCAGATTTAATCTTCCAAAAATCTTGAGTATGATTCCCCCACCCCCCCCAAAAAAAAAAAATAAAATAAAATAAAATGAATGAAACCATGCTCATCATCAGTAACTACAGCCTTTTAATAAAGTTAGATGAAAAACCCAAGTTTTAAAAGTGATGTTTCTAACTCAACCCTGTAGCTGGAACCGTTTCAGGCAGGGAATGTGTGCGCCGCTGACAGGGGGAGATGATATAGCGTCTGTGGCAAGTGCTGCCTGACAGTAAATGTCTTCCCCCTCCTCCAGGTTTACAGTCGTAAATGGATTATGGACCACGGGCTCGCTCCTCAGCAGCCTACACACACACACACACGCACACACGCACGTCTGCTCCCAGGTTCACATGTGTCGCTGTGGAGTGAAGAGCAGCCCATAACCGGCATCCTCAGGAGAGCTGCTGAGGCGTCTGGTTGAATGCTAGCGCGTCACTAATCGCGTTAGCATCGATCATACCACTGGCCCGGCTCTGACCTTGCTGCTCTCCCTTTCCTCTTGGATCAGAGGTGCAGCCGCCGTTCGCGTTAAAGACTCAAAGCTAATGGTGTCAGCGCATTAAAGTGGCGCTAATACATGGAAGCCGCGTCGAAGCCATCGCTCAGCAGACTCCTCGGTGCGTCTAGTAACCATGGGGTTGTTGAAGCTTACATGGTTTATCCCACGAGTCAGCGCCGATACATGCCGGGCGCAGTCGTGGTTACCCCCCCGCCCCCCTGCCTTTCCACACCCCCCCACTGCCTGTCCCCGCTTCCCTCCTTGTAATACGCTAATATGCATCAGAATTAAGCCCGAGCCTCTGTAATGAAAACACCGGAATTAGCCGTCAAAATGAGGGCCTCAGTGAAGGGAGCTGCAGAGAATGGCAGGAAGAGGTGGGGGGTGGGGGGAGGTTGCCGATATTATGAATGTAATGTTTCTTTTCATAAAGGCAGGGATGAGGTCGCCACAAATGATTCCCCTCGACATAAGTCCGGGAAATGAAGCTTGCTCTTTTCAGAGTGGATAATTAGCTAGGCTGACAGTCGATCCCCATTTGTGACACTGATTTTTTTTCTTCTTCTTCTTTCCCCTTTCGCTCTCTCTCCATCTCTCTCTAGTGTTGAACTATAATCCCTCCTTTGAGGACGTGGAAGTGACTGAAGTATTTTTGTCCTTCTAGAATATTCCGGCGACTATACACATCGGCCCCCTTGTAATTAGCAAGCATCTGACGGTGAAACCGAGAGCCCCTTTGACCTCGGTCCCGGGATACTTTTCCGCGCCTTTGCCTCCGCGTACACAATGGAGTCAAGTTAGGATGAGTAAGCAGTGTGGCTTCATCGGAGCACAGAGCGTACCCTCGTCACCCTTCACCGAAACGAGATGATTCAGCGCTAATTCAAATAGCGCCGCTGCGTTTGAGGCGCAGATTCGACCGCCTTTGAAGAGTTACCCTCACCTCTGTTCCTTTTATTTTTTGTATTTTTATTTATTTATTTTTTTTTTTTCATAAACTGCCAACTTGTTGACTAACTGCGTCCGCCGATGGTTATCACAGCTGATGATGCCCTTCCCTGTCAGGCCGTGACCCCTTCCACTCCCGCTGAATTATCATCTGTCAGGGGCGGCGTGAGTAGAGGGTAGATGGAAGAGGGAGGGGAGAATACACAGAAGCAAGGGACAGAGAGAAGACTTGGCTGAGTGCCTCCGAGGTGTTTAATTGTCTTCATTGATGACTGCCCCACCTGCTCGCTTGACACAAATTTCCCAGCCGAGGCGTGTCATGCATACGCAATAACTCATACACTCGAGCACGTGGGGGGAGGGGGGAGATTTATAAAGACCTGATGAGGCTGAGTTTTTAGCAGAAATTACACTCGTAAAGTCGTAAAGAACACAGCATAGGGTCCAAGAACAATTACAATCACAGCACATACGACAAACCATAAACAATAATTAATTCAGGCAATCAGGGTGGGTAACTGTAGTGTCCTCCTGAAGGGATGAGGAAGAATGGTGAGTGTCCAGTGAACATGGGGGTCTTGAATGATACTACTGGCCTTCTGCTGGAGTGCGCAACTGTAAATGTCCCTCAGGGGAGGCAGCGTGATCTCATTTGATTTTTTTCTGCTGCCCTGACAACTCACTGCAGGTTCTCAGCAGAGGAGCAGCTGATCCCCAGCAGTAGTTTTGGAGGCACTTGATAGTGGAGCGGTACAAGCTAATCAGCGGAGTCGAAGGGGCGGGCCTGGCAGAAACATCAGGCAGTGTACCTTCCTCAACTAGTGAGAGATGTTTTGTGGATCCCTGCAATGTGGACCCCGGCAAACAGCGAAGGTCTTCGTCCTCTCTGCCGTGTCCGTATTAGTGCAGAAATGTGAAGACTGCTTAGCTTTTTCTGAACTCCATTACCATCTCCTGTGTTCAAATGCTTGCCCTCCTTCATGTAGGCTCATTTGCTGTTTTAGTTGATCGGTCATATGATGCTGCCAATCATCTGCAAACGTGACAATGGTGTTGCTGTCGTTGGGAATGCTTAAACTTTCATTTGCGAAGACGGGAGTAGAGGAGAGGACTGATGGTACACCCCCGTGTGGTATGCTTGTGATTTGCATGTGAGTGGAGGAGAGCTGCTTATTCGCCCCGACGTTTTTCCTTTTCGTCGTTTTCAATGTCTCGATTAATTGCGGATTCTTTAGAGTGATTGAATTAACTAGCTCTAGTGGGGGTCAAACAGATGATGTAACAAGAGACATGGCATCTCGTGCCTTTGACCTTGGCCTTTCACCAGTCCCCTTCACCATAGAAACGATTCCGACAGGCGCTCGGGTCGTTAAATTTAATTGCAGGTTGCAAACGAAAACGCCCCCGATCTCCAAACAAAAAAAAATTCCAACACCCCTGCTCTTGTTGTAACCTAGATTTGAACATAAAGACATTGCCCAAAAAAAAAAGAAAAAAAAAAGGAATTTTGCTGTTGTGTGGGGGTAAAAAAAAAAAAAATAGCACGTCAACATATCAAAAGCCTTCCTACGTCTTTCCTTTCTCTCCTAGGGATTTGGCTCTGCTGCAAAGCCAGAAAAAAAGAATGAGAAAAGTTTCAATCAGGACTTTAAACTATTCAGGTCTGGCACTCCATCTCTTCCCCCTTTCACCCTCTTTGCTGCAGACAGTACGGTTTGAAAAGGTCAGCACTGTCTGTCGACTTTATTTGAGGGTGTCTGAAGACCCATTTAGGAATGATTTTAACTTCAGATGTGCTGACCTAGACGCCTCTGGTCTGCCTGAGTCCAGGGTAGCAAGCTGTGATTCCCCCTGCTCACTCAGGCCATCTCGCTGCATTAGGCTCTCACCCTGCTTGATTCATTTGGATCACTTTCACAGAGAACTCTGAAAGCCCCAGTAAAATACTTAAGCAGGCTAAACACCACATATAAAATTTAAATAGGCCTTTAGCTCTCATGTGGCCACTCTTTTGTGTGTTTTATTGGTGCAAACGCGGTATCATAAAATTCTTTTGGTATTAAAGCTCAAATGGAAAGAAATACAGCAAGTGTTTGCAAAGGTGTTTGAACAAATAGGCCTTTGATGAAATACGTTTTTGGCTACAGAAGATGGAAAAGCGTTTGTGTTTTTCTTTAAAGCTTGCCTTGTATTTTCAAATTTCAGATACATATCAATTTAAAAATATGTTAAAATGCATAATTTGTTTTAGCTTTTTGGCTAAGAAGCTAAAATTATTCCCTCTACATAGTCAGTTTTCATTCGCAACATTCCAGAAGATATTGTATGTAAAACATTTTTGCTCAATCTCCTTATTCTTTAAGGATATGTAACCGTTAAGAGTTTATATAATATCCAACACTTTGGAGAGCCAGGAAGCGAGTTATGCACTGATGGGAGTTGTGTCACCAATTGCCAGACTCCATTTTTGTTAAAGCTCAGATCATTAACAAATACAATTTGATAAGAGCCTTCTTGAAAGACGATGACATGTTTAAGTGGGAGTGTCTGAAAGAGTAAGAGATTCTTAAAGAGACAAGTCAATGCCGAGGCATCAGATTGCAAAGTTATTTCTTTAAAGATATTTTTAGCATTGTCATAACAATGGGACGTTGCCTCATGGCTCGATTGTGTAAAATGGCCCTTTGCAACTGGAAAATACATAATACTGGCTCTTTAAGTTTTCCAACATATGTCCAGTAATTTTGAGGAGACTGGAATAGTGAGAGTACAGAGCTCATTTAAATATGCATTCCATTGAAGTTTCAAACCTGACGTGTGAAATAATGACTGCAGAGGTACACTTCATGTTTTCAGCAGCATGTGAATCATTTGTCACATTTGGGCTTTTATTCACAAAAAACCATCTTGTCTGGGATTTTTATATATGTGTAAATATATATATATATATAAATACATTGTAGTGTGCCACAAATCTCACCTCCTCGATGTCTCAACCCGATAGCCGGGCACGACACTAATCGTTCCAGACGCAAAGGCGTGACAGAGGGGTCTGCAACGGAGGATCGCGGGATGGGGGTGTAATGGAAGGAAACGAGTCAAAGGGAGAAAGTCATAAAATAGCTAGAGGTGATCCCGTTGGCCAAAGTGGGCCATTTGTGTGTGCCTGTGCGTGTTTGTGTGGCGGCGGTAAATAGATGTCAAGCCCCATCATCTTTGCCAGCTTAACGAACCGCGGCACCCTTGCTGGCCAAGGCCGTGAGGGCACACAGGTTAGAGCTTGTTACGGGAGCCCCACAAACACTCGCGGATTCCCACACAGATGCTTTTCCCTCATGCTGACGTGCTCTCAACTTCAGGAAAAATAAAATGAATATGTCTGTTGTCCACAGTAGATGCTACTATTGCCTGATGCAACGCTCTGGCTCGAAGCCCTTTCCAGTTTCAGAGACAGGAAGTGCAAAACTCCCATGCTTGTGTTTTTTGCTCATGACCTCAAGCCCACGGGTATGATTAAGCAGAGGTAAGAACATGACCAGTGCCTTCTCTTTAAATGTAAAGTGTCCTTAGAAAAAGAGGATGGGGGGAAAGAGAGAGTTTCCAATGAAGCTTGAGCACATTTGGCTGAAACATACTGTAAGTGAGCGAGAGTGTGCGTGTGTCTGCTTTTGCGTGGAGGACGCAGGAAGTGTCCTGCCCCACTTCGCTCCTCTCCTGTCTTAGTGGGAGTAGAGAGGGAGTCTGCTGTCTGTCCCTGGCTTTAAATAGCCGCTCCCACCCCATGGGGGGCCCCACCGCTGTACGCAAGCAAAGTCAAACTCTGTGAAACAGCGCACATTCTTCGGCTCATTTACCCTTCAAAACACCGGGAGGGAGAGAGTGTTGGGGGACGAAGGGGGAGAAGCACCATTTCAGATATCGCTTTGTGTGAAAACATCCAGAGTTCCAGTTTCTGAAACGGTCAAATCGATTCCGAATCAGCACCTTCCTTCATGTCGGTCTCTCGCGAATCCTCGAAACCTACAACTTCTCGATCAAATCCTTCCACTATTTGCTCAGTCACTCAGTCTAACTTTTTCTGGGGGGTTTTTTGCGCTCTCACTCTGCTCTCTCTGTAGAGCACCAACCAATTTGCAGGGAGTAAGTTAGAGAGGACGATATGAATCTTATCTCCCCGCAGCTTTAATTATTTCCTCTTCAAGGTGCGTTCTGTGTGTCTTTTTTTTTTTTTTTTTTTTTTCAGATTGGAGCTGGGGTTATTAAATAGTGTCCATTTTAATCAAGGCATGCAATAGCCCCCAAATTGGACAAGTAATTAAAGCTGGAATAATGAAATTGAATCAGAAGCGTGGACTTTTTTTTTTTTTTTTCTTTCTGAGCAGGGTTTGGTTAAACTTGCTTTTGGTGATTTGCTGCTCACCGACACGTCCAGTACAGCTGAGATTGGATCTGTGTCTGAGGGGCTTTATTTTTTTTTGTGTGTGTGTTTAAAGAGAAAGAACCCTAAATGATAGGCTTTTGTTGCACTTTTTCCCTTCAGTTCTCTTCCTCTAAGTATCTTCAGTATTCCCTGCACTTTGTAGCATAGCATTAATGTCTTCGCCTCCCCAGCAGAGTCTGATAATTACCAGCAAACTGAAGAGAACCGCTGAGCAGCGGTTTCATATACCACAAAGATACCTTTTTATGGGATTAGAGTGTCCCTTTTTTTTTTTTTTACCGAGTGGAACAAGTGTGTGTTTGTGGATGGGTTTCCTGAGCAACAGGGTACGTCAGTTTAATGCTATTTGTCATCGCTCTTCAAGTATTTGTGTGTTACTTAGTAAAAATAAAACCTTTTAGATGGACCCTGCATGTTGCCGTCTATCAGTAGACTGTTTTTGATATGTAGCCTCTCAGAGGCTAAGACAGAAACAATATTTTGAAGCTAATAGCAATTGGATCTTCTAAAAAAAAAAAAAAAAACATAAAAAAAAACATTGCTGGATTTCTTTATAACAGGAGACATTTGGTAAAAGGTTAGAACCCTTTGAAAAGAAACTGCTTCTGAACTAGATTTTTTAATTCCTTTGTATTTGTGTTTAAAGTTGAAAAATCAATCAAATAATCACATAGTGTAGAATCTTACCGACTCATTTTCTTTTTGGCTGTTTATGCTTCTTCGTCTTAATTCGCTTTTAATTACCTCATGGATATTCAGTTTTAAAATGTGTTCTTAATACCACTGGCAGCCCAGGTGCGGCGCTCAGAGTGCAGTTTGACAACTATATCTGTTGGTCACTCTCTCAGCCTGTGTCATGGAACGCGTTGGGATGGAGGGCCGTGGTGCCCAAAGTTTACAGAAGGCGAGTCTGACTTCCTCTCTCCAAAGTTCTCCGTCTCAATCATCGTCCTCGTCTCCTTGCTTCCCTTTGCCTCGTGTGTCTCTTCGCCTCTGCCTCGAGGTGCTCGCGCTCCCTTTCAGCTTCACTCCGAGCAAACAGCCGGTGGATCACTGAGGTTCTCCGGGATATGCCTTAGGGATACAGCGGAAAAACCAAAAGTAGGGAGGAGGAGGAGGAGACGGAGTGAGACTCGCACTAGGAGGAATTGCAAAAATGATGAAAGGTGTGTTAGAGATAGGTGGAGGGCTGAGCCCATCCTTGGTGTGCTGTATGCTTCTCTCCTCAGAGAAAAAATATGGTTGACGGTGGAGTGTTCATACTGGTCAACGTGTGACTTTCCTGCACAAGTCTATCTCGTGCTGTTTAATATTCAGGTTAACTCCTGAATGCATATGATGTCACGTTAGCAGCAGCCCGTTGTGTGCTCGTCTAGAGCCAACAATGCGGAGGGGGTTTGTTTATTTGTTTGTATTTGTGTGTTTATATGTGTCATGCTCTGTAAGACATTCCTCACCGAAGCCAAAACAACAGAAACTCTCTCTAGCGTTGCTCCATTTCTGCTGTGTCCTGGCAGGCCTAATGCACAGCTTCTGCAAGCAGGTAATTAATGGCAATACACTCCGCTGCTAAGGATGGAGAGCAGAGGAAAGAGGGCTTAGTTTAGAAGAAAGCCTAAGGGAAGGAAGGAAGGGAAAAAAAGAGAGGAATCCGAGCATTGGAGAGATTTTCTCTCTGTTGAGGGGAAAATAATGCCAGACTCGACTTGTGCTTGTGAAATCAAAATGGCTGCCGTGGAGAAAAGCTTTTATCCTCGGTGAATGTGCTGTTCGCTGAGTCACAGCTTATCTCTTTAGCGACGCTTTATTACTCATTTGAGTTTTCCATATGTCAAAGGCAGCCCGGAGAAGAATCGGGTCCGTAGGGGAGAAAGATAACCAGGCGAAGTTGATCGACATTTAGAAGTGACGGAGCAGTCCCCCTCGCTTCAAAATCGCAGACCCTCCTGCTCTTTTAATGCCGGCAGCTCCACAGTCAACCCCAAGGAGGAACAGGACGCCGAGGCGAGGTGAGGCTTCTTTGTCACCAATTGGCCGTTTAAACCTAATGAAGGAGTGGGGAGCTGGGCGGGCCGGATCGAGTCCAACTCCAAAAGCCGGACCAGACTATTGGTCCCCAGCATACTACTGGCATTGCTTCTGTCCACTTCCTGTGTCAAAGGTCGCAATGACAATTCGCCAGTATCGTATTTAGGAACATTACCACCATCACTCATGGCAGTAATGAGGGGGCAGCAGATGGATGCCATTCTAGAAACCGCTTTTAATGACTGAACAGGGGACTGGGCTCCTCTTCCCTCCCCAACTGGACACTGCAGATTCTCCTTCTTAAAGGGTAACTGCCAGATTTCAAAGCCAAATGGAGGCTGGAGGACTCATTTCTAACACTTCTTTTGTTTTTTCTCTCCTGCATAATCCCCCCCCCCCCCTTGCTATTGTGGCCAGTTGAAACAGTAGAATAACCAAAGGAGCATTATCCTTTGGTTATTCCATTTTCATTCTCTGCAAGCTGAGCAAAACAGGCTTTGATTTTATCCAGTGCTTTTTTTTTTTTTTTGGCCATTTGGGATCGTCTTGTCTCGCTTTGTCCATCCTCTACACCCCTACACCAAATCCAGATTTGCCCCCCTTGCAATCCTCGGTTTTTGTGAACAGATACTTTTGATGGACAATCGGTTCTGGCAGATTTAGAATGGGATTTAGCATTACAAAGGTGGTCCCATAACATTGTAATTCCCCACTCCCATTCTTTCCTCCTTGCTGCTTTTTGTTAGGGATCAGAGAAATACTGTACATAAACCACCTTATGGAAAAGCTAAAGGGCTCTTTTCTATGTCAGTTTTGTGTGTGTGTGTGTGTGTGTGTGTGCGTGCCCTCGCCATTCCAATCATTAAAGTTGACTAATCTCAAACTAGTATATTTCAACTTTTAATTGCTTCATTAATAAGCCGAGCGTTTTTTTTCTTCCTCTTTTTGTGCACCTCTGTGTGTTCTCAACTGGAGAACAACAACAAAAGAAAATAAAAGAAAAAAATCACTGTTTAGAAACTTGCTAGAAATCGCCAGGGAGGAAGAGTCTGAGGTTACACCAGGGAGGTTGCATATCACGACCCCATGAGGCCGTTCTGCTATTACCTCATTTCCCCCGTCTGTAATTATTGGTGTGTATTAGCCCGTTAGCCGGCTCAGATGAAGGCCTTTCAGGACGCAGAGGAGGCCGCGGGAGGCACGATGCAACAGGATACCGGGGCCCATCTTCCCTCCGGTCCCAGAGGGTAAACCAGGAAAAACAGCTTAAGCAAACAGCCTCCCAGGTAGTGTCCTCATTAGCGCTATCCTCGCTATTAACAGCATTAGTGCCAATGTTTTGATTGCTGTCATTATCATTAGCAGCTTGAGCTACCAGAGAGGGTTTGGCAGTGGGGGTATGACAGGTGTTTTGTACTTGTTGACAGCCCAAAGCAGGCGGGTTGTTGTCTGGTATCAAGTCAGGCAAGTCTTTTTGTTCCAGATTGATATTCCTAGAGAACAGAGATCATTTTTCAGATGTACTACAGTTTTTTTTTTTCTTTTCACCTGTGGGCCTTTCTCAAAATTTCCAGCCAACATCAGTTGTTTGAAGCCGGTGACAATGCAGTGGCACGTTATTACGTGTAAGTCAGTTTACATGTACCGAGCACTTATTAGACACTCGTTTTGGCTGCAGAACTCCTGTAATCCTTTGTGACATGGATTCGACATAGTCTCAAAAGCATTCCCGAGAGAGTTAGGACCATTTTGACATCATAGCATGACAGTTACCGTAGATTTGTTGGCTGCAGATCAGTGGTGCAAATTTCACAAATGTCCACCGTATCACAAAAAACATGCTCTGCTAGTTTGAAATCTGTCGTGTTCGATAAATTAAAGCCTTTTAGTTTCCTGTTATGTGTTGATAAGAGTGTTACCAGGTACGTTCTTCTGCCGCTGTAGCCCATTGGCTTCGAGGTTTGGCTGTGCGTGTGGTCAGGAATGGTATTCTGCATCTCTTGGTCGCAACGTCTGATTATTTGAGCTGCTGTTTCCGTTTTATCATCACACGGTTGTGTTGTGTTTTTAGGTCTGACTCAACCTTTGCTCCGCAGACGTTCTACATTCCTAGTTCTCTAAGTCCTCGGACCAGTGTGTCTTGCACTTAAAACTGCTATTCTTTCTTCCCCATTTTAGCTTTCAGTTTGAACTTTATCAGGTTGTATGAACATGTTTACATGCCTTATGGCACTGAGTTACTTCTGTTTGATTGGCTGATTTAATTCTTGAGTTTGCAAGCAATCAACAGGCATACCTAATAAAGTAGAGGGTGACTGTATGTAGTTAGTTAGTAACTGAAAGTCCATTAAGTGAATCTCCGGGCAGCTTGCGCTGGTCTCCCCACTGCTCTCGGCTTGTTTATATGGGCGTGATTCATGAGGTCATTGAGATTTACCGCAGTAAATTGCTTTTTCTCCCATAATGCCCTGCCCGTAACAGCGTGACACTACGGTCAGTAAAAAACTCGTGCAGACCTGATCTTAAAATTCATCTTATAAGGCTGGGACCGCGCACATCTCTGGTTTGCCTCTCTCAACCTCCTCCTTCGCGCCAGTTTTAAATCAGTTACTTTGAGATAATTATGCACTGGCAGACTGAAATGTTGCCTCGACGGAGCAAACAATTATGCGATGTTCCAAAAAAGCAGAAAAGTCTGAGCGGAATCACAGGAGGGGATTAGGAGGGGTTTGCAGCAGCACAGATTTTTGTCATCTTGTTGCACCGGCGATGCACACATTTCTCAGGCCAGGTCCGTGACTGACAGCCCAGGTATCGGCGAGGGAATGTGTTCACGGGGGAGTGGTTGCGTGGTCACACAAGTGTGCATTCCGTATTAATGTCATCCATGTTGTTGGTGACCCCAATGTGCCGGGTGCACGCTTCGACGGAGACAGACAGCTGGGAGGTAGAGGGGAATCAGGAGAGGAAAGAGGGAAGAAATATCAAGTTGAGAAGGGACTGAGGGCCGGCTTGAATTGGACAATGCGATGACACTTTATGGGTATCATCATCTTTTGTTGTGGTGTTTCTTGCCTCTCTCCCATCACTTGTTTGGTGTCATAGAAGTATAAATTATACAAAAAAATGAATCAAAGCTGGGGGTTTTGGCATTTACAGTCCCTTGCAACACTATTGATGCCCAGGTGAACTTGACCCTTGTTTTGTCATATCTCAATGTCCTTTTTTGGCTCTTATAGATCAACATGACTTATGAAGTTGAAAGTCAGTGGTTAAACCTACCAAGACAAGGCCATCTACCTAAACTGACTGGCTGGACAAGAAGATCATTAACCAAAGAAGCAGCAAAGGTACCCATGGTAACTGGATAAGCAGAAGAACTCCGGAGGTTAGATTGGAGAATTTGTGGCAAGTCGAAAGCCACTTTTAAGTTCGGAAGCACAGTGTCCACACTGGAACGTATTGGTGACAAGAAACAAAAAAGCTTATCAGAAGGTCCAAGCTTTAAAAAAAAAAAAAAAAAAAAACGTCAGTGCCAATATAAGTCCCCCATAATTCCATAATTATGCACTGCTTTGCGTTGGTTGGTCTATTGCACAAAATCACAATAAAAGTGTATTGCAACATAAAGTCTTTCAAGCTCGTCTTTAAATCTCATTTTAAGGCATCTCCCATTCCTGGCCTCCTACATTACCGCTGGCAATCATTTGACAGGTAGGACATTAAACGCTCAACTCCCAGTTGCCTTTAAATTGCAGCTCCTTACATGTGACATTAAGAAACCTGGTCGTGCAAGACACAAAAGGAGGACAGAGTGTGAAAGCGAGGGGAGGGAGATCAGCACTGGATGTGATGTCAGAGGAAATTAGAGCCTTTCAACTACTTATTGACTATTATTCACGACATAAAGAGGGAAATCGGAGGAAAAAAAAAACGTGGATGAAAGAGTTTCTGCATTCGACCTTTTTACTGAAATTCACCCCCTCTCCCCCACCTCCCCGCTGAGCAAGTCTCGAGTCAGTGTGGTAATTTAATGTTAAGTCAGTTTAAGAAGCTCATCATCATTGCCAGTCTTTTTATATTGTTTTCCCATCAACGTTGATACAATGAGGAAAAGCTTGTCATATTGGTGCGTGGTGGAGACACTCATCAGACGCTGCTGCCTAACAGTCTAACATCATCTAATTGGAGCAGCCTAGGCCTTTGTAGGGTTTAGTACCAACCGCTGACTGATTGTTTCCATCTTTTCAGGGGAGCAGGTGTTGACATTTGGACACTGCGCATTCGGCGAGCGGGTATGAACATAACTATTGGCATCAACCCGGGATGCCAACATCTTTACGGTCTAATCCTTCATTAAGCCCATTGTCAAAGCCATGGGAGGGAGGATATTGATTGGGATCTGAAAAGAGAAATCTATGGTTTTCACACATTGAACAACTGCCTCGCTGTCGCTGCACGCTGGAGATGAATCACGCTTCTCTTAAGGCCCATTATTCACCCATTATTGGCAAGTTCTTGTGCTCACTTAATTGGACAAGTTGTCCACAGCTGCCAGCCCCCTGGGCTGGCCAAGATGGAGCCTCAGCCAATCAGCCTAATTGACCCCAGCAAATGGTGTTAGTTTTCGCTTGTGGTTTGCTATGTTGGAGGACATTCTGAGAGGTAATATAGTTTGAATTTCTCACAGAAAAAAAAAAATAAATAAATAAATTGGGGGAGGGGAAATACTATAGCTTTCCACTAACAAGTCAACCGTTTGATCAATTATTTACTTAGCAGCCATTTTTAAGTCTACATTGGCAGTGCTTGGCTTCGGTTTTTGTGCCAACCTCTGCTCACTGGCTATCCAGAAATGCTTAAACATGAGAACATTACTGCTAAGTAAAAGTTCAGCGTTTTATTTTTGCCTTGGGAAGGTGCATGTAGGACCACCCAAGAAGAGGTGTCCTTTTCCTGTCAGGACGGAAGACAAAAGAAGAGCTCCTTCTAAGTGATTTAGTGCGGTTTCTGTCAGCAAGCATCATTCCACGTCAGTAGCCTTCAAAGGAAGCATGTCTCAGGCGTTCTGATTCGCTGCCAGAAACGTTTCCAGCCCGTTTTTTTTATATGTCGTGTGAAAGAGAAACAAAGAAAAGAGAAAGAGAATAGAGTTAGTACTACAAGGGTGAAGGGCGGGGCACACACAAAGAGACCTGCCCTGGAGTAAAGACATCCAAAATGCTCACGGTCATGATTGATGGACTGTTGTTGGTGTCCTCAAGGAGAAAACGGGCTTGGGCTCAAATAAAGGAACTAAACAAGGAGAGGATGTATTAGGATAGGTGAATTCAGATCAAATAGGATCTCCTTTGCTAAGATGACAGAGAGGTGCAAGAGGCCTGTTTGCATTAACTCATCACTCAATAGGTTTCGGAACAGCACCAGCAGCATCGGACGGTCTCAATCAGCCAGAAATGCTGCCGTCGAAGCTGGGTCTTCTGCATACATGTCGACAGCAGAGAAAAAAAAAGAAAAGAAAAAAAAGAGGAGACGATTCCAAAGGAGGGAGGGGCGGACACACAGGGGCACTCAGCAGGCATTTTAAACGCGCCGCCGTTAAGCAGACACATACTGATTCTCTCCGGCGAGAACCAAAAGGAGACATTTGCATTCAGCGGCTTTTCAGAAACATAAAGGGAGCAGCGCGCTCGGAAAACCTGGTGCACCTCTTCTGCGTAATAAAAGGTGAATCTCTGAACTAAATGTCTGTTTGATCTCACTGGAAAACTCCCAAGTACATGGGAAATAAATAAAACCATGAATAAATAAATAGGGGAGGCTGCGGGACGGGGAGGGGGAGTCGCGGTTGTGTGTGGACTCCTGTTGTCAGGTCCTTCTGTCGGCGTGAATTATTGCTGATCCCGCCACACTTCCAGTAGGGAGGCGCTTGTAGTGATTCAGCCTTTGTAGGAGTTCAGAGCGTCATCCGTCTCGCCCTCCTCTGAGCGTCCTTTGCATGGTCTTCTGCAAAGCGAGGACAGTTTTGGCAATGCTGCTCAGCCGCTGCAATGCTGCGTTCTGATCATAAAGACTGATCTGCCGGTACCAACGGTGACAGTGATCATCTGCGCAATTATGCAGTGCACTCCATTTGATTGATTCTGCAGCATGCGGCCATTGTTATAGCAACTGGAAGTAGGGGCATTGTTGGTTGTTACGTTGCCACACCTTTCCACTTCTTTCGTAAGCTACGTTGTTGTATTTTTATTTATTAAAAAAAATAAATAAATCTGCCAGCAACCATTTTATATTCACGTATTGATGATACGTCCTCCTTCTGATGGTTGGATAGATTGGTAGCTTATTCAGGAGGACTTAACGGATAACAAGAAGGCTTAGTAAATTGCAACAAAGTCGGCTTGCTCCTTTTGAGCCACTTTTCTTGAACCGGAAAACTCTGCAGTTTAATGACTATCGTTTCAGTCGTGGGTTTTCGATTTCGTCTCTATCAGGACTAGATGTCACTGCAACAGTTCTTTTCCATCCCAAGGGAGAAACCGGCTGCATTTTACACATTTATTATCAATGTCAGGGAGCATGGCTGCACTCTTGCCTTTCCGTTCAGCTGCACGCCAGCTATTTTTTTGGGCTCACACGCTTGACCCCTTTCGCTCCCTCCTGCTGCTCCTCCCCAGCTGATCGATAAACCTGCCCTGATGAGTGGAGACTCCTTGTCACCGTCTCCTACGCCAAAGGTAATCAATAAAAAAACAATACCCCCTCTACCTCCATAAGCTCCGAGCCCCATTGGTTTTTGCCGTTTATTAGTGACAAACCCGTTTTCTATCAAAATGCCTTCTGACAGCAATGCAGAAGCATGTGACCAACAAAAAAACAAAACAAAAAAAAAGGTATATTCTCGATTGGCCAGCATCTGTTGGGCGCAGCGAGCCAAAGCTTGTCTCGTAATGTTAAGGTTTGCATGTTGAAATACTCAAAAAAAATAAAAAAATAAAAAATCTTGTACTACCCAGATTCACGAAATCATCTGTAGTAGTCATATTGATGACAACTCTAAAAATCCAAATACCTCCAAGTAGAATTTCGCATTCTTCCATTCTGAAACAAACACAGGCATCCTGTATACCCGTTTAGCCTCATTTATACGCTGGCATGCAGCAACGTAAATCTTGGTATTATTCTCCCTCGCTTGTTTGTGTAAGTAAATATGTGCTCACTTTCAGGAAGATGGCCTAATCTGTGCTGAGCTGTTAGCAGCTGATATGTTTGTTGTGTATTTAATATTTGCCGGGTTTCCCTGCCTCGTTGTGATATCCACAGCTCAGATCGATTGCTCGGAGATTTAGTGGAATGTATTCAAATTCCAAAATCTGCTCACGGTGTTGCAGATGAATTCCCTCGTCTTTTGCAGCGGCACAAATCCAACCCCGCATGCAGGGACAAAAAGAAAAAAATATATATATATAGAAATGCTTTCTCTTAGGGATTGTGAAGGAACTGCACAATAAGCTGTCTATAAAGATAATAAAAATGCGCATAATGAGCTACCGTACCAATGACGTGTGTAAGAGTCGATGGTAGGTGGTGTTTTGTTGCCTATACATTTACGTTTGCTCGACTTTTTCCTGCAGCTTTTCTCGTGTTCGCCCTTTCTAATTTTATTTCGTAAAGTGCTCTTACTGTACTGCGCCACGGCGGCTCGGCTATCTCTGAGCGACGTCTGAGAGATGAAAATCAACTTGCATGAGATATTTAGTGACAAGGGAGGAAAAATTGTTTTGACACATCAATAGCTGCTCCTCCTGAGAAATGGCCGGGCCGACCCGCAAGAAATAAGCCTTGCAGTTATTATCTCCGGAGACTACAGTCTGCTCTTTTCCCTCCTCGGACTGTGTCGGATACGCATCAATTTAATACACCACCGCAGGCACTCGCGTGGTATCCCAGTTTCCTCTGGACACATCTGAAGACTAATCTCATACTTTAAGGCTTAATACAATTAGGCTGTATTGAGCTAATGTGTTGTTCCATACGTAGGTTCCTATCCAGTAAGTGATGGAGGCTGCCGCTTGCCGCAGGCCTGAGAGAGAGAGAGACATATGAGATTGGGTGAAAAGGTTATAGTTGTGGGTGAGCGTATGGCCAAGAAATAAAACCCTCAGTGTTGCAGTTTAAGAAACCCAGGACTCTGGGAGATAATTCATTAATTCCTCGTGGACTGGTGGCACTTTTCATTTCTTAATTTGCTTTGGAAATACGGGAATGATGTCACAGATTTAGGAGACCGTGTAAAATGTCTTAAGAAGCACACAGACTGCACGTTTCAGCAGCCGTATGTGATATGGTGCTTTCTTTGAAATTAGATGAGCTGCAGGCTTGTAAGTTTTGGGTTTGTTTTTGGAAAATCCCCTGCAATTTTTATGAAAGTCCCATAACGTAGCGTGTCAATTTCAGTTGTGAGTTCATGGGAAGGTCATAGTCAGATTAAGACAGTAACCCGTAAATTGTTCCAGGAAAGAACAGAATGTATAAATATTAATTTTCAATAGGAACCAGAAAAGGGA